>NC_091246.1:247572500-247902083 GCF_042477335.2 Ovis canadensis
ATGAGAGCTTTCAAACACTACTTGGACCATCAAGTAATCACTATGAGTTTTGTCATTCCTAATGGCCCAATTAAATACGGAAATAGCTGGCTGTGCTATGAAAACTACCGAATGGTTCACAGAGTTGGCCACTGTCCCTTGGAAAGTGATCAAGAAAATTCTTTCAGGAAGGTAAAGAATGTGGATCAGAACCCCAACTCTGCCACTACGAAAGTCATATGTCCTCAAACTTACTAAACCTCTCCGAGAATGTTTCCTTATTTGCTAAAATCTATTCAATATCTCACAGGGCTGTGTATATCAGAAATTATATACTTAAAGTAACTGGCAGATGGCACTAGTCCAGCAAATGAAAGCTACTATTTCTATCTTACTACCTGAATGGCCGTGTACTAAAAGAATAACCACCCTAAAATCTTTTAACTCAGCTTAAATCCAATCAATCCCTCTAAGGAACTGTGGGCAGTACATATTGCACCCTTCCAAATTTTTACCAACACTAAAAGCAAACCTCGTTTTTAAATTTATCAACCATCTTGCTCTTTTCCTTTAGGAATTCTTTTCCATGGGAAATAATGAAAATATCAAAAGAACAGGCTTATGTTTCAAAATATTACATTAACACTACAAGAAATACTCAGGATTTACTACAAAATACTTTGATATAATTTGCAGTGTGAAACTTTGATAAACTCAACTGAAACTATCATTACATAAATAACTATAGTACTGTTTGCATAACCTAAAAACAGTCATTTACAGTCCACACTGGCTGTGTTGAGTCAAACGCCTGGAATAACACTTCAACATTTAATGAAAAAGTAACACATTTAAAGTCAATTGAAAAGAAATTTCAACGCTGGTTCTGGAGTGTCAAAAGCTTTCTTTACTGAAGTCCCGGTCTTCCCCTCTTTTAACTTTTCCATTACACACACACACACACACACACACACACACACGCTGCATATTTCATACTCCAGGGAGTGGAAGAGCCAACCTATATTCTGACTTAGATCAACTGGTCTCTACACGGTCCGTTCAGCATTAAAAAGAACCTGCAAACGCTAGATCTCTTAGTGTCACTTGCCAAACCAGGATCTAGATCTCGACTGGGTGCTCATTTCCTACAAAAGTGAAAAAGGGGATGAACAGGCTCCAACACGCGCTCGATAAATTACGGGCCCTGAGGGCTAATTTCGAGGCGGTAACGTCCCTGCTTGCAAATGATGGGCCCGCAGACCCTTGAGAATCTAGAGGCACCTTTCCTAC
This sequence comes from Ovis canadensis, assembly GCF_042477335.2. Lineage (NCBI taxonomy): Eukaryota > Metazoa > Chordata > Mammalia > Artiodactyla > Bovidae > Ovis > Ovis canadensis. The sequence goes on from NC_091246.1 coordinate 247,573,770, forward strand.
AGCAGACTTTCAAAAGAGTAAAAAAAACCGGAGAGGTGGGGGGACGGTGAGCGGGAAGGAGAGGAGCAGATCCGTTCCATAATCCCGCCTTCATATACGCGCACTTTTTGTTGCGCTCTCTCCCCGCAGAGTCTCGGATTCAAACGTTTTAAACACAAATTATCCGCGTTCCCCTCCCTGAAAGAGATATCAAATTGGGCGGGAGCTCCCGCGAACTCTGACCCGGAGCCTTCCCGAAGGCTTAGACCCGGGTTGGGGGCGGGGAGGGGGGTCGGCGCCCGCTTTCTCAAGAAAAGCTGCTCAACGTCGCTTCCGGTCCACGCTCTCCCGAGGCGGTACCCCCAAACCCGTCCTCCCCAAGCCCCTTCTGCAGCCAGTCACCTCAGGGTTTCCCTCCGGCCTCCCCCCAAGGACTTCCTCCTAGCGGGCCCACTAGGCCCCAGGGCCCGGCGGGACGCGAGGCTCGGTCTGCAGGCCCCGTCAGGCAGGCCGGGAGGCGAGGTATCGCTCCCGGCCATTCCCGCCGCCATTTTCCGGCGACCGTCGTCGCCACCGCGTAGGGGGGACGATTCCGGAGGAGGAGACTGCGCAGGGGCGCACCGGACCCCGCCGCAGGGCAGGGGGGAACGTCCGTTGCCACCGAGGATCCTCAGGATCTTCGAAGTCTCTGCTCGCCGGCTACCCCGTCCTGAGCTTAGGCGTCCTGCCGGGCTTTGCAGATAACCCCCCCACCTCACCCCAGGTCCCCGCGTTCCTACTTACGCGGAAGAATCCCGCGTCCATCTTGCTGCCTCGCTCGGAGATCGCTCCCTATCCCAAGGTGCACCGCGCCGCCGCGACGGAGGGCGGGACCGGCAGGGAAAGCCGAGCGCCGGGACGCAGCGCGCGGCGCTCCACCCGCCCCTCCAGCCGACACGAAGCTGCGCCTGCTCAGGAAGATGAGCGCCCGTCACACTTGCGCACGCGCGTTTTGTAAGGCGGGGGACTTGCTACCAGGCTCTGGACCTCCCCATTGGCCGGCCGGTGAGGAGAGCCTCGCGATCTCAGCCAATGGGAGCGTGCGAGAGTCACTGGCTCGCCCTGCCCTGCGAGTCCTTTTGTGGTGCTTGAGTAGCCCCGTTCGCCGAGAGTGAATTGACCCATCCTTCTACCCGTAGTCGGGGAGGCCTCCCGCTTTGGGGGTTCCATGGAGCGTTTCAAGAAAAAGACTGTTACCTCAGAGTGACGCTAGTGAGGCCGCCGTTGCGCAGAGGAAAAGCCTACGGCCTCCCCTGTCGTTATGAAAGTTGTGATTGTGTTGGTTTTACGAGCTTGCCAGTTACTGACTTCGGCCCTGAAGTAACCGAGCTACGTAGTACGAGTGAAGTTTGCATTTTAGCCCCGCTCCCTCTGCTTGCTCCCGTTTCCGTACAACTCCTTAGCTTTAGGGAGAAGCGGGAACTGTCCTTTAGATGAGTTTCGATTTCGGCTGCCCGGTCCCCATGCTTACGGGCAGGAAGCTGAGGAATGCTCTGAGGAAAGCTGTGGCCCTGGGGGCCTGACGGAGGCCAGGGCGTCGACCTCGCTGGCCCAGCTCTGCCTCTCCAGCCATCTGCTCCGACTGTGAGGACTCCAGCATCGATGTCTTCTGCTACACTTACTGTTTTCCTCTGATAAGCATCTGACCCTTCTCTGACCACCTTTTGTCACTCCTCCAACACACACTCTTACCTCCCTTTGCTGCTTTATGTTCACAGCACTCATCTGCAGACTACATTCACTCTCACGGCTTTAAACACCAGCTGCCTCCCAGCAGCTTCGTAGATTTCCACCTCAGATTTCTCTCCCGAACTTCAAAAGTGTGTTGGCAACGTCCTCCTGGACGTTTCCACTGGGAAGACATCGCCTACTTAACCTGACCTGGAGCTGAGCTGCTGGTTCCTCTCCCTCTCTCTCGAACACCCTCCACTCCGCCAAAAACCGACCCTCTCCTCCCGAAGTCGTCCCTGCCTTGGTTGATGACAGTTTTGTTTAATAAGAGGTAAACACCGGTGTTGTTCTTGACTCCTCTTCCTATATCCCACTTCCAAACCATCAAGAAACTCGCTCTGCTATCATCCTAGTTCAAAACTCCATCATCCTCGGCCTGAAGTTCTGCCCTGGTCTAACTGGCCTTCCTGCTTCTACCCTTGTCACTCAGCATCTGTTCTGAATATAGTAGTCAGAGTGGCCCCTTTAAAAAAAAAACGTAGAAGTGTGTCCTAAGCTCAAAAACCAATAGCCCCTTGTATTTCCACCTGACATCCCCTTGTTTCTTTGATCTCATCTTCTAGTACCCTAACATAGCTCAATGCTTGAACTTCTTAAGCTAGCTTCTGCCTCAACGTTTTTGCACTGGTTTTAACTTCTGCCTAGAATGTTCTTTCCCCCAGATACCTTACTTGCAAATGTCAAGATTTTTACTCAAGAATTACCTTCTCAATGAGGCTATCATGACTGCCCCATTGGAAATTAGTCACATACTCCCTCTGCATCCGCGATACCTCCTAATCTACTTTGTTTTTCCCCATAGCATATATCACTTTCTAGTATTTGTTTACCTATGTTTAGTGTGTTTATTTTGTCTGTTCCCCACACTAGAATGTAAGCTCCATAAAGTCAAGGTGTCTGTCTTTTTTGTACACTGATGGTACAGAACAGTGTCTGGCACATGTTAATAGCATAGGCTCGATTTTGTTGAAGGAACAAAAGCTTTGTCAGAGGGTCAAAGATGGGGAAGTGGCTGGTTTCCACAGAACAAGCCAGTTAACTAGATGGGCCTATGAAATCACAATGCATGTCTTGCTGTTCTCTGTGATTCCGATCAGTCATTCTGTTTTATCCTTCCTTAACTGCTTTTGTTCTTTTGCTGCCTATCTTGTACAAGTTGGTTTTCCTTCTGGTTCTGTTATTGACTCTTTTTCTCAAAAAAAGGAGGTGACCTATCTGTCCTCTCTTGGTTTTGATTACCTTTTTGTCTCTCAAACCTACGTATCTTGGATATAGGTCTGCCCCAGACCTGTATTTTCAACTTCCTGCTGACATTTGCTTGATGTCTGTAAGTAGCTCAAACTGAATTCATCTTCCTCGTACTTGTCTCACCCTCTGTTTTCTTATTAATGAATGACACACCCTTCTCCCTGTCATCATTCTTCTCTTCACACTCTACAACCATCAAAACTTGCCTTCTCACCTCAACTTCCTTCTAGCTCCATTGCCTCTGTAGGCAGTTTGGGTTATTGTCTGGCTCATTGCACTAACCCATTGACCATTTTCCCTGCCTTCGGGGTTGATGTCTCCATCTTATATACAGAGTGACTTTCTAACATGATAATCTTGCTTCTTTTGCTTCCTTGCTTAAAATTCATCAGTGGCTTCTTGGCTATCCTCCAGATAAAGTCCAGACCAGTCACAGTGTCTCACAAAGCCCTTTACGGGTTGTTCACTGCTCCCTTCTCCAGACTCATTACCTGGGTTAATCAGCTCCCTTTCCCCATCTCTCACTTCTGAACTGCAACCACACTGAGCTACAGGCTCTAGTCTAACTATGAACAAGTTAGGTTTCAAAAGTCAGTTTTGAGTCTGTATGTTGGTAAGCCAAAAGTGACTTAAGAAGTGACTAAAGTGTCGCCTCCTCAGATATGCCTTTCCTGACCAGCCTTGTGGAAAATAGCAGAACCCTCACCACCACCACCACCCCCATCCTACCTTCCTTTATTTTTTCTTTAGATAAGAAAGTCGTCTTCAGCGATCAATGCAAAGAAATAGAGGAAAACAACAGAATGGGAAAGACTAGAGATCTCTTCAAGAAAATTAGAGATACCAAGGGAACATTTCATGCAAAGATGGGCTCGATAAAGGACAGAAATGGTCTGGACCTAACAGAAGCAGAAGATACTAAGAAGAGGTGGCAAGAATACACGGAAGAACTGTACAAAAAAAGATCTTCACGACCCAGATAATCATGATGATGTGATCAGTAATCTAGAGCCAGACATCTTGGAATGTGAAGTCAAGTGGGCCTTAGAAAGCATCACTACAAACAAAGCTAGTGGAGGTGATGGAATTCCAGTTGAGCTGTTTCAAATCCTGCAAGATGATGCTGTGAAAGTGCTACACTCGATATGCCAGCAAATTTGGAAAACTCAGCAGTGGCCACAGGTCTGGAAAACGTCAGTTTTCATTCCAATTCCAAAGAAAGGCAATGCCAAAGAATGCTCAAACTACCGCACAATTGCACTCATCTCACATGCTAGTAAAGTAATGCTCAAAATTCTCCAAGCCAGGCTTCAGCAATACGTGAACCGTGAACTTCCTGATGTTCAAGCTGGTTTTAGAAAAGGCAGAGGAACCAGAGATCAAATTGCCAACATCCCCTGGATCATGGAAAAAGCAGGAGAGGTCCAGAAAAACACCTGTTGCTGCTTTATTGACTATGCCAAAGCCTTTGACTGTATGGATCACAATCAACTGTGGAAAATTCTGAAAGAGATGGGAATACTAGACCACCTAACCTGCCTCTTGAGAAATCTGTATGCAGGTCAGGAAGCAACAGTTAGAACTGGACATGGAACAACAGACTGGTTCCAAATAGGAAAAGGAGTGCGTCAAGGCTGTATATTGTCACCTTGCTTATTTAACTTATATGCAGAGTACATCATGAGAAATGCTGGACTGGAAGAAACACAAGCTGGAATCAAGATTGCCGGGAGAAATATCAATAACCTCAGGTATGCAGATGACACCACCCTTATGGCAGAAAGTGAAGAGGAGCTAAAAAGTCTCTTGATGAAAGTGAAAGAGGAGAGTGAAAAAGTTGGCTTAAAGCTCAACATTCAGAAAATGAAGATCATGGCATCCGGTCCCATCACTTCATGGGAAATAGATGGGGAAACAGTAGAAACAGTGTCAGAGTTTATTTTTTTGGGCTCCAAAATCACTGCAGATGGTGACTGCAGCCATGAAATTAAAAGACACTTACTCCTTGGAAGAAAAGTTATGACCAACCTAGATAGTATATTCAAAAGCAGAGACGTTACTTTGCCGACTAAGGTCCATCTAGTCAAGGCTATGGTTTTTCCTGTGGTCATGTATGGATGTGAGAGTTGGACTGTGAAGAAGGCTGAGTGCCGAAGAATTGATGCTTTTGAACTGTGGTGTTGGAGAAGACTCTTGAGAGTCCCCTGGACTGCAAGGAGATCCAACCAGTCCATTCTGAAGGAGGTCAACCCTGGGATTTCTTTGGAAGGAATGATGCTAAAGCTGAAGCTCCAGTACTTTGGTCACCTCATGTGAAGAGTTGACTCATTGGAAAAGACTCTGATACTGGGAGGGATTAGGGGCAGGAGGAGAAGGGGACAACCAAGGATGAGATGGCTGGATGGCATCACGGACTCGATGGACGTGAGTCTGAGTGAACTCTGGGAGATGGTGATGGACAGGGAGGCCTGGCGTGCTGCAGTTCCTGGGGTCGCAAAGAGTCGGACACGACTGAGCGACTGAACTGAACTGAACTGAACTGATAGTACATGACTTTATTATCTATTTTATTTACATGCTTACTGTCTTTGTCCTCCCCCCCCCCCACCTTTTTATTTTTAAAAAAGGAAGCTCTATGAGGGCAAAAATCTTGTTCATCTTGTTCACCATTAAAGCCTTAGTGTCTGGAACAGTATCTAGCACATTCTTGGACATCAATAAATACTTATTGAATGAATGTATGAGTGAGAGTCTAAGGCTTAGTCACCGAAAGCATTTCTACCAATGAGTGAATCTGGTCTTTGAAATGTAACCATTAATTCTATAAGGAAAATTCCACATTGAAACTTTGCTGAGACTGAGAAGCCTCCACCCTAGAGGTGCAGTGGAGATACTTCTCCACTTGGCAGTGAAGGTATTTACAGACACCATCTCCTGTAAACTCATGCTCTGCAGTTGAATATGGGCCTTAAACCAGGAAACAATCCCCAGGGAGCCATTATTGGTTCTTGGCTATGCCTGGTCTTTAAGTCCTCAAATTCTGAACTTCAAAAAGCTAATAGGCATCCAGCCTTGGTGCTGATCCTCTAGGCTCCATTTCCTCTATCACTTATTCTCATTGCTTGTTGATTACTTGTTCACTTGTTGCCGATTGCCTCTCTCCTCTAGAATCACTCCTACTGAAAATACATTCACTGCTGTGCTCAAAGACACTTTTCAGCAGAAAATGTATCATTTTATCCATCAGTCCTTTCTATTCAGCTATGAGATCATTTTAGTCTATATAGCTTATTTGGTAAATTTCTGTTTTGTTTTGAGAGTGATAAATCTCTTGGGAATAAAGGAAAATAAAAGTTGAGTGTATCATTAATCAAGCTATCCAATTGTAAGATTTTTGGTTGTGTTTGCGTATATAAATGTCGAATTTATGAAACATAGAAGTAGCAACCTAGGATTTTCTGAACGTCACACTTTCCTGCTGCTGCTGCTGCTAAGTCGTTTCAGTCGTGTCCGACTCTGTGCGACCCCATAGACAGCAGCCCACCAGGCTCCCCTGTCCCTGGGATTCTCCAGGCAAGAGTGCTGGAGTGGGCTGCCATTTCCTTCTCCAATGCATGAAAGTGAAGAGTGAAAGTGAAGTCGCTCAGTCCTGTCCGACTCTTGGCGACCCCATGGACTGCAGCCCACCAGGCTCCCCTGTCCCTGGGATTCTCCAGGCAAGAACACTGGAGTGGGCTGCCATCAACAAGAGTCGCTAGATGGCGATCTACCCTCTCAGGATGACATACCTCTGGCCAGAACGTGACCCTCGAAATAAGTGTCTATCACAAAGACATATGGTTTGATTTATTGTTTTTTTCCCGAGCCTTTACTCTATGCTCAGCATGGTGTTCTTAGATATAATAAGAGACACAAAGGAAATTTAAGGCAGTCCTCAAAGAGCTTATAGCCAGAAAGATCACAGCAACCGGCAAAGAAGAATACTGTTAATTGTCTGTCTCGCTTTCTAGCCAGAAGGAAGTCCCCCCACCACTCCGCCCCGAGATGTTATGGTCAGATGTTGTGTTGGCACGTGTTTAACAGAAGGACTTGAAAAACACAAAATATCCGTTAGATGGGAAATGACAAGCCATAATTGGGAGAGTTCTCTTTTTCCATCTGCATTATCTTGTGTTTCAATGACAGTATCTTTTATACAGGGCCACAAAATAATAGCATTTCCCATTTTGTGGGACATACTATGTCAGTACGTGTGTCCATATTCCATCATGTCCGACTTTTTGTGATCCCAGAGACTGTAGCCTGCCAGGCTCCTCTGTCCATGGAATTCTCCAGGCAGGAATACTGGAGCAGGTTGCCATTTCCTTCTCCAGGAGATCAACCCAACCCAGGGATCAAACTGGCATCTCCTGAGTCTCCTGCATTGGCAGGTGGATTATCACTGTGCCACCTGGGAAGCCATGTCAGGCTTTATATGAATGCTTTAGACACTTTAGAAAATTCAGTCCTCACAACAATACCTAGTTGGTTGTTTTGTGCTGAACTGTGTCCTCCCAAAATTCAGTATTAAAAGTCCTAAGCCCAGGTACCTCATAATGTGATTGTATTTGAAGTTAGGGTCTTTAAAAAGATAATTAAGTTAAAATGAGGTCATTAAAGGGGCTTCCCAGGTGGCTCAGTGGGTAAAAAATCCACCTGCAATGCAGGAGATGTGGGTTTGATCCCTGGGTTGGGAAGATCCCCTGGAGAAGGAAATAGCAACCCATTCCAGTGTTCTTGCCTGGAGAATCCCATGGACAAAGAAGCCTGGCGGGCCACAGTCCAGAGGGTCACAAAGAGTCAGACATGACTGCAGCGACTGAACACCCAGGCATGAGGTCATTCAGTTCAGTTCAGTTCAGTCGCTCAGTCGTGTCCGACTCTTTGTGACCCCATGAATCGCAGCACACCAGGCCTCCCTGTCCATCACCATCTCCTGGAGTTCACTCAGGCTCACGTCATTAGGTAGGTCTTATACCAATATGGTTGGTGCCCTTAAGAGGACATGGACGCTATCATTATAGAAAGAGGATCATGTGAAGATGCCAAGAGAACGTGGCTATCTACAACCAAAGAAGAGAAGTTTCACTAGAAACCCACCCTGCCAACACCTTGATCTCAGACTTCTAGCCTCCAGAATGAAAGAAAATACATTTCTGTTTTTTAGCGGCTTCCCTGGTGGCTCAGTGGTAAAGAATCTGCCAATGAACAGTGCAGGAAACATGGATTCAATCCCTGATCCAAGAAGATCCCACATGCCTCGGAGGAGCTAGCCCCGTGAACCGCAGCTACTGAGTTTGTGCTCGCGAGCCTGAGAGCCACAACTGCTGAGCCTGTGTGTTGCAAATACTGAAGCCCAGGAGCCACAGAGCCTGTGCTCTGCAATAAGAAAAGCCACTGCAATGAGAAGCCTGCGCACCGCAGCAAGAGAGCAGCCCCTGCTCTTCATAAAGAAAGAAGAAAGTGGGAAGTGAAGTTGCCTTTGCAACCCCATGGACTGCAGCCCGCCAGGCTCCTCTCTACCCATGGAATTCTCCAGGCAAGAATACTGGAGTGGGTTGCCATTTCCTTCTCCAGGGGATCTTCCCGACTAGAGAAAAACAAAAAAAAAAGCCCTCACAGCAACGAAGACCCAGTACAGCCCCAAATAAATTAATAAATATAATTAAAATAATTTCTTAAAAAAAGTCCACCTTCTAATGCAGCTGAAGCCATTTACCACAGATTGAGACTTGAACCCCTGTGCTGAGACTCGAACCCAGCCAAAACCTTTCTTAGGACTCAAACCCAGCCAAAATTCTATTTGGGGCTTGAACCCATGCGGCTGGAATGCAAAGTGAAAGTGAAGTCGCTCAGTCGTGTCCGACTCTTTGCGAGTCCATGGACTGTAGCCCACTAGGCTCCTCTGTCTGTGGAATATTTCAGGCAAGAGTACTGGAGTGGGTTGCCATTGCCTTCTCCCCGAGTCACCTGAAACCCACCCAAAACCTTGCTTGGGACTCGAACCCATGTGACTGGAACTTGAACCAACCAAACCCTGCTCGGGAGTCCCGGCCATGTGGGTTCAAGTCCAAACTGGGTTTTGGCTGAGTTTGAGTCCCAGCACATGGGTTCAAGTCCCAGTCTGTGAGAAATGGTTTCACAGGGGACATGAGTTTGATCCCTGGTCAGGCAACTGGGCCCATGTGCCACAGCTACTGAGCCCGAGTACTCGAGTATGCATGCCACAATTTAGAGAAGGCACACAAGGAAGTATCCCCATGCCAGAAAGAAGATCCCACCTGCTACAAGTAAGACTGTGCGTGTGTGCCAAGTCGATTCAGTCATGTCCACCTCTTTGCGACCCTGTGGACTGTAGCCCACCTGGTTCCTCTGTCCATGGGATTCTCCAGGCAAGAATACTGGAGTGGGTGGCCATTTCCTTCTCCAGGGAATTGAACGCTGGCCTCTTACATCTCCGACATTGGCAGGCAAGTTGTTTACCACTAACACCACCTGGGAAGCCAAGACCTGATGCAGCCAAATAAATAAATAAAAATTTAAAAATTAAATAAATGAATTTCTGTTTGAATCACCCAGTCTGTGTCACTTTGTTGGAACAGCCCTCACAAGCTAATGCGTAGGGATTATCCTCATTCTAGAGATGAGTAAAGTGAGACCTAGGAAGGAGAAGATACTTGCCTAAAATCACAGAGCTGACATACAACAAACTCAGGTTCAAGGTTTGGTTTATCTGCTGGGGGTTGCAACCACAACATTACAAATGGCTTGACATTCATGTCGGTGTTAAGCAAATGACTGGAGGAGGGAATGTAGACAGACCTTATCCTATTGGTCAGTAAGCAAACAAGTTTGGTCAATGAAATGCCTCCCAGTCTCACCCAGGTGAGAGGAAGGGAAAGCCAGAGAGGCCTGGATCAACTTCCTTCACCTTCTGGCCCAGAACTCTTCTGGCAGTGGTGACCATAAGTGGTCAGTGACTGAAGATCATTCTTGATTTCATTTAAAATGAGCAACAAATCCTGTCATTCTAAGAGGGCATTCTTTTTTTTTTTCTCTTTATCTCCCACATCCAAATTCCCTCGATGGGCAGGATCCTTTATACTGTCTTGTAAATGTAGGGCTGGCTAGAGACCAAACATAGGGAAGCAAGTCAGCAAATATAAGTTTGGATCGCACACGTTCACTTTTGATCTTGTGGAATGCCTGAGGGGCTGTGGTCCAGTGACCCACGGGCAATTGATAAAGACATTTAGACCAGATGTGGAATGTATGAATTGTGAATTGACCCATTTGCTTACATCCCAATGAGGGTCACCATGTCTTATCAATTAATCGAGGTTATTTAACTTACCTGTCAAACCTACAACCAGATGAGTGGGTGTGGTAGAGCCAGCATATGCACCGATCATACCTAGACACCTACCGCCACAGGAGGAATGCCTGTCATTCCTCCACTTTCCTGAGGCCCAGGCAGCAGCTGGAAAAAGAGGAGCTTCCCTAATGGCACCCCACTCCAGTATTCTTGCCTGGAAAACCCCATGGATGGAGAAGCCTGGTGGGCTACAGTCCACAGAGTCGCAAAGAACTGGACAGGACTGAGCGGCTTCACTTTCACTTTCCGTAACTGCAAGGCAACTCATGGACCCAATAGAGGCTAAGACACTATGGTCTATAACCTCATTCCAAAGAAATGTGTGTAAATGTAAAGCGACTTAATGGAAATGTTAGTCTAGAATAGGTAGATTGGACATTTTATATTGGAAAATCTGTTGTTGTATTAAATAATCCTATAATAAAATCCGTAAGTTTTTTTCAAAGGCTACCTCTGATCTGTTTGCATTTTATATATTTCATATATTAAAGCCAATTGAGTGAATACAGAACAGTTCACTGCACAGACACTCTGTGGCTTTGACACCCTGGAGTTATGGAGGCTGACTTTTCATTTCCCCTGAACATTTAAGAGACACACCTGAACTGTCTTTCTTGCTTCACTCCAAGTTCAAATGGAAGATCCCCTGGAGAAGGGAAAGGCTACCCACTCCTGTATTCTGGCCTGGAGAATACCATGGATGGTATAGTCCATGGGGTCACAAGGAGTCAGACATGACTGAGCGACTTCACTTTCACTTTCTTCCAGGGAAAGGGAAGTGTTTGAAATTTTGAGCCACAAACATTGGGTGGGAAAGGAGGGTAGAGTTCTATTTAGATCTCTTGGGTTGTTTTGAGGGTTGCTATAGAAAATTGGATTTTATAGATAATTTAGTTAATAGCATATGTCAAAGTTATAATCTTGTTCCAAAGGAAAAGGCTTTTAGTAGGCCAAATAAAAATTTTGCTCCAGGGACTTCCTTAGTGGTCCAGTGTACTGGTGCAGGTTCCATCCCTGGTTGGGGAATAAGACCCCACATGCCCATGCTGCATGACCAAAAGATTTTTTAAAAAGATTTGCTCCATTATGGAAAAGAGAAAATGGATAGACAACCATTGTTTGATCAGATAGAGAAAAAAAAAGAGTTTCTAGACCCTTGATTGAAGACTCACAGATAGAAATCAGTTGGGTAGTGTGTGTGTGTGTTAGTCAATCAGTCATGTCTGATTCTTTGTGACCCCATGGACTGTAGCCTGCCAGGCTCCTCTGTCCATGGAATTCTCCTGGTGAGAATACTAGAGTGAGTTGCCATTTCTTTCTCCAGAGGTACTTCCCGCCCCAGAAATTGAACCCTATCTTCTGCATTGCAGGCAGATTCTTTACTGACTGAGCTGTGAGGGAAGCCCTGTAAGGGCTCTCTGCAGAGTACATCAAGCAAAATGTCAGGCTGGATGAAGCGCAAGCTGGAATCAAATTTGCTGGGAGAAATATCAATAACCTCAGATGTGCAGATGACACCACCCTTATGGCAGAAAGCAAAGGGGAACTAAAGAGCCTCTTGATAAAAGTGAAAGAGGAGAGTGAAAAAGCTGGCTTAAAGCTCAACATTCAAAAAACTAAGATCATGGCATCTAGTCCCATCACTTCATGGCAAATAGATGGGGAAACAATGGAAACAGTGACAGACTTTATTTTCTTGGGCTCCAAAATCACTGCAGATGGTGACTGCAGCCATGAAATTAAAAGACACTTGTTCCTTGGAAGAAAAGCTATGACCAACCTAGACAGCACATTAAAAAAACAGAGACATTACTTTGCCAACAAAGGTCTGCATAGTCAATGCTAAGGTTTTTCCAATAATCATGTATGGATGTGAGAGCTGACCATAAAGGAGGTCACTCAGCTGTGTCTGACTCTTTGTGACCCCATGGACTGTAGCACACCAGGCTTCCCTGATGTGAGCGCCAAAGGATTGATGCTTTTGAAATACGGCATTGGAGAAGACTCTTGAGAGTTGCTTAGACAGCAAGGAGATCCAACCAGTCAATTCTAAAGGAAATCAACCCTGAATATTTATTGGAAGGACTGATGTTGAAGCTGAAGCTCCAATACTTTGGCTCCCTGATGCAAAGAGCTGACTTGTTGGAAAAGACCCTGATGCTGGGAAAAATAGAAGGCAGGAGGAGAAGGGGATGACAGAGGATGAGATGGTTGGATGGCATCAGTGACTCAGTGGACACGAGTTTGAGCAGGCTTGGGGAGATTGTGAAGAACAGTAAAGCCTGGTGTGCTGCAGTCCGTGGGGTTGCAAAGAGTCGGACATGAATGAATGACTGAACAACAACAAGAAACTAGTTTCCAGAATGTCTTGATCCCATTACAATTCATCAGAAAATTGCTTTAAACTGCGTGCTCAGTTGCTCAGTCATGTCTGATTCTTTGTGAACCATGGGCCCTCCCAGACTCCTCTGTCCATAGGATTTCCCAGGCAAGAATACTGGAGTGGGTTGTCATGTCCTTCTCCAGATTTAAACATTGTCAGCTACAAATTGGTACCTGCCGAAAGTGTTTGTCAACGACTGAACAGCAACAAGGTCATTTGCCATCTGACTCTGTGGAGACTGGATACTGTGCTGGTACAGTTGTTGACCTTTGACATGCCCTGAAAGCAGTTTAGGGTGGAGAGTGAGGCATTCTGTGTTCTAGGGAAACTGGTGGAACAGGTCTTTGTTGTTTAGCTGCTAAGTTGTGTCAAACTCTTTGCGACCCCATGGACTGCAGCAGGCCAGACTTCCCTGTCCTTCACTATCTCCTGGAGTTTACTCAAACTCATGTCCATGAAGTCTGTGATGCCATCCAACCATCTCATCCTCTGTCACCCCCTTCTCCTCCTGCCCTCAATCTTTCCCAGCATCAGGGTCTTTTCCAACGAATTGGCCCTTCATATAAGGTGGCCAAAATATTGGAGCTTCAGCTTCAGTATCAGTCCTTCCAGTGAATATTCAGGGTTGATATCCTTTAGGATTGACTGGTTTGATCTCCTTGCTGTCCAAGGGACTCTCAAGAGTCTTCTCCTGCACCATAGTTTGAAAGCATCAATTCTTTGGCACTCAGCTTTCCTGATGGTCTAACTCTCACATCCATACATGACTACTGGAAAAACCATAGCTTTGACTATACAGACCTTTATTGTCAAAGTGAGGTCTCTGCTTTCCAATATGCTGTCTAAGGTTGTCAGCTTTTCTTCGAAGGAGCAACGGTCTTTTAATTTCGTGGCTGCAGTCACTCTCTGCAGTGATTCTGGAGCTCAAGAAAATAAAATCTGCCATTGCTTTCAGAAACTGATTTCATGATCCCAATCCTTGTATCTCCTCTTATCTAGAAAAGTACTAAATCCTTTCATGGTAATTCCAGCTCCTCTTGACTAGTAGAAAACCTTTTGTAAGGCGCTTGATTGCACTGAACTCCCCCTTCACCAACATCTTACATGTTGACCTTCCCCCACTGCCTCCTTGGAATAGTTCCTCAGAGTTGGCTGAGGTGCTGCAGTCTCCCAGGCTGCAGTTCTCATTCTGCCCCAAATAAAACTTAACTCTCACCCTGTGCATCTTTTTAGTCAACAACATGTTCTCAAAAATGTTGTTTTCGTTTTTCCTAGAGGGAAGCTGCGAATTAGATCCTACAAAAGCATTTTGCCCTAGATCAATTTGGGACAATTTGTCTTTTACTCTGATTAAACACGTTTATATTCCTAAAATGTTTAGTATAGTTCTTGATATATAGAAAACTCTAGAAGTCTTCAAGAGAGAGAAAAAGAGAGAAAAGAAAAGAAGAAAGAGAGGGTGGCTCAGCGGTTAAAGCATCTGCCTGGAGTGCCGGAAACCCGGGTTCCACCCCTGGGTCGGGAAGATCCCCTGGAGAAGGAAATGGCAACCGACTCCAGTACTCTTGCCTGGAGAATCCCATGGAGGGAGGAGCCTGGTAGGCTACAGTCCATGGGGTCACGAAGAGTCGGACACGACTGAGCGACTTCACTTTCCCTTTTTAAGCCTTAGGTCTTAACTTTTGTTAGGGAAAAACTACTCAAAGTTTGGAAATAGGCTAAAAGGAATTATTGCATTTCTTTTTAATATTTTGGGGCATTGCCTAGCAGGTCTTATCAGTGATTATCCAATTCTTTAGAGGAGTGTACTTTTATTTCATTTATTATTTAGAACATTTAAAAACTATGGGTTTCCCTGATAGCTCAGTTGATAAAGTATCCACCTGAAATGCTGGAAACTCCAGTTCGATTCCTGAGTCAGGAAGCTCAGATGGCGGAGGGATAGGCTACCTACTCCGGTGCTCTTGGGCTTCCCTTGTGGCTCAGCTGGTAAAGAATCTGCCCACAATGCGGATTATCCAATTCTTTAAAGAGGTGTTCTTTTATTTCACTTATTATTTACTATTGATGGCTGAGACGGTAATGCGTCTGCCTGCAATTCAGGAGACCCGGGTTCGAGCCCTGGGTTGGGAAGATCCCCTTGAGAAGGAAATGGCAATCCACTCCAGTACTATTGCCTGGAAAATCCCAAGGACAGAGGAGCCTGGTAGGCTACAGTCTATGGGGTCGCAAAGTGTCGGACACGACTGAGCGACTTCACTTTTCATTGATCAAAACACTTAAAAAGTATGTAAGGCTAGATGTTAATTTGTAGAAGGCTGAGACTGAAACCGAGAGAAGAAGGGCCGTGTTGGGATCCCAGGCATGGAGAGCTTTCTGATCCCCTTTTCTCGTAGGCAAGACTCCTGCCTCCCATCACCTTCCTTGATTTAGAAAGGGCTGATTTGAATAGTTGCTAATTAAGGGCTTCCTTAGTGACTCAGGAGTAAAGAATACCTCTGAGTCTCTTACTCTCTCTTGCATCGACAGGATTCTTTACACTAGCGCCACCTGGGAAACCCAAAAGCATCTTTTTTCCCACACCGGGAGTCGAACCCGGGCCGCCTGGGTGAAAACCAGGAATCCTAACCGCTAGACCATGTGGGAGTAGACGAAGGAGGGGCGGCCAAGGAGCTACTTGAGGTACGATGAAAGGGACCAGAGTTGTTCAAGTTCAGGAGAGGAACCACCCGATTGGAGGTTAAGGGAGTGCAAGCAGTTTCACACCCAATCTTGGCAAGTGGTGGTTTAGTCACTAAGTAGCGTCCAACTCTTGCGACACCATGGACTGTAGCCGCCCAGGGTCCTCTGTCCATGGGATTCTCTAGGCAAGAGTACTGGAGTGGGTTGCCATTTCCTTCAAAGACCCTACATTTGACCCACTGTTATAAAAACCATCATTAAGTTCTCTGGATTTGAGACACATAGGTTTTCGAGACAAAAGCCCCGTGTGCGTCTCCCTTCGCCCGGCAAAGCAATAAAGCTATCCTTTCCTGCTTCACCCAAAACTTATGTCTCTGGGCTTTGATTCGGCAAGGGTGTACAGAGAGGCCGAGCTTTCGGGTAAGATTAACCCAAATGCTTTCTGTCTCGAAAGAAAGAAAGTGAAGTCGCTCAGTCGCGTCCGACTTTTTGCGACCCCATGGACTGTGGCCCACCAGGCCCCTCTGTCCGTGGAATTTTTCAGGCAAGAATGCTGGAGTGGGTTGCCATTTCCTTCTCCAGGTGGTCTTAACCTAGGGATCGAACCTCGGTCTCTCGCATTGCGAGCAGACGGTTTACCATCTGAGCCACCACGGAAATCCCCTGCTACTCTGCCCAATAGGAATACAAAACATTTTTTTTTTTTACTAGAAAAAGATAATTCCAGGGCTCTAGTTGCAGCTCAGTGGTAAAGAATCCTCCTGCCAATGCAGGAGACACTTGTTTGATCCCTAATCTGGGAAGATCCCACACGCCGAGGAGCAGCTAAACCCGTGCGTGCGTGCTAAGTCGCTTCAGTCGTGTCTGACTCTTTGTGACCCCACGGGACTGTAGCCCGCCAGGCTCCTCTGTCCATGGGATTTCCCAGGCAAGAATACTGGAGTGGGCTACCATTTCCTCCTCCAGGGGATCTTCCCAACCCAGGGATGGAACCACTGTCTCTTAGGTCTTCCTGAATTGGCAGGCGTCTTCTTCAACACTAGCGCCCCTTGGGAAGCTAAGCCCGTGAGCCGCAGCTATTGAGCCTGTGTTTTAGAGCCGGGGAGCCACAACTGAGTCCACGTGTTGTAACTACTGAAGCTCGCCAACTCAGCAGGAGAAGGCACTGCCATGAGAAACCTGCGCACCGCCACTATAGAGCAGCCCCCACACGCCGCAATTAGAGAATAATCCTAGCAGCAATGAACACCCAGCGCAGCCAAAAATAAAATAAATTAAAAAAGAAAAAGACAACTCCAAAGATTATTGTGTTATTGCCCTTTGGGCATTAATTGGATTTTCTTTCTTTTTTTCCTTTTTGATTACCAATCATTCATTCTCTCTGTTTCCCCCTCCCCCTCCCAACACTATGCAGCTTTCAAGATTCCAGTTCCCCTGCCAGAGATTAAACCCGGGCAGGCCACAGCAGTGAATGCCTTGAATCCTAACCACTAGGCCACCAAGCAACTCCCATCTTCTGATCTGTTTTTATGTTCACTGATCATTTCCTTGGTTATATCCAACTTAATGTTAATCACACCCAAAGCATTTTTGACTGCAGATACAGCATTTTCAGTTTGGGGATTTCAACTTGGTTTTTCTTTTATAGTTTCCATCTCTCTCCTGAAATTTCCCATCTCTTCAGTCATTATGCAGATCTTCTGATAAATTCATCCATGTTATTTCAACTTTCTGCTAATTTCAACGTTTGAGTCATTTGTGGGTATCTTTAGATTGACTGATCGTTCTCCTCATTACAGATCACAGTTTCCTGTTTTGTTGAATGTCTAATCACTTTTAAAAATTAATTGATTATTTACCTTTGGCTGCGCTGGTCTTCATTGCTCTTTCCTCGGGCTTTCTCTCATTGCAGCAAGTGGGGACTGCTCTTTGCCATGATACACGGGCTTCTCGCTGCAGTGGCTTCTCATCGTGGAGCACAGGCTCTAGGTGCCCAGTGTTCAGGAGCTGCAGCGCCTGGGCTCATTAGTTGCTGCTCTTGGGCTCTGGAACGTGGGCTCAGCAGTTGTGATGCACGGGCTTAGCTGCTCCACAGCATGTGGAAGAAGAAGCCCTTCCCAGACCAGGTATCAAACCCACATCCCCTGCATTGGCAGGCAAGTTCTTATCCTCTGTACCACCAGGGAAGTCTGAAAGTCTAATAATTTTATTATATACGTGACATTGTGGAAGATATGTCATAGAAACTAGATTCTGTTATCTTCCTCTGGAGAATATTTTTTATTCTAACCAGGACATGGAAGTAACCTAATGCTCATTGACAGATGAATGTGGTACATATATACAGTGAAATATTACTCAGCCATAAAAAGGAATGAAATTGGGTCATTTATGGAGATGTGAATGGACCTAGAGTTTGTCATACAGAGTGAAGTGAGTCCAAAAGAGAAAAACAAATATTGTATATTAATGCATATATGTGGAATCTAGAAAAATGGTACAGATGAACTTATTTGAAAGGCAAGAATAGAGATGTCGACAGAGGACAGATGTGTGAACATGGGGAGGATGGGCGCGGGGTGCATTAGGAGATTGGGATTGATAAATGTGCACTGTCGTGGATAAAAGAGATAGCTAGTGGAAACATGCTGTATAGCGTAGGTTGCTCAACTTGGTGCCCTGTGGTGACCTAGGTGGCTGGGATGGTTGCTGGGGAGGAAGATCCATGAGGAAGTGGATAAATGTATACAGCTAGCTGAAGTGAATGGACATATTCACTTCATTGTACAGTGGAAACGAACACAACACTGTAAAGCAGCTATAACACAATTTAAAAGAAAAGGAAATTTTACAAACACTTCAGAAAACAATTTGGCCTTACGGAAAAAATTAAAGATATGCAAACTTTATGACCCAGCATTTCTACTCCAAACAGCTGTATGCATGTACCAAGAGACATGTTTAAAATATTCATAACAGTATTCTTTCTACTGTCAAAAACTTGAACCTAAACCTCAATGTCTGTCATCAGGATAAGGGATAGATTGTAATATGTTTCCAAAGTGGGATATTTTGCAAAAAGAAACAGGATTAAGTACAGCTCCATTCAACAAAATAGATGAAACAGAAATCTAAAGTTGAGTTTAAAAAAACAAGTTGCAAAGACTATGCACAATCTGATGGCTTTCCTGGGGGCTCCAATGGTAAAGAATCTGCCTGCAATGTGGGAAACCCAGGTTCAATCCCCAGGTAGGGAAGATCCCCTGGAGAAGGGAATGGCTAACCTCTCCATCATTCTTGCCTGGAGAATTCTTTGGAGAGAGGAGCCTGGCAGACTACAGTCTGTGGGGTCGTAAAGAGTTGGACACGACTGAGAGGCTTTCATTTCAATTTCGCTTCACATGCACAATATGAGCTCATATATTAAAAGCTGAAAAAACCCCAGCAAAACTAAACAATGTATTATTTTAGGAAAGCACACGTTTATGACAAAATTATTTTTAAAGTGAGGAACATTCGGGAAAGTGGTTCGCTTATGGGCCGATGGTGAAGAATAGAAGATAAGATAGGGAAGGAGTGAGGAGGTAGATTATTAAACAGCGCTGGTAATGCTCCAACTCTTGAATTAGGGCATGTTCAGAGCCACTTTTTAGAAATGTTACTTTTTTTTTTTTTTTTTTTGGCTGCTCTAGCTCTTTGTTGAGGTACAAGGGCTTCTTCCAGTTGTGGCGCACAGGTTTAGTTGCTCCATGGCATGTGAGATCTTAGTTCCCTGACCAGGGATGGAACTCCTGTCTCCTGCATTGCAAGATGGATTCTCAACCACTGGATCACCAGAAAAGTCCAAAAATGTTCCATATTTCACTTAGAAAAGAAAGAGAAGTCGCTTAGTCGTGTCCAACTCTTTGTGAGCCCATGGACTGTAACCTACCAGGCTCCTCTGTCCATGGAATTTTTCAGTCAAGAGTGCTGGAGTGGGTTGCCATTTCCTTCTCCAGGGGATCTTCCTGACCCTGGGATTGAACCTGGGTCTCCCTCATTGCAGGCAGACGCTTTACCATCTGAGCCACCAGGGAAGCCCCCACATTCACACATTTCACTCGGTATTTTACAAATACAGCACAATGTGGCAGAGAAAAATTCCTGGCCGTATTATATCATTGAACTCCCTAATAGCTGGGATGCAAAAGACTAATATTTTCAAAGTGCTGAAGGCAAAGAACTTTGGAACAAGAATTTTATCTCTAGTTATACTGTCATTTAAATACTCCAGGAAAATAAATATTTATTCAAGACCTCAGGAATGTTGCCATGAAAGACCTTCTTTGATATCCCTCCTAAAGTAAACACAGAGCAAGAAGAGAACTGAATCCAGGAGAAAGCGATGAGATATGGGGAATAAAGGAGAATATACGACTTAATAAATTTTATCAGTATCTAAATAGTGATTTCTCCCCTTCCTCCCCTCTCTCCCCTCAAAAAACAAAGCAAAACAAAAATAAACAAAAAAACCCCAAATATTGCAAAAGTCAGAACTTAAAACTCTATGAGCTCTTAGCTAGTAATCAGAGAAATCCAAATGAAAACAACACTTGGATAATATTTTATATCTGTCATAATGCCAAAAAGTAGAAACTCAAGGCAATTCAAACAGCCAGTAAAGATAAGGAGAAAACAGAATTTTCCACAAATTGCTGATGGAGGGAGGCATAAATTATGTGTGCTTTGTCCCAAAATGCTGTACATAGATAAGTATATCTATGTTTGTCCTGTGACTCACCAATTCTACTCCTGAGTATATATGCATATACCATCTCACTCCCTCCACTCCCCACCCCCAAAATGCCAAAAAGACCTTTCACACATATTAATAAGGTGTAAGTTTCAGAAGGGAGAAGGCAATGGCCACCCACTGCAGTATTCTTGCCTGGAGAATCCCATGGACGGAGGAGCCTGGTAGGCTACAGTCCATGGGGTCACTAAGAGTCGGACACGACTGAGCGACTTCACTTTCACTTTTCACTTTCATGCATTGGAGAAGGCAATGGCAACCCACTCCAGTGTTCTTGCCTGGAGAATCCCAGGGAAAGAGGAGCCTGTTGGGCTGCTGTCTATGGGGTCGCACAGAGTGGGACACGACTGATGTGACTTAGCAGCAGCAGCAAGTTTCAGAAGAGGGCGTACCTGGTGCTTCAGTGGAAAAGAATCTGCCTACCAATTCAGGAGATGTATGCTCAGTCCCTGCATTGGGAAGATCCCCTGGAGAAGGAAATGGCCACCCACTCCAGTATTCTTGCCTAGGAAATGCCATGAACACAGGAGCCTGATAGACTACAGTTCTTGGGGTCACAAAAGACCTGGACCCACACAAAAACATAATAGTAAAAAAGAAGAGTCGGACACGACTTAGTGAATACACACGACAATAAAGTTTCATGTTGTGCATGTAGCTGAAGCTGGAGGCAAACTGTGCGTCCACCATTAAGGAGACAGATGAGAAAATGTGGCCTTTGATGGCACACTATACAGAGATGAAATTGCCAACATCCGCTGATCATGGACAAAGCAAGAGAGTTCCAGAAAAACATCTATTTCTGCTTTATTGACTACGCCAAAGCCTTTGACTGTGATGAAAGTGAAAGCGGAGAGTGAAAAAGTTGGCCAAAAGCTCAACATTCAGAAAATGAAGATCATGGCATCCGGTCCCATCACTTCATGGGAAATAGATGGGGAAACAGTGGAGACAGTGGCTGACTTTATTTTGGGGGGCTCCAAAATCACTGCAGATGGTGATTGCAGCCATGAAATTAAAAGACGCTTACTCCTTGGAAGAAAAGTTATGACCAATCTAGATAGCATATTCAAAAGCAGGGACATTACTTTGCCGACTAAGGTCCGTCTAGTCAAGGCTACGGTTTTTCCTGTGGTCATGTATGGATGTGAGAGTTGGACTGTGAAGAAGGCTGAGCGCTGAAGAATTGATGCTTTTGAACTGTGGGGTTGGAGAAGACTCTTGAGAGTCCCTTGGACTGCAAGGAGATCCAACCAGTCCATTCTGAAGGAGATCAGCCCTGGGATTTCTTTGGAGGGAATGATGCTGAAGCTGAAACTCCAGTACTTTGGCCACCTCATGTGAAGAGTTGACTCATTGGAAAAGACTCTGATGCTGGGAGGGATTGGGGGCAGGAGGAGAAGGGGACGACAGAGGATGAGATGGCTGGATGGCATCACGGACTCGATGGACGTGAGTCTGAGTGAACTCCAGGAGTTGGTGATGGACAGGGAGGCCTGGCGTGCTGCGATTCATGGGGCCACAAAGAGTCAGACACGACTGAGCGACTGAACTGATACAGTGGTTAGAAATGATGAACCGGATTTACATTCAGCAGTATGGCTGTATCATAAATATGTTCAGTGAGAAGGTAAGAAGCAGAATACCTATACCACATTTTTGTAAACTTATGTACATTGAAAACATTTATTCTTAAATGAACACTATATTTTTCAAGACACATTCATTCACTCCATCACGTATTCAATAGCATTCTTCAATACTTATTATGTGTCAGGCACCACTCCTGACATCGAGGATATAGTAGCAAACTAAGAAAACTGGGGTTTTATAGAACTTATATTCTACTAGAAGAAATGAGATGATAAAGAAAAATCAACGAGAAACACAAGATGGAGATCGTGGATGCAGGAGACGTGGTATCTTTTTTAAGAGACTCACTGTATTTTTCACTATTTATTTTTGGTCCCATGGTTCTTTGTTGCTGCATGTGGGCTTTTTCTAGTTCCGGCGAGCAGGGGCTACTCTTCGCTGTGGCTTCTCTTGTTGCGGAGCACGGGCTGTAGAGCACTCGGGCCTCACTAGTTGCGGCACTTGGGCTCAGTGGTCATGGCGCACGGGCTTAGTTGCTCCGTGGCACGTGAAATCTTCATGGACCAGGGGTCCAGCCTGCGTTAGAAGGCAGATTCTTATCCACTGTTACACCAGAGAAGCCAGATATGTGCTATTTTGTAATACAGGGTGGCCATGGAAATCCTCTGTGGTAAGGGAAACTCTGTAAGAGAAGGAACAAGATTGGCCACGTGGGGGAGGAGAACTCTGGGCAGAGAACAGCTTGTGCACAGGTCCTCATGTGGGAGTGCGTTTGGCATGTTTTAGAAACATTAAGGAGGCCAGTGTGTGGTCAGAGTGGAATGAGAAAGTGAGTTATAGGAAGTAAGAGGTGTGGTAGGCGAGGTCACACAGGACTTTACAGGCTGTGGTATGCACTTAGGGTTTTGCTTGGAGCAAAATGAGAGGCTTTTAGGGGAGGAGTGAAATGATCTGGCTTATTTTTAAGGAATCACCATGGTTTTTGTGCAGAGCTAAGACTGGGGAAGCATTAATCAGGGATTACAGTGATCCAGGACAAGGTGATTTAGAAGAGGGTGGAACGAGAGGTGTGAAAGGCCAATCTTTAGAGAAAAGATGAAAAGCTACCAGAGAATATCTTTAAGGACTAGGGATGGGGAATAAATACCTCAAACAAAATATTTTCAGAAGTGCTAAGCATAAAAGAAACAAATTTGACTACATTAAATGAAAAACATTTGTTCATCAACAGATAACACCAAGAGTAAGAGGACCAGCTGTAAACTGGGAGAAGAGAGAGGATTTTTAAAAAGAGTAGACAATTTATGAGCGAATGGGTGTTGAGGAAACTGGAGGTACCACGGATGTTCTTGAGGGTTTTGACCTGGGCACTTGGAAGATTGGGAGAAAGACTGGGGAGGAGAGTAAGTTTAGGTGGAAAAACCAGGAGTTTGGTTTGGGTGTTCAGGATGCCCATTAGACATCAAAGTGGAGATCCTAGGGGTCTATCGCCCATTTGTCTAGAATAGAATTCAGGGGAGAGGTCTGAGGTCACACTTTAGGAAGCTGCAGTAGATAGAAGGTATTTAAAACATGGGATTATTATTTTTGGATACAGTATGTACTCTTGTATCTCACTTCTTCTTCTTTTTTTAGTGTTTATTTATTTGACTGCACCAGGTCTTAGTTGTGGCACCTGGGATCCTCAAGCATCCTTGCGACATGTGGGGCCTTTAGCTGGGGCACACAGGGTCCCTAGCTGTAGCACACAAACTCCCAACCACAGCAGGTGGGATCCAGTTCCCTAATCAGGGATGGGACCTGGGCCTTCTGCATGGGGAGTGAAGAGTCTAGCCACAGGACCAGGAGGGAAGTCTCTAAATCAGGGGATTTTTTTTTTAAGTTTATTTATTTATTTTTAAATGAAACAAAGATGAATATTTTTAATGATAAAAGGTGCAATTCACAAAGAAGATAGACATCTTAAACCATTAGACACTTTAACAACAAAGACACAAAGATACATAAAACAAAAATTAGAAGAAAAATATAAGGGAAAAGAAAACATATAATCATAGTGAGACACACTAACATTTCTCTGAGAATATTTTATCAAATGCAGAAAAAATAAGAATAGGAGCATCTTAACTGATGTCATTAATAATTTCAATATAATAGGTTTGTATTTAATTAATTTATATTAATCATATCCTACACAAAATGTCAAGGAATTAAATGAAGTCACCAAGGGATGAGCAAGAGAAACTGAGATCAAGCACAGAGACAATTCTTTATTTAGAAGGAGGGAAGGTGGTGAGGAGCCAGCAAAGGGGGCTGGAAAGAAAAGGTCGCTGAGGTTGGAAAAGAACCAAGAGAGGGGAGGGTTCTGGAAGGCAAGCAAGAAAGCATTTCCAGAAGGTAAGAGCGATAGACTGTGCCCAATTCTACTGATAAGTTGATAAAATGGGCCAGAACTAAATAGTTTTGGTAAAGTTAACTTAATGCAATGATGAAATTAAAAGCCTCACTAGAAAGGGCTTTAGAGAGATCAGGAGAAGTGGGTAAAGCAAGTAGAGATAGCACTTTGTGTGTGTGTGTGTAGGCGGTGTTGGAACACTTGAGAACTCTACTTCGAGTTACCACCTCTGCTCTCCATTCAAACAGTGATATAAAAAGAATACAAACACACACACTCACTCACACACACACACTCATATACAGATCAGGTCATGAGATTAGCAACTAATCCCTTACCTCCCCAGTCACTCCTGGAGCAGGTCAAAGGTTTTTAAAAAATATTTATTAATTTATTTGGCTGTGCCTGGTCTTAGGCGCCAAAGAAAGCTCAAACTACCGCACAATTGCACTCATCTCACATGCTAGTAAAGTGATGCTTAAAATTCTCCAAGCCAGGCTTCAGCAATACGTGAACCGTGAACTCCCTGATGTTCAAGCTGGTTTTAGAAAAGGCAGAAGAACCAGAGATCAAATTGCCAACATCTGCTGGATCATGGAAAAAGCAAGGGAGTTCCAGAAAATCATCTACTTCTGCTTTTTTGATTACGCCAAAATCTTTGACTGTGTGGATCACAATAAACTGTGGAAAATTCTGAAAGACATGGGAATACCAGACCACCTGACCTGCCTCTTGAGAAATCTGTATGCAGGTCAGGAAGCAACAGTTAGAACTGGACATGGAACAACAGACAGGTTCCATATAGGAAAAGGAGTACATAAAGGCTGTATATTGTCACCCTGCAGAGTACATCATGAGAAATGCTGGCCTGGAAGAAGCACAAGCTGGAATCAAGATTGCCAGGAGAAATATCAATAACCTCAGATATGCAGATGACACCACTCTTATGGCAGAAAGTGAAGAAGAACTAAAGAGCCTCTTGATGAAAGTGAAAGAGGAGAATGAAAAAGTTGGCTTAAAGCTCAACATTCAGAAAACTAAGATCATGGCATCCGGTCCCATCACTTCATGGCAGATAGATAGGGAAACAGTGGAAACAGTGGCTGACTTTATATTTCTGGGCTCCAAAATCACAGCAGATGGTGATTGCAGCCATGAAATTAAAAGACACTTACTACTTGGAAGGAAAGTTATGACCAGCCTTGACAGCATATTATAAAGCGGAGACATTACTTTGTCAACAAATGTCTGTCTAGTCAAGGCTATGGTTTTTCCAGTAGTCATGTATGGATGCGAGAGTTGGACTATAAAGAAAGCTGAGTGCTGAAGAATTTGATGCTTTTGAACTGTGGTGTTGGAGAAGGCTCTTGAGAGTCTCTTGGATTGCAAGGAGATCCAACCAGTCCATCCTAAAGGAGACCCGTCCTGGGTGTTCATTGAAAGGACTGATGTTGAAGCTGAAACTCCAATACTTTGGCCACCTGATGCGAAGAGCTGACTCATTTGAAAAGACCCTGATACTGGGAAAGATTGAGGGCAGGAGGAGAAAGGGACAACAGAGGATGAGATGGTTGGATGGCATCACCGACTCAATGGACATGGGTCTGGGTGGACTCTGGGAGTTGGTGATAGACAGGGAGGCCTGGTGTGCTGCAAATCATAGGGTTGCAAACAGTCAGACATGGCTGAGCGACTGAACTGAACTGAACTGGTCTCAGGTGCAGCCTTGCAGGATCTTCAATCTTTGTTGCAGCATTCACGTTCTTTAGTAGAGACATGGGAACTTTGTTGCAGCAGGTGGGATCTAGTTCCCTGATCAGGGATGGAACCTGGGCCCCTGGCATTGGGAGCACAGAGTCTTAGCCACTGGACCATCAGGAAAGTCCTAAGTTTAACTGATGTTTATCCTCAGCTCCTTCTGCTTCCCTCTGTCTCCAGGGCTCTGGCTTTCCCTGAAGGCTGCACCATCAGGAGGGAAAAGAGATGCAGACCTTGGAAAAGCCTGTGTGTGGCAGCCTGGCCATCTGAGAACAGGTCGGGGGGCACACGGAGTGGGCTGCCATCCCCTCTCTCTCTTCCAGCCTTCTTTGTGGCCCCAGGTACCCTGCTCCCCAAATCCACAACATGGCCAGCCCGTGCCCAAAGGCACCGTCCCTCTGGCCTCTCAATTTCATCTCTACAGGCCCTGTAAGACTGCCAGACTCTAATGGTCCTCGTACCAAAGCCACTGCTTCCTTCAGATAAGGCTCCTTCCTTTAGCAGAGGTGCCTGGCCAGGTCCCCCAGCCTCCACAGACCCCTGACCTAGAGGAATCGGAGGCTAGAAGTTTGGGGCGGTTTATCCCAACTCTCACCTGAATGGACTGTCAGCACCATCATGCCAACCTGTCCCGGCATATTCCGAAGTGACTGCAATGGCGATGCCTCCTTCAACAGCTCAGGCCGCCCGCACACAGGGCAAAGTCGCTCCGTAGATAACGAGGTGAGTGGCAGAGCCCAGCTAGGATCCAAACCACAAGCACGTTACTGCCCAGGACCCTCCTCGAGTGAGGAGGGCACAGGCTGTACCCACCAGAGCCCCTATTTCCAGACTGGAGCAACAAGGCAAAGTTCTCGACTCCATGGGGGCACTTCCTGCAGCAGGACAATCTGCTGTGGTCAGCCCTGGACTTCCAGACCATCTGCGAAGTTGGTGCCCCTGGGCATCCAGGTTCAGCCTAATGCTTGCAGGTCTGAACCTGATTTGTCCTCTGGGGCTGCGGGGTCTGCGGGCCCATCTTCGAGTCTTGTGCTCCTCCCTCTCCTCATCTGAGACCACCCAGCTCCCGCTTCCTTTTCTTCTTCCTCTGAGCTCTGCTGCTCCTTCAGAGGACTCCCCCGTGTCTTCCATGCCTGTGACTTCCAGAGCGTGCGCTGATCCTTCTAACACGTCTCACAAAGAGGCGATGGTTCCCCTGAGGACCCGTTGTCTCGAGACACAGCAAGGACCTCCCGTGGTGCTCCAGAGGGTGGTGGGGATGAGGTTTCAGGGCAGGGGGAAGGCCAAGGTGCCGGAAGACAGCTCCCTGGTGCCCACCCCAAGCAAAACCGAGTAAGATCGGGGGTGGAGAGCAATGCTGGGGGAAACTGGACTCCTTGGGGATAAGGAAGGGGAAGAAAATGCAGGTGCAGAGCAGAGATCAGCGCTGTGGCCCCAGTGCACAGGCTGTGCTCATGGTCATGTCCACGTGCTCTGTGGGAGAGGCTGTCACGGAGGTGGCCAGTGGGGGCGTGGGGCAAATCCTCTATGGTCGTGACGTGGGTGTTCCTGTGCTGATGCTCCTGTGAGTGTCCTGGGTGGAAAGCCACACCGGGGTGTCTAGCTGTGACCGGGGAAGTCCTCATGCAGGTCTCCCTGACCCTCATGTCTAGCCACCAGCAGCCCCAAGGCCACCCAGTGCAGACCCCCGGGCATCCAACCACCGAGCTGATCGGAGGGACAGAGACAGTGACCCCATTTAGCCTTCAGCTCTATACCTGTGCGGAGTCAGCCTTATTCCACTCAGGCCCTCTTCTTTGGGTCGCTCCTCCATTCCTCTCTGTCCTCACCTGCCTTGTTCCCAAGACTGTTCACAGCACTTTGGAAGAGTTTTGCTATCAGGGAAAGTAGACATATGGCCCAGTGCCAGGAGGAACTTGTGTGATCAATGGAACATTTTTGCTCATTTGTTTTCAATGAGATAAATTTTAAAAATTAAAGGGAGTGTCTATGGTGGAGAAGAAAAGCAGGGGTGGGGATTCAGGGTGAAGTTGCTACTGTTGTTGCGTCCCACTCTTTGGGACCCCGTGGACTGCGGCAGGCCAGGGTGAAGTGGAAAACACAAAGTGGATGATGACAGAGCTATAATCTGGAGAGAATGGCGGCGCTCTCTCTGCAGGAGGCCAGGCAGGGTGGAGAAGCAAAGACACAGAATGAAACAAAACACCACAGCACCCTCTCTTCCCCTCCTGTTCTTTACTATATGCCGCAAACTGCCCAGTCCACAGTTCTTCCATCAATGCTGTGAATCCTCAGACAGTAATGTTTTCTCTCTTTTACTCCATATGCCTCCTAAGACAAGAACTGAAAAGCTAGATAGAATGAATGAATCGGTTGCTCTGTTTCTCTGAGATCAGTTAAGACACTGCAGCATCTTTAAAGAGCATCTGGGCTCCCAGGTACCATTCAATTCAAGAGACTGAGTTTGAGCCGGGAAGGGGCCCTTTCTGCTAATACCTGGGCTGTGATCAGACTGAGGATTTTATGTCACTAGAGACCTGAAGGTCATTTTTGTTTTTACCTGCTCCTCCCGAACGTGGGCAGACCATCAGAGTCCAGGATAGTAGTATCTGCTGAACCACAGTAATTCGTCTGTTTGCCAGGAAATTTTTTGTGCAGGGAATGGGTGTCTGAGGACAAAGGGCTACAGAGCTGAGACAATGCCCCGCTGTGTGCTACCATCCAGTGGGCTCGAGACGATTCCTGGAGACATTTTTGTTGGGTTACTGCACACCCACAAATAGCTACTTAAAAACAAGGAAAAGAACAAAACTTCATAATTCGAGGGTTATTTAGAAAAGGCATTTAAAAATTAACAGACGCTCCTGTTACTTCTTGCAAGAGACTCAAAATTGTCCTCCCAGCCTCTGGTCTCTCCCACACCAACCCATTCTGCACACTGTAGCAGGATCCATCTCCTGAAAGCACAGCTCTGATCTGCTCACTTCCATGCTCCAGCACCTTCCATGGCTCCGCATTGCCTTTAAGACAGCGAAGCCCTGAAGATCCTTCACCCTGGAACCTCTCGTCTCTTTTCCTCACCCATCTCCCACTACTTCCCTGAACACCTGCTCAGCTGCAGTTTCTTTCTCTTGGAGGACTTTCCTCTTCATCTCTTCCTCTCCTCCTACCCTCCCCTGCTGACTCCCACTCAGTCTTTCTCTCTTCACATAGATGTTTCAACCGAGGAAACTTCTTCCCTATGTGCCAACCTCTGGGCTGAGCTAGGTGCCAGACAAGAGGCTTCCATAACACCCTGAACTTCCTTCTATCACGAGAATAATTGTTCCATATTGCAGGTGTTTGTTTAATTGTCTTTCTTGCTACACAGGAAGTTCGGTGATGTCAGGGGCCCCATCTATCCCACCCTCTTTGTCTCTCCAGGGCCTGTGAATGTGAGCCACAGAGAAGGAATAGGTGAACTCAACCCTCTTCTGGAATCTGAGAGCGGTGATGGCTGCCCAACTCTGTGAAAATACCAAAACCCACTGAAGTGCATACTTTAAAAGGGTGAACTAGATGGAACGCAATTTATATATATATATATATATATATATATAGTTAGTTTTTTAAAAGGCAAGCCATAAGATGACAGAGGACTTATATCCAGAACAGATGTACAACTCCAGCAACTCAATGATAAAAAAGGAAACAACCAAATACAAACAATGGATGGACAAATGGAAAGGCAACTTTGTAAAAGAGGAAATCTAATGAAATTGAAATGGCCAATAAACATGAAAGTGATCGGTGCCACTCATCATCAGGGAATGCAAGTTAAAACCGTACTGACATGTTGATACATGGCAGAAACCAACACACTGTTGTAAAGCAGTTATCCTCCAATTAAAAATAAACAGGTTAAAAAGCACAACGAGGGACTTCCCTGGTGATCCAGTGATTAAGACTCTGCTCTTCCAATGAGTGGGATTAGGGGCATGGGGCTAAAATCCCACATGTTGCATGGTAAGGCCAAAAAAAAAAAAAAAAGAAAAAAAAGAAAAAAAATTAAACTTAATTTTTGTCACATGATGAAATACTACCACAATGAGAACTGATGCTCTTCAACTACAGGTGACAGGATGAACACGTATTATAAACACCATGCTGTGCAAAACAATCCAGAAACAAGAGTCTACACTATAATCCTACTTACAGACACAGGTGTTCTCTGGTGGTACAGGTAGGATAGTGGGTATAGGATAGTGGGCACCCCTTGCGGGAGGTGAGTAGGGTGGGAGGTGCTAGGGTGCTGGGAATACTTTACTTCTTCATTTGCATGCCAGTTACACAAGTGTGCTCAATTTGTGAACATTTTTTGAGCTGCATACACACATCGTATGTGTGTGTGTGGGATATTTCAGTTAAAAAATTAAAAAAAAAAAAACCTACCTATTCTTCCATGTACTTTTAAAATACTCCCTCAATAGCATTCAAAAAGTCACACAGTCTCTGGGTTAAGAGGAATTGATGGTAACTAAACCTCCTCTATGATCTCATAGCCGTGTGGGATCCTTTGATCCCACACCTGGAAGCATCTGCATGGAAAGAGCGAGAGCTTTGGGGACCTGGGTTCTAGTGCCAGCCACTTCCCATGTGGGTGGCCATAGACAAGTCCCCCACAGCCACACGGTACTTAGCCACAAGCAGCAGGAAGTGACTCTTGATTTAAGCAGAAAAAGGAGTCAGGTAGTTGCCAGAATTCCTAGAAGGCCAGAAGCAGGCTCAGAGGCATAATGCCCAGCATAACGCTTAAAATTACACTACAGAACCAGTCTGGCACAGATCCCATGGCTGTGGTGGTCAGGTAGAGCTCACACAGCCAGCTCCAGTGGGCACTGGGGCTGGACTCCAGGATGCCCCCTGGGACTTTCCTGGTGGTCCAGTTGTTGAGAATCTGCCTGTTCAGGGCATTCTATGCAGGGAACATGGGTTCGATCTCCCTTCTGGGAACTAAGATTCCACATGCCTTGGGCCAGCTAAGCCCATGTACCACAAATACCAAAGCCTGTGCACCTAGGGTCTATGCTCTGCAACAAAAGAAACCACAAGGAGAAGCCCACGCATCGCAATGAAAAGGAGCTCCCGATCGCTGCAACTAGAGAAAGCCCACATACAGCAACGAAGACCCAGCACAGCCAAAACTAAAATTAATTAATCAATAAAACAAAGAAAAAAAGAAAATGCCTGCTGTGGCGGCTTGAATCCCCGACATGGCTGCCCCTGTGTAGGGTGCCAGCACCTGCCACCAGAGCAGATTCTGCACAGTTCCTATCCCTTGATGCTGCCAGCTCTAGATCCGAAGTCCATGGCAGGAGCGTCTGATTAGCAGAGCCTAGGTCATGTGACCTCCCCCTAGCTGCAAGGGACTCCGAGAAAATGAGCGTCTGGCCTTTCGAGCTTTTACATCAAGAGGTGGCCTGATGCCTCTTTTTAAGTAGACGATTTCCCAAACATAAGAATGGTCACTGTTGGTGCTCAGAGTAGCCTGCCCCAAGCTACACCACAATGGCATCTTAAGGTTGCTTGAGAAACAGCTGGTGGGAAAAAAAATGATACTTATAAAAACCTAACAGCCCTTTCTCTCCTTGATAGTGGGAAATAAATCTCCTATGTGAAGGTGTCCTCCCTGTACCAGGAAGAGAGAGAGCATCCTTATCAGCAGAGTTAGGGAATTCAAGACTAACAAGACTGCATAAACAAATGTCACTTCTTCACTCCTCTGTTACTCTAAGCCCAAGCCTCTTTGTTTCATTCTTGTTGCTGTTGTTTAGTCGCTCAGTCACATCTCATGTCTGACTCTTTCGCGACCCCATGGACTGTAGCCCACCATGCTCCTCTGTCCATGGGATTTTCCAGGTTAAGAATACTGGAGTGGGTTGCCATTTTCTTATCCAGGGGATCTTCCTGACCCAGGGTTCAAGCCAGGGTCTCCTGCATTGCAGGCAGACTCTTTATCATCTGAGCCACCAAGGAATCCCCTCACGATGAACCAAAAATGATATTGCATAAACATCCTGCTTTGTTCCATTCAGAGGTCTCATTTCTGACCTCTGTGCATATGAATTAACCTTTTTCTCCTGTTAATCTGTCTTGTGTCGATTTAATCATTAGACCAGCCAAATGAACTCAACATCACCCAAAGGACAAATGTCAATGATATTGAGACTGTTCACCTCAGCTTAGGACTTGAATTCATGTGCAGGGGCTCAAATCCAGCCAAAATCCATGATCTTCCAACTGAGATCACACACCTGGTTTTAGGACTTAAAGAAGCTCAGGTTCTTGATGTCTCATGGCAGAAAGAATTCAATTAGAGCCAAAGTAATAGGTGAGAAGTAGATTTATTTAGAGAGAGAGGAACAGATTCCACACAGAGGATGTGAGATGTGAGTCATCTCAGAAGGCTAGAGTGGCATCAAAATACGGTGTGGCTAGCTTTTATGGGCTGGGTAACTTCATAGGCTAACGTGTGGAAGAAGTGTTCCAGCTGTTTGGGGGAAGGGGTGGAGATTTCCAGGAATTGGACCATCGACCACTTTTTGACCTTTAAAGTCTGCCTGGGAATTGTCGTGGCACCTTTGAGTGTGTCATTTAGCTTGCTGATGTGTTATAATGAATGCACACTGAGGTTCCAGGTTTAGTGGAAGTTGACAAATCCACCATCTTGAACCTATTTCGTTCTGATAAGTTTACCTCGTGTCCTTGGACTATACTGTTCTTTTAAAGGTTGTGCCCTGCCCCCTTCCTTCCTGTTTCACTTGCACCTGTTTCCTCATCCAAAAAATAGAAATAATGCTCACCCTTTGCATGGGAGCTGTAATGGCTAAAGGAGCTAGTGGGTAGAGGGGACTCATCCTATGCCTGGCACACAGAAGAGTTTAATTCACGATAAACATCATGATTGGTGATTTGGGTTCCATTCTAATGTCTCCTCCACTCCTAGCGGTCTCCAGACTTTGGCATCTCAGCCTACTGTGAAATGGAATTCCTTTGTAATATTTAATGAAGTTAACAAGTTTTCTGGCTCACAGAACAGTCCATCTTTTCCACCATCCTTTAGAACTGAGAGTACAATGTTTGAAACAGCTCTGGCCTTCCCTCAGGATCCTGTTTACACTGTCAAGGAGAGGAAGTTTCCAGAAAAGGCATTTGTTAGCTCCGAATTGAAATCAACTCAACAAATATTTGATTTAAACATTTTTTTATTTTTAGAGATGTAAGCATTTAATATCTTTCATTGATTCAGTGGCCAAATAAGGCACCATCTGCTCAGTGAGGAAAGGCACCTGTCAGAAACAAAATGCAACTGTGTTGCAAGATGCCTGTCTCAGGAGACCAGCGGCAGCCTCCCTGAGAGCAGGCACCATGCTTACTGTGTGTAGTAGCTCCTCAACTGGCTCACAGGAGCCCTAAGGACGTTTCTTGAGTTCATCAGTGAAAACCAAAACACAACAATCCCTTTTCCTTTGCCTCCCCTTCGCCTCTCTACCTTCCTTTTCCATTTCCAAGCTTTCATTTATACTAGAGGAATATGCTTTTCTTTCTTGGAAGATTCCACTGTGGGCAGAAGAGTTTGGTTTTAGAGCTGGTTTTCTTGTTCAGCTGCTAAGTCGTGTCTGACTCTCTGCAGCTCCATAGACTGCAGCACACAGCCCTTCACTGTCTCCCAGCGTTTGCTCAGATTCATGTCCATTGAGTCAGTGATGCCATCCAGCCATCTCATCGTCTGAGGTCCCCTTCTCTTCCCTTCAATCTTCCCCAGCATCAGAGTCTTTTCCAGTGAATCAGCTCTTCGCATCAGGTGGCCAAAGTACTGGAGTTTCAGCTTCAGCATCAGTCCTTCCAATGAACACCCAGGACTGAGCTCCTTCAGAATGGACTGGTTGGATCTCCTTGCAGTCCAAGGACTCTCAAGAGTCTTCTCCAACACCACAGTTCAAAAGAATCAGTTCTTTGGTGCTTAGCCTTCTGTATGGTCCCACTTTTTCTTTTTTTTTAAAGCAAAGTACTTTGGGGAAACACATCTGTGTGGGCTTGAGCCTTAAATGGCTTTGCCCTGCTTTGAGGCATCTCATGCCTTGCTCCTTGAGACTAAATGGTAGGGGGAATGGAGCAGGACTCCTTAGAGCTCGGATGGACTTGGAAAAGGCTCCCTTGGGTACAGAAGCCCAAAGAAGCTACCAAAGTGAATTTACTCCACTTTTGTTGTGGAAGCTAGACCCTGACCTCCACTCAGACACGTGAATAAGCCTGTCCTCCTCTTGTTGAGCTCACAGAAGAATCCACATTCTTTGAGCCAGGATGTTAGGGAAGAATGTGACACAGCACAAAAATGGACGTTGGAGTCAAAGAGAACTGGATCTGAGTCTTGTCTTTGCAACTTTAGCTGTGAGGCTTTCGGCAAGTACTTTTTCTCTTTGAGTTTGAAATTCTCAATGGCAAATGGAAAAAATAATATCTCCCAGGGTAACTGGGAAAGATAAATCCCAGGAGAAAAACTTACATGAAAGCTCCTTGCAAAGTGTCTGGTGGATATTTAAACACAGGATGGAGAAGAGATGTCTGGGAAGAAAGAATTTGCCAGTGTTTTTCCAGACATATTCTTGTGTGTCTGTGTGTGTATGTATGTGTGTCTGTGTCTGTTTGGCCACATGGCCCTCAGGGATTGTAGTTCTCTGACCAGGGATCAAACCTATGCCCCCCTGCACTGGGAGAGTGAAGTATTAACCACTGGACTGCCAGGAAAGCCCGTCTCCAGACACACTGAAGTGAGCATTTTTATAGTGGGATGACAGGAGCTGTATAGTCTTCCTACCTCCAAGATCCTCAGTGTCCCCTCAAAAGGGATATCTGACTACAAGGAGAGAGTCCTAGAATTTAAGATTAAATGTCAGAGTGTGTCACTTTCTGTAACAGAATACAGATTTATTACCTTGTTTCCAAGATGTTGTCAATTATAAAATGTACAATTGGTTAAAAAACAGCTTTTTGAGAGGGAAAAAAATACAACTTTGTTAATGGAACCATCAATTTTAAAACATATTCTGACTTCAGAATCATTAAAATGGGAACAAGTGTATGTCTTACAATGGAAGAAATTCATGATAATAATGGTGGTTCCCATTTGGAAAGCATCTGTTGGGTGCCAGGCACCACCTGAGTGGCTTGTTATAGTCACCCAGTGGGGCAGACATTATTCCACTTCATGTTAGGAAACAGAATAGGGAGGAGTCAAATCACTCTCCCAAGGTCTCACGACCAGGAAGTGGGGCTTAGAAAACAGGTCACTTTAATCCCAAATTCTTTCCCTTTTCAACTCTTCTCCAGGCTAAGGAGTCAAAGAGGTAAGTTCTGTCCAGGGGAATGGTTTGTGAATACGGTACTTTGAATATATCCAGAATCTTTGTAAAGTGACAAGGAAGGGTAGCTGCTACTGCTGCTAAGTCGCTTCAGTCGTGTCCGACTCTGTGCGACCCCACAGACGGCAGCCCACCAGGCTCCCCTATCCCTGGGATTCTCCAGGCAAGAATACTGGAATGGGTTGCCATTTCTTTCTCCAATGTATGAAAGTGAAAAGTCAAAGTGAAGTCACTCAGTTGTGTCCGACTCTTAGCGACCCCACAGACTGCAGCCTACCAGGCTTCTCCGTCCATGGGATTTTCGAGGCAAGAGTACTGGAGTGGGGTGCCATTGCCTTCTCCAAGGAAGGGTAGTGGTAACATAAATAGAGTTGTAATCTAATCAGTCTCTAAATACCTGACCTTGGAAGGAAGGTGGTAACTGGAGAGTGAGGACTGCTCAGAATCCAGATAGAGGGAAGCCAAGAAATGAGCCCGAGTCCAGGTTAACCCAGCCACACCACCCCCTGGGGTGGGAAGGGCCCTCACCCTGGCCAGTCTCCAGGCTCATTCTTGGCGTGGACACTCCAATACGCTTTCATCCCAGAGGCCATTCTTCCCGTGTTTTCCTAAGGTCATCCTGTGTCCTTGACTTTGACTCTTTACTAAAGATGTAGAGTAGACACCTTTGGAGAATTCAGTTTTTTCTATAACCTTTCTTAAAGATGGAGAAATATGCAGATCAGGTGTCAGAAGCTAGCTAGCGTTCATTTAGTCCTAGAACAAGTTATATTTGAACAAGTTAAGTTTTGGTTAGTTAGTCCCAGTTAGTTCCCCTGTGCCTGATTACGGGATCAAGTATTTTGGGCTGCAAAGCTATGGATAGGGCCCTGCCTCTGATATGACCTCAGCAGACACTCTCAGGAGCACACCCTGACTCCTGACTCCTAATTAGAAGAGGCCTGGGCTATCTGCTTGCCTGCCTACCTGTCTGTCCGTCTAGCTGTTGCGTTTAGAGGAGACAGCTAAACCCACATCAGTGGATTCCCAATGTTAGCAGAGCTTTTAGGAAGGGTGGTGGCAGGGATATGGATGAAGCTGGGCTGGGGCCTGGCAAGATGGGGCTGGGGGTCGCCAGAAGCATAAGGGATGGAGTAAGGGATGCCCCCCTCAACCTGATCAGAAGGGACTCATCGTGAAGCTGCCAGAGGAAAAATGTGCTTCTTGGTCTTGACCGAAGGCTCTTTGGACAGTGGCCGAGACAACACTAGCGTGGGAGTCACCGAGTCTCCATGTGGACATCAACAGGGCTGAAGGTCACCGTTGCAGGCTGTTGGCTGCTATTGCTGTTTGCGCCCAGGGCAGAAGGGGAAGCTGGCTTGGGGCCCTTGGGTTCCAGCTCCCGTCTCGTCCTCATTTTCCTGTAATGAGATACCCACACAGGGCTGAGTCTTCCTCGTTGTGTGCCCTGCGGAACAGGCTGTGTAACCACAGCTCCAGCAAGGAGATTAATGTAGATACTGATACTGAATATAGTTTCCTGTGCTATACAGTAGGACCTTGTTGTTTACCTATTTTATATACAGTATCTGCTAACACCAAACTGCTAATTTATTCCTCTCCCCCAACCCCCACCTTTTCCCTTTGGTAACCATACGTTTGTTTTTTATGTCTGTGAGTCTGTTTCACTTTTATCTTATTTACTTATTTCATTTTTGGCTACACTGCCAAAAAGAACCCCTGACCAGGGATCAGATGGGCACATCCTGCATTGGAAGTGTGGCGTCGTAGCTACACTTAGGGAAAGCCTCTGTTTCTGTTTTATAAATAAGTTCATTTGTATCAGATTTTAGATCCCATATGCAAGTGATGTGTGTGTTAGTCATTCAGTCGTGTCCAACTCTTTGTGACCCCATGGACTGGAGCCCGCCAGGCTCCTCTGTCCATGGGATTAGCCAGGCAAGAATACTGCATTGGATTGCCATTCCCTTCTCCAGAGGATCTTCCTGACCCAGGGATCAAACTCTGGTCTCCTGCATTGCAAGCAGATTCTTTACCATTTGAGCTACAGGGAAGTCCTTATATAAATGATATCATGTGATATTTGTCTCTTTCTGACTTACTTCACTTAGTAAGATAACCTCTAGGTGCATTCATGTCCTGCAAATAGCATTATTCCATTCTTTTTCGTGGATGGGTATGTTCCATTCTGTGCGCATACCATATCTTCCTCATCCATTCATCTGCTGGTGGACATTTAGGCTGTTTGCATGTCTCGCTGTTGTTAAGTAGTGCTGCTATGAACATTGGGGCACATGTGTCTTTTTGAAGTATGGTTTTTCTCTGGATATATGCCCAGGAGTGGAACTGCTAGTTCATATGAACATCAGCCCTGAATACTCATTAGAAGGACTGATGCTAAAGCTGAAACTCCAATAGTTTGGCCCCTTGATGTGAAGAACTGACTCATTGGAAAAGACCCTGATGCTGGGAAAGACTGAAGGCAGGAGGAGAAAGGGATGACAGAGGATGAGATGGTTGGATGTTCGATGGACATGAGTTTGAGCAAGGTCCAGGAGTTCGTGGTGGACAGGGAAGCCTGGTGTGCTGCAGTCTGTGGGGTCGCAAATGATTGGACATGACTGAGCGACTGAACTGAACAGATGGAAATGGCAACCCACTCTAGTTTTCTTGCCTGGAGAATCCCATGGACAGAGGAGCCTGGTGGGCTATAGTTCATGGGGTTGCAAAGAGCTGGACACAACTGAAGCAACTTAGCACTCATGCATGGTTACTCTCACTTTAAGATTTTAAAGAAACCATACTGTTCTCCACAGTGGCTGCACCATTTGCATTCCCACCCACAGTGTAGGAGGGTTCCCTTTTCTCCACACCCTCTCTAGCATGTATTATTTGCAGATTAAAAAATTTTTTTTTCTAAAAAGCATATGTGTATTTTTTCATTCCGCACACTGAACATGTTTCTCTTGTCCAATTTAATCTATGCAGAGTTTAACTTCAGAGAAGGCGATGGCACCCCACTCCAGTACTCTTGCCTGGAAAATCCCATGGACAGAGGAGCCTGGTGGGCTGCAGTCCATGGGGTCACGAAGAGTCGGACATGACTGAGTGACTTCACTTTCACTTTTCACTTTCCTGCATTGGAGAAGGAAATGGCAACCCACTCCAGTGTTCTTGCCTGGAGAATCCCAGGGATGGGGGAGCCTGGTGGGCTGCCCTCTATGGGGTTGCACAGAGTCGGACACGACTGAAGCAACTTAGCAGCAGCAGCAGAGTTTAACTTACAGTGCCTGAAGGAA
This sequence comes from Ovis canadensis, assembly GCF_042477335.2. NCBI lineage: Eukaryota > Metazoa > Chordata > Mammalia > Artiodactyla > Bovidae > Ovis > Ovis canadensis. The sequence continues at coordinate 247,612,484 of NC_091246.1, forward strand.
GCAACACCACGTGGTACTGGGCCAGCACATTTTTAAAGGGAAATTGCTATTTTTCCTTAAAAGTACTTTTAATTAAAGATATTCAAAAATACAAATGGGACCACTAAACTATAATGATCAGTATGAGGTGATACCTCATTATTGGTGGGTTTTTTTCTTCACATTTTTATTGGAGTATAGTTGTCTTACAATATTGCGTTAATTTTAGCTGTACAGCAAAGTGAATCAGCTATATATATACATATACCCACTCTCTTCTAGATTCTTTTCCCATATAGGTCATTACAGAGTACTGAGCACAGCTCTCTATGCTATACAGTGGGGTTTTATTAATTATCTCTTTTATACAGAATAGTATTTATGTCAATCCCAATCTTCCAATTTGTCCCTCTCTCCTTACTAACTGCCAATCCTAAGTATATTTAGCACATCTGTAACTCGACCTCATTATAGCTTCGACTTGCATTTCTCTAATATTCAGTCATGTTGAGTGTGGCCATCTGTGTGTTTTCTTTGGAGCAATGCCTATTTAGAGACATTTCCACTCTAAAGATGATAAAATCAAGGCATGGAGAGCTTCCGTAACTTGACTGCTTTTGACAGACTTAAGACCAAATCCAGGGGTCTCAGTTCCCAGCTCAGGCATCATTGTAAATAGGATGGGCTGAGCGGAGCCTCCATCTCAATTTTAACCTAGAAAGGGGCTCAGAGTTCCAGCAATGATAGAGAGGAATGATAGGTAGACCGCAGGGTTGGATGCAACTTGGTTTGAAATATACCCAAATTGTAAATATTTTTTAACATATGAAATATTATTATTATTATTATATGTGTACTGGTGGGAATATTTTCTCTGAAACAAGATGCATGAGTTCGAATCCCAACTCTATCAATTAGGGTTGAGTAAACTTGGACATGTCATTTAATCTTCCCCTGCCTGTTTCAAACGTATAAAACTGGGGATATAGAATACCCACTTTCTGACACTGTTATGAAGACTAACTGAGTTAACACATGTAAAGAGCTTAGAATTGTCCCAGCACATAGTAAACTTCCCTGGTGGCTCAGCTGGTAAAGAATCCGCCTGCAATACAGGAGACCTGGGTTCAATTCCTGGGCTGGGAAGATCCCCTGGAGAAGGAAGGTTACCCACTCCAGTATTCTGACCTGGAGAATTCTATCAAGTGTATAGTCCATGGGGTCACAAAGAGTTGGACACAACTGAGCGACTTTCACTTATAGTAAGAGATCAATATATGTTAGCTACCTTTACAAATAACATTGTCATTATAAAAACAATGCAGATATCAAGACGCACACCCCCTGACTGTGCAAAAGCCAACCTACCAACTAACCTACTAGCAATTCCATTATGCAGACATACTGGTTGTTAATACCTTGCTGTGTATTATTTGAACTTTTCCTGGGTGTGTGTGTGCAACCCATGTATATGATCATGATATACCTACTGCCTTGCAAATTTTGACAATATGTTGTAAACAGTTTTTCTCATCAATAAATGCATTTCTACAAAATCTTTTTGTTCTTTTAATGGCTTCTAGGTCTTCTATGATGTAATTGAATGCAGTTTTTAAATTTTGATTTCTTCCCTCAAAAGAACAACCTTCTAGCAAAGTTGTGACTAGAGGTGATAACACAACATTTATTCTTTTTGCAATCAATCTATATTATTTCCTCTTATTTGATGCCAGAAAATAGGTATGTACATTTCAGTGTTTGTCACACCAAGTACTTACATGGGCCACTCAGTATAACCTCACAGAGGGCTCTCCAACAGAATGGGATTGAAACACCACTTTACTATCTGTAAATTACACATGAGTTTATCACAGAGCTCAAGATCATTATCATGGGACTTCCCTGGCAGTCCAGTGGTTAAGACTCTATGCTCCCAATGCAGGAGGCACGGGTTTGATCCCTGGTTAGGCTAAGATCATGTATGTCATACAGGGTGGCCAAAAAAAAAAAAAAAAGTCATTATCATCATTGTATATTGAAAATACTTCTCCAAATATAAAAATCTACGGTCACTGTGAAGTTCTTCCAGTAGTGAAAGTGAAAGTGAAGTCGCTCAGTTATGTCTGACTTTGCAACCCCATGGACTGTAGCCTACCAAGCTCCTCCATCCATGGAATTTTCCAGGCAAGAGTACTGGAGTGGGTTGCCATTTCCTTCTCCAGGGGATCTTCCTGACCCAGGGATCGAACCTGGGTCTCCCACATCACAGGCAGATGCTTTACCGTCCAAGCCACCAGGCAAGTTTATTCTTCCAGTAGACTAAACATCAAAAAAGGACCCACAAAAGGTAAGAGCATTTGAAAATGGACTCAAAGATACTACTGTGCACATAACAGGCAACTACAAACATTAGCTTCCATTCATTCTAGCATCACTGAAGGGACCAGATGGTTCTAAAGCCCAGGGCATCCCGTACCTGTTGTACATCTTCAGTAAGATCAGAACCACGGTGAAGATGATGATGACAACCACCACAACGGCAGCAATGATGGCTCCAGAACCTACGAGGAAGAGAGGAGTGGAGATGGACAGTGTGCAGTGAAAGTGTTAGTTGCTCACTCGTGTGCAGCTCTTGGTGACCCCATGGACTGTAGCACACCAGGGAATTTCCAGGCAGGAATACTGGAGTGGGTAGCCATTCCCTTCTCCAGAGGATCTTCTCGACCCAAGGATTGAGCCTGGGTCTCCAGCATGGCAGGCAGAGTCTCTACAGTCTGAACCACTAGGGAAGCCCAGGCTAGTGTGCAAACGGAGTCCAAAGAAGGATTCAGAAGATGGGAGCGGGACCCACATGGCGGCACCCTGCACCCTCCCTGGGTCAAGGAGAGGAGAGAACGCCACACTCACTGCTGGAACACTCACTGCCGACCCCAGGGGAGAATGGCTCTAGAGCAGCAGAGCACCTCTACCCGCTGTGTGTGTGAGGGCCCTCAGCACACTACCTGCCAGAATTCTGCCGAAGGTCCAGTCCCACTTTTATCATCCCCAACATACTTCAAACTGCTTGCATGAAAAAAAAATCCTTGCTTCTTTTTGATAATACAAGAGTAATATGCAATTTTTGTATATTTATATATATATTTGACTGTACCATATGGCATGTAGGATCTTAGTTCCCTGGCCAGGGATTGAATCCATGCTTTTGCATTCAAAGTGTTAAGTCTTAACCACTGGACTGCCAGAGAAGCCCCTGTAGATAATTTGGTAATATAAACAAACACAAGCCAAAAAGAAGGGGAGGATAAGACCTCCTTGCCCCGAGAACCACTGAGAGTCTACATATGTATACATTCACCAATGTGATCATATTTTTGCATATATACATATTAAATATCCATACCTTTTGAATAATTTAATAATCCTATGTCTGAAAATCTATCTTAAGAAAATATTTATAAATATGGAAAAATATGTATTTGATAAAAATGGAACCATGTTCCATAAACTGGTTTATAACAAAATATCCTGATTATATTGCTATACAGGTATATGTTTTTCTTCATGACTTTTGAAGGCTGTATAGTACTCCGTTGTTTGGCTGGCCATAATTTATTTGCCAATTCTTTACTGAGGATATTTATGTTGCCTTCAATTTTACACTATTAAAAACAAGGCTATAATGAACATTCTTGTAGCTTAATATCTCAGATTCTACTTTCAATATCAGCACCCAGTCCTAGTGTCAATTTCTAATTTTAGGTTCAAGATCAATATCTTTGCCAGAATTGATATTGAAAGTATCAAGAATCATAAAAAAGCTTCACACTTTAAACCAATCTATTCGATTTTGGATAATTGATCATAGGCAGTAATCCCCAATAAAGAAAAAGCTGTATAAATGAAAATGCTTATTACATTCTGAATATTCTAAATATGGAAAAGGTTCAAAAGATATGGTATACTTATCCCTTGAAGTATTATACAGTAATTAAAATAATGATTATGAAAACTCTGGTACATGGAACACTTATGGTGATGTAAAAGCGGAAAATAGAATATGATACTATACACATACCCACGTATACATATATACACATTATATTGCAACCATTAAAATATGTACACACAAACATAATGTTAAGCAAAAGAAGTCAGATACAAAACATACAGATACATGATTCCATGTATACAAAGTTCAAAACCAGGGTAGAATTAATCTACGGTGGTAGAAATTAGAAAAAAGTGGGTTCCCTTGAGTGGGCGGGGGCTAATGCTTGCAAGGAGCACTGGAACTTCCTGGACACTGACGGCGGTCTGCTCCTTCATCTGGGTGCTGGTTACACAGCTGTGTGCACTCTGTGGAAATTCATCCAGCTGTTTGGATGTATGTAATGCTTTTATCGGAGAAGGCAATGGCACCCCACTCCAGTACTCTTGCCTCGAAAATCCCATGGACAGAGGAGCCTGGTGGGCTGCAGTCCATGGGGTTGCAAAGAGTTGGACATGACTGAGCGACTTCACTTTCACTTTTCACTTTCATGCATTGGAGAAGGTAGTGGCAACCCACTCCAGTGTTCTTGCCTGGAGAATCCCAGGGACGGGGTAGCCTGGTGGGCTGCCGTCTATGGGGTTGCACAGAGTCGGACACGACTGAAGCGACTTAGCAGCAGCAATGCTTTTATAAAAAGTTTACTTTTGGACTTTCTTCCTGAAAGTCTAGTGGTTAAGACTCTGCGCTTCCACTGCAGGGGGCACAGGTTTGGCCCCTGGTCAAGGAATTAGGATCCCGCATGCCTCCCACACCATGGCCAAAAAAAAGTTTACTTAAACAAAAAAAAGACCTGTGCAATTATTCATAGGAAGAAAGACTGGGAGGGACAAAAGGAGGGGGTGGGAAATCCATCACGGAGTTTTCCTTTCCTTCCTGGGGAGTCCAGTGGGTTTTTCAACCAGTGTCTGGATAATTCTTTGTCATGGGGACAAAACACCTCTGCACTGTAGGGTGTTTGGCAGTATCCCTGGCTTATACTCACTAGATACCAGGAGCACTTTTCCCCACACACCCCCAGTTAGAATAACCAAATATGTCTTCAGGCATTGCCAAATATCCCTGGTGGTAGAGTTGTCAGATATAATATAGGATACCCATGTATATTAGAATATCTGATAAATAATGACAAATTTCAAAATGCATCTGAAATATTACACCATATATCCATTATTCTAAAAATCTATTAATTGTTTATCTTATATTCAAATTTAATTGGTAACTTGTACTTTTATTTGTTCATTCTGGCAATTCTATTTAGGGGGCAAAATTGCCCAGTTGAGAACCATGAAACAGTATTATTCCCACCTTGCTAACAGTAATTCTATCTGCTTTGCATTTCCCTTTAGAACTGTTTTGAGACATTCCTCAGCAGGCCTCTGTAGGTCTCTGCACCCAGCAAAGAGCAGGCTAACACATGAGACCCCGTCCCAAGAGTGACTCTCTCTGGGTCTCCATGTAAGAGACACACCCTGCCACGAATCCAGCTCCTTGCCAGTACCACAGTCTGGAGCCGATTATCACTGCTCATCACTCATCACTGCCCCATGTGTGCTGGGAGGCCTGTTCCATCCTCAGAGGTATGAACCAAAGAGAGGGGCTTCCCAGGTGGCGATAGTGGTAAAGACTCTGCCTACCAATGCAGGAGATGAAAGAGATGTGGGTTCAATCCCTGGGCCGGGAAGACCCCCTGGAGGAGGGCATGGCGACCCACTCCAACATTCTTGCCTGGAGAATCCCATGGACAGAGGAGCCTGGCAGAATACAGTCCACAGGGTGGCAAAGAGTCAGACATGAGAGAAATGACTTAGCACACACACACATACAAAGTGGACCCAAATTCCACCTAATACAATCAGTTGGTTTTCTGAAAAGTAGTCCTCACTTTTCTCCTTCTGGGGGCCTCTTGTTCCTGGCAAAGGTCTCTCCAGGACTAGCTCTTCCCACCTACATCCATTGACTTCTTTGTAAATTGACAGGATGTTTTTGCTTTCCAAAGAAAATATGAAAGTAGTTGCATTTTAAGGTGACTCGTAAGGACCTTTTAAAAGGCCTTTTAAAAGTCATTTTAAGGTGACTTGTAAGGGCCTTTAAAAACATTTTTTAAAAAAAATTTGGCTGCATTACGTCTTAGTTGTGGCATATGAGCTTAGGTTGCCCCATGGCATGTGGAATCTTAGTTCTCTGACCAGGGACTGGACCCCATTACCTGCATTGGAAGGTGGATTTTTAAGCACTGGACCACCAGGAAAGTCCCATGCAGGGCTATCTTACAAGAGATTCAAATTCCCACTGCCCTCTAAGCCCCCAAACTCCATAATGAAAATAAAAGTAATAGTAGTAATAATAATACTCATTAGGTACTTAGGTGGGCTTCCCTGGTGGCTCAGGGGTAAACAATCTGCCTGCCAATGCAGGAGACTTGGGTTTGATCCTTGGGTCAGAAAGATTCCCTGGGGAAGGAAAGGGCAATCCACTACAGTATTCTTGACTAGGAAATCCCATGGACAGAGAAGCCTGGCAGGCTATGGTCCACAGGGTCACAAAAGAGTCAGACACGAGTTAGCAAGTAAACAACCACAGCAACACAGATGATGAAACAAGCCGAGAGCAGTGAAGTCATGTGCTCAGGTTCATGCAGTTGGCAAACGGCATTATTGAGACCCAAGCACTTTGTCTGCAGAGGCCACGCTCTTGACCTTGACACCAGGAGCTGAAGACAGACCCTGTCCCGCCTTCGATCCCCTGGCCGCCAAGCCCAGTTGACCTTACTCTTGTACAGAAAGTCTTCTCCTCTGGTGGTCATGTTCAGTGAGAAGATGGTGTTACCCCCCAAAGGGGTGGCTGTGGTCATCTCGATGTGCTGAAAGGGAAGATGAAATTTTGGTTAAAACCAGTTATTTTATAATCCCTGTGTGATGCCTCTTTTGGTCTTCATCTGGGTGACTGGAGGAAATATTTAAGCATGTAGTTTCTCTTCAGTCAGTTCAGCTCAGTTGCTCAGTTGCGTTCGACTCTTTGCGACCCTATGGACTGCAGCACGCCAGGCCTCCCTGTCCATCACCAACTCCCGGAGTTTACTCAAACTCATGCCCATTGAGTTGGTGATGCCATCCAACCATCTCATCCTCTGTCATCCCCTTTTCCTCCCACCTTCAATATTTCCCAGCATAAGGGTCTTTTCAAATGAGTCAGCTCTTCGCATCAGGTGGCCAAAGTATTGGAGTTTCAGCTTCAGCATCAGTCCTTCCAATGAATATTCAGGACTGATTTCCTTTAGGATGGACTGGTTGGATCTCCTTGCAGTCCAAGAGACTCTCAAGAGTCTTCTCCAACACCACAGTTCAAAAGCATCAATTCTTCGGCGCTCAGCTTTCTTTATAGTCCAGCTCTCACATCCATACATGACTACTGGAAAAACCATAGCCTTGACTAGACAGACCTTTGGTGGCAAGTTTCTCCTGGCAGCAAGTAAACATCAGGCCTTTTACTATATACTATGGGGGGTCCACGGAGAAGGCAATGGCAACCCACTCCAGTACTCTTGCCTGGAAAATCCCATGGACAGAGGAATCTGGTAGGCCGCAGTCCATGGGGTCGCTAAGAGTCAGACATGGCTGAACGACTTCATTTTCACTTTTCATTTTCATGCACTGGAGAAGGAAATAGCAACCCACTCCAGGGCTCTTGCCTGGAGAATCCCAGGGACAGAGGAGCCTGGTGGGCTGCTGTCTATGGGGTCACACAGAGTCGGACACGACTGACGCGACTTAGCAACAGCAGCAGCAGCATGGGAGTTCCAATTCATTGGAAAAGACCCTGATGCTGGGAAAGATTGAAGACAAAAAGAGAAGCTGGCAGAGGATGATATGGTTGGATAGCAACACCGATTTAATGGATCTGAACATGAGCAAACTCTGGGAAATAGTGGAGGACAGGGAAGGCTGGTGTTCTGCAGTCCATGCGGCTGCAAACAGTTGGACACAACTTGGCAACTGAACAATGAACAATGGGGAGTTAAAAATAAGGTTTGACATTTTTAAAGATTCCATTTTTCAAAGCAGTTTCAATTCATTCAACAATATTTATTCAACTCCTCCTGACTATGTTTCACACCGAGTATCTAAATTGATCTTCTAGAAAATGTGTGAGGAAGGTTATTGTTGCCATTTTACTGATGAAACTGAAGCTCCCCAGTACCACATGGAGCCCCAAGTTACCCAGGAGAACTGAACCCAGGGCACCTATTGCCCGTGCTAGTGAGACTTTGACCACCCTACGACAGTGCCTGAAATGCTGTTCCTGGTTTCAAAATCTTTACAATATAAGATGGGGGTGTGGGGAAGCAGCTAAAAAAACTAGCTATGCTATATGATTATTAAGCAGTCAGTGAGATGAGCTATTGGCTTGTGAAGAGTGACTTCAAGAAGATTAATCTGAATGGGTCTTGAAAGATGGGTGTGGTTTGGGCTGGGGGTGGGGCGAGAGGCAACTGAAGTTGCGCAAAACTCTCCAAGCAAAGAAGGCGTCTTCTTTGCACAAGGCTGCCATAGGTGCCCTCATATGTGACATCTGTCAACTCATTTAATGCTCTCAATCATTGCATTTTGCTGCTGGGAAGCTAACTGAGGCTCGGTGTGGCTGAGTGACTCGACCACAGTCCCCCAGCTAGGGAGATGTGGAACTTGGCCCAAAGGCCAACTCCTTGCCTCCAGAAGCTCACATTCTGGTGAGAGAGACCCTAGGTTTGATCATGGCATTCCCAGGCTCAAAAAACAAGTCATCTCCCCTGTACCCACACCTGAATGTCTGGCAGTGAAAGCCCTTCACTGGCTGTTTCCAACCTCCTTTTCAGCCTCTTGGCTCCCCACACCAACCTCTGTCAAATTGTTGGGACAATGGGCCACTCCGTCCTCCCACGTCACTCCTGGTCTTTGCTGTCTCTGAGCTGCGGCCCCAGGCTGTGGCTCCCCCCAGGTCCCCTACCTGTGCCAGCTCGTGATGGAAACAGGGGCCAGCACCCCTTCCATTGGGGTCACCTGCAGCCAGGCTGGTGGCTCTGGAGGCGACGACCTGTTCCTAGCCAGCCCTCCCATTGTCAACTGCATAATGACCCCGTGTGGCCGGGCCTGCTGATCCACAGGATGGGCTCTGCCTTCACCGTCTCCGCCCCTCCTTTAAGCCTTGAAGTCCTGCCTCAGTCACAGACCCAAGCCCCACTTTGTCTGTCCCTTCCTCCCCTGACCCAGATCCTCAGGACTTGGATGACTCAGGCTCCCTGAAGGAGCCCTCTGCAGCACTGTCCGACACCCCCACACTGGCCAACCTTCTGGCCTGGCTGAACTTCCTGTCTCCCGACCACCTTAGACAGGCCTGGGTTGCCAGCCATGCTCCGCTGCCCACTCCCCTTCCAAAAGGAACCTTCCAGATTCAGCCCAGTCACCTCCAGGAAGACTTCCCGCCAGACGGAACCAACCCCTCTTGCCCTCTGCTCTCCCACAGCAGCACTTGGCAAAGCTGCACCGCAACGGCCTGTGCCTGGCAGCCAACTTTCCGCGTTCATTGTCAGGCCCTTGAGTTAGAAACTGCTTTTGGCTTTTTTCCCACATCTTTCTGTCTCCTTCAGATAAAAAGAGTCTGGCTCTCCTCACCTTTGTGGGTGGTAGGACCTGGGTGAGTGGTTGAACTTCTCCTAGCTGGGTTTGCTCTTTGTAAAAGGAGGCAGCTTTTCCCAAGGGAACTGAGGGTTCAAGGTTAAGTATGGAAAGTGCTTTTAAGTGCTCAATAAAGGGTATCCCTTAGGATTTCAGCGGGTATTAGTGGATATTGGCTGAACTAATTAGAGAAAGTGAAAGTGAAGTCGTTCAGTCGTGTCCGATTCTTTGCAACCACATGGTCTGTAGCCTACCAGGCTCCTCCGTCCATGGGATTTTCCAGGCAAGAGCACGGGAGTGGGGTGCCATTTCCTTCTCCAGGGGATCTTCCTGACCTAGGGATCGAACCCAGGTCTCCCACACTGTAGGCAGATGCTTTTACCATCTGAGCCACCAGGGAAGTCCGAACTAATTAGAGACAGGGGCTCAAAACAGGAAAAAAAAAATTCTTTCTATAAAAACAAGTATGGACCAATAAGAGAACATGGAATTAAAGTCTCCCCCAACCTTCCACCCCCAACCCCTACTCCCAGGGAGAGGTAGCTGAACTGCTCCCTCCCGCAACACACACGCCCTATCTTGGCACATAAAGACTTCTAATATGCATTTGCCTAAACTCTCTGCTTCTGTCTCCACCAATATCAAGCTGAGAACACTCACCAGTAATGCTTTCTCACAATTCCCTTTGGCTGCACCTTGTGGGTTGCAGGATCTAAGTTCCCCAATCGGGGATTGAACCCAGGCCCATGACAGTGAAAGCACCGAGTCCTAACCACTAGACCACTAGGGAATTACCCACAACTCCTTTCAAAAATAGGAAAAAGAGGCAAATACGCGGCTGTTGACCAAAGGTCACCTAAGGAGAGAGAGATGGCATGCACTAGATAAACTAAACCCTGTCATGAACTCATTCCCCGTTAAACCAACAAGCACAGAATTGACCGAAGCCATCATCTGAGTGTCCACCATGTGTGAAGACCTTGTGCCAGATATTTTTTTATCCATCCTCTGATTTAATTAGCGAATGCCATGTAAACTAGGTCTTCCTTTCCCCTTGTTTCAAATGAGGACCCTGAGACTTTCCATATGGCCTGAATGCTGCAGGCTGGGCAAATGAACCCAGCACCGCAAACTTCAAAGCCTGTATCCTTCCCTCCGCACCACCCGACCCTGGCACACACCCGGGGTGGGGGCAGGGGCTCCAGACCAGTCACTGCAGGAACCCGCACGCATGCACACAGACACGTACTGACCAGTAACAGAGCCGCCCAGGGCCACCAGGGCGCAGGCTCCTCCGCAGGTCCTTCAGGGTGACCTCCTGGGTGCCGGGTTCCAGGAGGGACTCCCTTTCAGATGGGCCCGGCTGCTCCTCTTTCTGAGAGAAAAATGAGTAATCCCAGAGCATATCTTGCCTCATCTAAGGGCCAAGGGCTCTCAATTACATCTCTGTTCCTACCACATCAGAGAAGGTGGGAGGGAGGGTGGTGGAGCGTTGATAGCCAAGGGTGTGGGTGTTTTCATGTGTGGGGCCCCTGTGATTCTTGTTAACCAAGTGAGGTCCAGCAGGGAGATGTCAGTATCAAATATGTCCATGACCAGGGCCCATGGCCACAGAAAATGGGGGAGTGTACAGGGAGGTGAGGCTGATCTTTATGGACAGAGGTTAATTTAATAATAATAATATACCATGTGGCCCAGGCACTGTACTCAGTGATTTATGTGAGAGGTCTCATTGAATCCTCATATCTGTCTGATTAGGAGAATATAGTCACTGTGCCCATTCTACAGATGGGGAAACTGAGGCTCAGATCAGATAAGATAGCAATCTAATTTCACAAGGCTAATATGTAGCTATGCTACGATGCAAGCTAGGGTTTGTCTAATTTCCTCGCCCCTTCTCCATAAACTCTTACTAGACTGATCCCCAGAGAATGAATAAGGTGCAATGGCCAGCATCTGGGATCCAAATCAATGTAGGGCTTTAATGAGAAGACTCTCACAGGCTGTGGAAGAGAGAGAGGGCAGAGCTCTTGACCTAACCCTGACCCAGACTGGTCTCTGACCTTGCCTATACTCTGAACCTTTGTCTCCAGCAGAGCCTTAATCACATTTACAGAATCTACAAGGAGATGTTGTTTCCTTCGGTTGTTAACACATGGCCCCATGTGGGAGGTCAGTTTGGGAAGAGATGGAGAGTCATGACCATTTACTCACTGAACCATCCTTTTCTGTTCCTTGGTCAAGTATAAGGTCATAGTGAGTGAAGTCGCTCAGTCGTGTCCGACTCTTTGTGACCCCATGGACTGTAGCCCACCAGGCTCTTCCATCCGTGGGATTTTCCAGGCAAGAATATTGGAGTGGGTTGCTATTTCCTTCTCCAGGAGATCTTCCCAACCCAGGGACTGAAGCCGGGTCTCCCACATTTTAGGCGGATGCTTTACCATCTGAGCCACCAGGGAAGTCCATAAGGTCATAACTCGAGGATCACTGTTGCCAGACCCCACCTGTCCAGAATATCCCCCTCCCTTCTGCTCTGCCTCCATGGTATCCTCCTTCTGTCTGGCCTAGTCTAGATGTTCCTCCCTGCATAAGAAAACCCAGAGGCTATCAAGCCTGGCAGACCCCTACCCAAATGGCCAACTGTAACTCAGAATAGGGAAGCCATGAGTGCTGAGACCCGCCAAGACACTGGGACTGATTTCTCTCATTCATCTGAGAGATGGGAGATTCAGATTGACTTGGTTTCTTCCACAGACAAAAACCTAACTGCTCCCAAGCTGTCCCTTAGGTTAGTGGGATGGTTTAATTGTCAGAAAAGTACCTTTCGTTTTGGAACCAAAATCTCTTCCCTTGTGATTTTAACCCATTGGTCCTAATTCTCTTCCGACAGAGGTAACCTATTACCTTTTACACACGACAATGGTTATGTTTAAAAGCCCTTCTACGTACAGAAAGTTAGGGTTCTATGAATGCAACCGTGATGGTAGCTGAAATCAGCATGTCATTTTTACCTTCCACCAGTAGGTGGCAACAGCAGTTGGCTGTAATATGCCCCTTTGAACTTAACCAGCAAATGGTTGGTACATGTCCAGAGGGGCTTCCCAGGCGGCTCAGTGGCAAAGACTCGTTCATCTGCCAACGCAGGTGACGGGGGTTCAGCCCCTGGGTTTGATAGATCCCCTGGCATAGGAAATGGTTACCTGCTCCAGTATTGTTGCCTGGAAAATTCCATGGACAGAGGAGCCTGGTGGCTTACAGTCCACGGGGTTGCCAAGTGTTAGACATGACTGAGAATGTACAAATATCCCATGAATCCAACCTGTTTCTAAATAGAGATGCTTTCTGCCCTTGAAAACAGCAACTATATGTCCTCTGATGACTTTATTCTCCAGGATAAATATTCTCAGCCTCTTCAAACAGTCTTTAGTATCCCTCATGAATAGGTTCCTCATTTCTCTACGTGCCAGTATCTTCCTTAAATAAAATACCCCAAAGTGGATGCTTGACTCCAAAGGGGACCTGGACTGTCATTTTTCTTGACAATGATCAGATCTGAGCTTGAATTCAGTTATTTACTAGCTGCGTGACCTTGGTCAACTTTCTTCACGTCTTAGTTTTCTGATCTGTAAAACAAGAATTATAGACTCCATGGGGTCATGTGAGAATTAGATGAGATAAAACATGTGATACATTTAGCACAGGGACTGGGCACAAAACTATTGATATTACACTGGATTAATGCAAACCAATAGCTCATTAGCTTTTCAGGCAGCCACAGCCCACTGCTCCACACACCCTGTTGAGACACCACCCCAAAACCTTTTCTTGATTTATCTCATGCTTGTTTATGGTCAGTCAAAGCCTAGGACTTTCTACACTCAGAGTCCTTTGGAACTAAAAGGCAATGGCAGCTGTATTACACTTGGTGATCCTATGATGAGCTGTGGTCTAGTAACCAGACCTCCAGGACACTCTTGCGCAGCTGTCTTTTTGAACTTCTGTGCAGGACTTTGCGCTGATTTCTGTTAGCCTTGACCTCATTGATTGGGTCCTTAGGATAGAAACTCCAGCTCCTGGTGGTGCTTTGAGAACTCTTGATGTTACTGTGACAAAGCACGTGGTCTGGGAGCTCCGGACCTGGCAGGGGCTTTGGGGTCAGGGAGTCCTGGGTTTTAATCTTGGGATCCCTGCAGACCAGCTCTACAAGCCAAGCCACTTTTCTAGGCCTCAGCATTCTCATTTGTAAAACAGGAAAAACAGTCTCATTTATAAAACATTCCCTATCTTGTGGGGTCCTGAGAATAAATGAGATGTTATACCTGCCCAGCACAGTGCCTGCAGGAGGAGAAGGGGGTGACAGAGGATAAGTTGGTTGGATGGCATCACTGACTCCATGGACATGACTTTAAGCAAACTCCAGGAGATAGTGAAGGACAGGGAAGCCTGGTGTGCTGCAGTCCATGGGGCTGCAAAGAGTTAGATAATGAGCAATGGAACAAGAATGAACAGTGCCTGCTGGATGGTGGGTGGTCGGTGAATGCTCATCTGAGTTCCTCTTCTCTTTTCCCTCCTGTCTCCCAGCCTGTGCTCCCCCTGCTCTTCTTGGAGCCCCCAGTTCTCCATCTGATGTAGTATTTGCTGTGTTTGGTCCAGCTCAAGTATGAACAAAGAAGTCAGGGAGCCAGACTGTGAAGGCTGATATCCCAAGGAAGGGATCTGAGGAGAGACTCAGCAGAACATCCAGAACACTGACCTTCTCCTCAATCTCCACTGAGGGTAGAGACAGAGGAAAGAGTGAAACCAACCCCAAGCAGGCAAAAGTCCTAATGGGACTGGTAGGGCCTGGGAGCTGCTGGGTGTGCAGGGAAAAAGCATTCTAGAATTCTTAACCCGGGGTGAGAATCAGGAGACATGGGTTTCCTTTTATTACTCGCTTGCCGTAACACTTTGGAAAGTCATCGTCTTCCCTAGACCTTGATTTTCCCACCTGCAAAATGGCCTAGTTTGGAGATGATCTCTAATGGCCTTTCCAACCTGTGGTTCTAGGGTATGGACCAGCCATTCATAGCTGATCTCAAGAACCTGTGTCTTCCTAAAGCTCATCTTTCTTTGTAGCTATCGACTCGGGGGATATTGGATGAGGGAAGATGGTGTGTACAATTCAGGAGGGAAGGCAGGAATCCTTCCTGGAAGGTAGTTGAGACTGGAATAAAACAAGAACTCTACAGAGGGATTTGACTTGGCAGCAGATTGCATATTGGCCCCTTAGGAACCTCCAAATGCTTTGCTGAGTACATGGTGATCCCAGTCTGCCTGAATCCAGACTGGCTCTCTCCTCCGCCCTCCATTCCTGCTGGGTTCCATGTCATCTCCCCCTACTCTAAATGTTCCGCCTGTACTTGGCTCTGTCCCCTTGTGTGTCAGAGCTCCCAAAGGTGGGGGCTGAGCTGGCATAATGCTACCTTGAACTTAGTCCCCCCCTCAACCCACAATTACATACTGAATATGTTCCTTGCTGTTGGTTCTCAGAAATTAGGAAGCCCATTTCTTGTTCCATTTATCCATCTACTCTTCCATCCTCCCATCCACTCATCCACCCACCCACCCACCCACTGTGCTCACATTCATTCTCCTACCTGTTCCGTCCACTTTCCATCATTCATTCAACAAGCACCCACCATGTACACAGCTCTGAGACGATTCAAAGAGGGGCCATGGGGATCATGTCTCTACAGCTCAGGCGAAGAGGATGAGACTATTTCTTTTAAGGAAATTTCCTTCTATCAGTAGTTAGTGGGGGTCATCCCCTTCATGCCTGGTCCAGCCTTGATCATAGAGAGGTGGCTGATTAACATCATATTGAAGTCCTTTGGAAAAGGCAGTGGCCTGCGGATCTGGAAGTCTGGGTTCTAGGTCTACCACATCTAGTAAGTTTTATTTACCTACCTGTCAATTTCAGGCGTGAACATTCTGTGTTTCTGATTTTTGTGGCCCACATTGTATAGAAAGATGCCTCAAGCATCTTTGGGAGCTTCCTACCCAAGACCTGCACGTCTAAGTTTCATGTACAAAATTGCAGATAGAAATCCCAGACGAAAGTGGTCACAAGGCAGACTTATGCCTGGTGCCAAATGGGAGGCATAGGGTGTGCCAGGAGTCAGTGGGAGGAGGAGACCAGTGGGCGTCCTGGTTGAGACTGACCAAGAGCCAGAATGTGACCTGTGCCTTCCATTTACCCCTCAGTCTTTGGGCTCAAGCCAAGGGCCAGCTTCCAAGGGTCCTCAAATATAGCTGAGCTTCTATATAAATCTTCAGGTATCCCACTGTCCCCAAGGGAAAAAAGGCACAAGGGTAAAGAGTTGATGGCATGTGGAATATGTCAGAGGAAAATAATTCGACTCCAACATTCTGATCATGAAGGAAAGGAAACTAACATTTAAGGGGATGCTAATGAAGTGTCAGGCGCTATGCAGTCACGTGTTTTCTCACTTAATCAATGTGACAAGGTGGGTCTTTTATCTCCACTCTCCTGAAAAGGAATGGAGGCTCAGAGAGGTTAAGTGACTTGCCTAAAGTCTTAGAGCAAATGAGCAGAAATGCTGAATCTCAAATTCAGATCTACTTCCAAACTGGGGTGGCTGCCTAGTCTTCCAGGAGGTAAGTGATTTTCCTGGGGCTACTCAGAGGGTCAGTGGCCCTGCCAGGGCAGGACTCTGCTCAGTATTTTTACTATGTGTGGGGAGAGAGCAAATTAGCCAAGATGGCATGTTCAGGCTCTCTCACCAAGGAAAGTTATGACCAACCTAGACAGTATATTCAAAAGCAGAGACATTGCTTTGCCAACAAACGTCCGTCTAGTCAAGGCTATGGTTTTTCCTGTGGTCATGTATGGATGTGAGAGTTGGACTGTGAAGAAAGCTGAGCACCAAAGAATTGATGCTTTTGAACTGTGGTGTTGGAGAAGACTCTTGAGAGTCCCTTGGACTGCAAGGAGATCCAACCAGTCCATTCTAAAGGAGATCAGCCCTGGGATTTCTTTAGAGGGAATGTTGCTGAAGCTGAAACTCCAGTACTTTGGCCACCTCATGTGAAGAGTTGACTCATTGGAAAAGACCCTGATGCTGAGAGGGATTGGGGGCAGGAGGAGAAGGGGACGACAGAGGCTGAGATGGCTGGATGGCATCACTGACTCGATGGACGCGAGTCTGAGTGAACTCTGGGAGTTGGCGAGGCCTGGCGTGCTGCCACTCACTGGGTTGCAGAGTCGGACACGACTGAGCGACTAAACTGAACTGAACTGAACAGCCGAGAGCACTAAAGCACTGCGCATGCGCATCACGAGATACTTGATGCCGGGGGAGGAGAGACTGTAGCATGTCTGCTGCTATGGCCGCTGTGCCAGCCAGGAGAGGATAAACCCATCAGCAATTCCTACAGCTCCTTGAGTTTTCTTCCAGCTTCCCCGCTTTCACCTTGTCTACCAAGGGTTCAGTGAACAGTGCGTGTAAGTGAGATACAGCGAGACAACTGGCGTCGCTAACGGTGCGAACAGCGACACGCTACGTGTTGATATTTTGAGGCCAGGAGGTGCCACAGAACCTCAGAGAATGGCAGGGTTTCTCAACCTTGGCACTGTATACCCTTGGGCCACAGCATTCTTTGTTGGAGGCATCTTGTGCATTGTAGGACTGGCCTTTACAACCAGATGCCAGTAGCATCCTCCACCTATGACAACCAAAAATGTCTCCCGACGTTTTCCAGTGTCTTCTGGGAGGCAAAATCGCCCCTGGTTGAGAACTACTGAAGGAGAGCTATAGGCCTGTCTCATAACAGCTTCCTATCCTTTCTATTCAAAAAGGTCTAGACAAACAGGATGTCCAATCTATACTGACATCTGTGGGTAGACCACCAGTAACATCAAGGGTGAGGGTGATGACGATGGTGGCCACAAACACAGCAGCTGTCATTTAGCAAGTGACTACCGTGTGTCAGTTACCACGCTAAATACTTGTATTTATCTTCTCACCTATTAGCTATATTAGGATTCCCTGGTGGCTCAGACAATAAAAACGTCTGCCTGCCATGAGGGAGACCCAGGTTCGATCCCTGGGTCGGGAAGATCCCTTGGAGAAGGAAATGGCAACCCACTCCAGTACTCTTGCCTAGAAAATTCCATGGATGGAGGAGCCTGGTGGGCTACAGTCCATTGGGTCGCAAAGAGTCGGACACAACTGAGCGACTTCACTCTCTTTCTCACCTACATTATCACTATTTTCCAGATAAAAAAGCCCTGAGGTTCAGAAAGGTTAAGTGACCCATCCAAGGTCTCAGTGTTAGTATATAGCGGAGCTAGGATGCTTTACTTTCCTACGGCTGCTGTAACAAAGTTACAACTTATAACACAAATTTGGACTTTCCTGGTGGAGCAGTGGATAGGAACCCACCTGCCAATGCTGGGGACACAGGTTCGATCCCCAGTCCGGGAAGATTCCCCATGCCGAGGAACTACAACTAGAGAGTCTGAGCGCCTAGAGCCTGTGCTCCAAAACAAGAGAAGCAACTGCAGTGAGAAGCCTGCGCACGGCAACAAAGAGCAGCTTCTGGTCGCCACAGTTAGAGAAAGTCCTTGCAAAGCAACAAAGACCCAGAACAGCCGGAAGTACATAAAATTTTAAAAATAACACAAACTTATTTTCTTATTGTTTAGAGGTCCAAAGCCTAAAATCAGTCTCACTGGGCTAAAATCAAAACATTGGCAGGACCATGCTCCTCTTTTTTTTTGTTTTTTGGCCACCTGGGGATCAGGATGCAGATATCTTTGAGGGGGCCACTACTTAGCCTCACAGATAGGATTCAGACCCATATCTGTTGGACTTCAATTCACACCTGTTTCCTCGGCCCCGTCCTGCCTGAATTGACACATCCCACAGGCCAGGTGCTGCAGGAGATGCAGAGGTTGATCAGACACGCCCAGGGAGTAGCAGGTACGAGGTATGCTGAGTACAGGAGAGCTGCTGTGAGAGGAGCAGAGAAGGGGTTCTAGACACACTGGGCAGGCAGGGCAGGGGCATGGGAAGCAGGCTCAAGAGGCAACTGGGCAGACCTGATTCTGTCCCTGCCGCACAAGCTAAGTTCACATCTCAGCACCTACTTCCAACCTAACTACAAATACATCTGCAGCTCACCCTGTCCTGAAGGACCACCCTGCTCTAGCCCGTGCCTGCCAGGATTCGATCCCATTGGTGGGATTTATTTGCCCAGTTTGGTCCCATCAATTCAGTTCAGTTCAGTCGCTCAGTGGTGTCTGACTCTTTGTGACCCCATGAACTACAGCACACCAGGCCTCCCTGTCCATCACCAACTCCCAGAGTCCACCCAAACCCATGTCCATTGTGTCAGTCATGCCATCCAACCATCTCGTCCTCTGTCGTCCACTTCTCCTCCTGCCCTCAACCTTTCCCAGCATTAGGGCCTTTTCAAATGAGTCAGCTCTTCGCATGAGGTAGCCAAAGTATTGGAGTTTCAGGTTCAACAACAGTCCCTCCAATGAACACCCAGGACTGATCTCCTTTAGGATAGACTGGTTGGATCTCCTTGCAGTCCAAGGGACTCTCAAGAGTCTTCTCCAACACCACAGTTCAAAAGCATCAATTCTTCGGCACTCAGCTTTCTTTATGGTCCAACTTTCACGTCCATACATGACCACTAGAAAAACCATAGCCTTGACTAGATTGACCTTTGTTGGCAAAGTAATGTCTCTGCTTTTTAATATGCTCTCTAGGTTGGTCATAATTTTCCTTCCAAGGAGTAAGCGTCTTTTAATTAAAATTAAAAACTAAAAAAAAACAGAGCAGATGGAATATAATTATCTTTGCTTCCTCTTGAAACTCACCCCACACCCCACAAATGGCAGTAAAGGAATTCAGACATATGACTCCACGAGGTCAAAGGGAAAGGAGAGATGACAGCCACATTGGAGAGAGTCCAGTCCAGGTTTGAAAGCTGGGAAAGCTGAAGGCTGAGTGTGACTTAGCAGCCTGGCAAAGACTGAGGCTCAAACCTGCAGACTGGGGAAACGAACAAAAGCTGGAAGCAGAGAATAAACCCCAGAAAGATTCTGTGGATACTACCAAAAGCCAGGGTATGAAATGGGGCTGGAAAGAGGAATTTGCAGCTCAAATTCCTCCCTTCCTTTGGTCTTCCCTGCCAATAAAATAACATAAAAAGTATAGCAAACAGAGACAATGCAACGGGCATAAGAAAACGTCAGCATCCTCAGAAAGATGAGATACTACATCTATAAAACAAGAACAGAATGCTATAAGAAAAGAATATTCTAAGAACAAGAAAAAGTGCTAGGAATTTAAAATATGACACCCAAAATGTAAAAGTTCAAGAGAAGCGTTCGAAGACAGTTGAGAACATGTCTCATAAAGTGGAACCAAAAAAGACTGAGAGAGAAAAGAGGCAAAAACAAATTCCTCCCAGAGGTCCAACATTCTAATGATAAGAATTTCAGAAGTGATTAAGTGGAACAAAAATCAAGGGGACGCAATTATCAAAGAATACCTGGAAATGTCCCAGAAATGAATGACATGAATGAGAAGACTGTGGACCCACCAGGAAAGTAAATAAAAAAGATGCACAATGGGGCTCATCAGCATTGCCTCCCAGAACGCAGGGTGTAAAGAGAGTGTCCCACACATCCATCAGTTATAGAAAATAGCAAGGCCAAATATCCAGAAAAGGATCAACACTCAGATGAAACCGGAACGTCCGTGGATTTGACAGCAGCAGTCCTGAAGCTCTGAGCTAACTCTCCAAAATTCTAAGGGAAAATTATCTGCAGCCTAGAAGTGGACAGAAGCCAAACTAAATATTGAGTGGAAGGGTAGGAGAACAACATTTAGGGGTACAAGCAGCTTCACACAAAAAATCCAGCCTGCCCCATGCACCTTTTCCTGGAGGATCTGCCCCGTGAAAGCGGAGGAGTGAACTGCGTGAGACACTCAAAGGACCCAGGGACCAGGGGGCGCCTGGGTGATGCCAGGGGTAGCCAGTCTGTCTAGGAGGAGGAGGGAGGTGCAGGAGAATTCTGCCAGCCAAGAAAAAAGTGAAACTGGTCGATTTTCTATGTGTTTGTCCAGAGTGAAAGGAGATGCACTCTTCTGCTGGAGAGTTTGGGGGAAGAACTTATGATGGAAAATCCAGCTCCTCCAAAAGGCGCCTCCCTTCCACTCCCCTTCCCACAAGCTTTCCTCCCCTGGTTCCGCACACCTTCTGTGGTGATCCTAGGAGGCAGCGCCTGTGATCAGTGGACTTGGTGGAAGCCGCCCTAAAAACTCTCTTTACAAACGAGAAAGCTAGGGGCCAGCGAGGGGCCTGCGGCACGCAGACAGGAAGATGCGTTGGTCATTCACTGGCTACTCTTTCCAGAACTCCTTTCTGATTCATTCAAGACAAGATCAGTAACAACAATAGCAAGAACCAAAGACAACCAGAAGGAACCCTGGCCGGTGAGCGCAATGAGGTCCCACCTGGCCCAGTGTCCCCCCCCTCAGCTTTGCCCTCAGCCCCCCTGCCTGGTAACTGCTACATTTCTAAAGCACACCAACTGAGGCTTCCGCGTTACTTTTCATTGCCGCCACTGAAGCAAGAACACAGAGATATAACTGAGTGGGTAGACCGTCGGCAGGCCACTGTGAACCTCCGAAGGAAAATAAACTGGGCTTGGGAGTGCAGAGAAGAAACCAAACCCAAGCCTCTTCAGAACCAGGCGCCCTGACGCCCAGTGCCCCTAGCTAGCTTCTTCTTATTTAAGAACCCAGGCCAGTGCCGTCCTACAAAATCCAATAATCTGAGGTTACCCCTGATGTTGACTTTTCAGAGGTCTCCCTTTGATTCGCTGTCTCTCCTCCACCTTTCGCGAGGGCTTGGCTAGCCTCCGAGTCTCTGTCATGAAGGAGTTAGGGGTGAACGCTGTGTGCAGCATCTGCCCTTGACTACGGAACGAGGGGAAACCTGGCGCTGTGCAGCGTTACATGAGTTTTTCCTTTGCGGCTCAATGTCCCAGGCTGTGGCGCTCACCAGCCCACCGGTTCAGCAGGCTCCCCACCCACACCCCAGCGTGAGGCCTGATGTGGGAGGGCAGGGACTCTGGGCTGGAAGTTAGGAGTCCGGGGTTCGAGTCTTACCTCTGTTACTGCCGTGCTGTGGGACCTTGGGCAAGTCACCTGTCCTGTCTGCACCTCAGTTTGCTCTCCTGCAAAGGGCGCAGGCTGGGATGGTGACCTCTCTCTCATGCTCCCTCCATCCTGTGACTCTCCCGCCTCCCCAGCTTGGTCCAGGACACAGCCCGCCACCCCCCCTCCACGGCTCGCCTGCCTCCCACACCTTCCATTCCAGAAGGAACGGCCCTCCCCTTTCCTGTCTGTGCGGGTGGTGGTGGGGGAGCTGGCAGGCGCTGGGCAGCAGACAGGGACAGGAGTTGCGGGAACAATCCCGGCCATTCAAGCCGCCCGTCCGCAGGGAGCGCTGGCCCGCAGCCAGTCACCACGGCCCGAGATACAGAGGGGCGTTTGTCTGGGGGACCCAGGTTTGCCTCTGAACCTTCGCGCTCTCCTCTCCCCCATTCTCAGGTGGCAGCTTTGCTAGGAGGTGGGATGTGGGCAGCTCCTCTATGGGCTGGGAAACCGGACAGGAGGAGGGAGGTGGGAAGAAGGGCAGGCGAGCCACGTGGACAGGGTGCCCGCAGTGAGGGCAGCGGGTGGGCACCGTGAGGGGTGCAGGAAAGGGCTTTGGACCGGATAGGGTCCATACGTAGGGAGGGGCACAGGACGGGGGGCTCATTCCCCACCCTCACTGACTAGCAGGAAAGGACCCGGTGAGCAAGGGGGTCCCCTTCGCCTCAGGCCTCAGTTTCCTCCACTTTCATATGGGGTCAGATGACTTCTCTGGTGCGGGTGTGGGTTGGATGCCCCGTAGAGGAACTAAGATCCCTCATGCCTTGTGGCCAAAAAACAGAACATCAAACAGAAGCAATATTGTAACACATTCAATAAAGACTTTAAGAATGGTCCACATTAAAAAAAAAAAAAACCTTAGAAAATAAAATGGAGTTGAAAATTCCCTGGCAGTCCAGTGGTGAGGCGTCCACAATTTTACTGCTGCGGGTGTGGGTTTGATCCCTGATCAGAGAACCAAGATCCCATAAGCTGAATGGTGCAGCCAAAAAAAAAACCAAAAAACTTGGGGCTGATTATCCCACCTTATGCTGTAAATCAAATAAGATGATGAACTTGCAAAGGGCGTGGTCTAGGGAAGAAAAGCATTTGGACTCAGGCAGACCTGGGTTCAAATCCCACCTTTGTCACGTCTAAGTTGTAGGCAACTTATTTACCCTCCAGGAGCCTCATCTTCCTCATCTCAGGGAGAAAAATGATGTGTGTGCCGCCAGACAAGACCATAAGGATCAAATAAGAACCAACAGGAAGTACCCTGCCCAGGATATGCGGTTGAATGAATGAAGACGCGGTCAGGGCTGCGGTGTGGCTTTTGCAGGCTGTTTCCACCGTAATAAAGTTTCATGGGCTTAAAACATTTTATTTTTTCTGAAGTGAGATTTGCTTCTGCCCTAAAATGGATTCCCACCCCCCTCTTGATTTTAAAAGAGATTAAAACATTTAGATGGCCTTGTGTCTGCTCTGCCCAGTGGGTAAGTCGGCCTGGTGTTGGGTCAGGGTCCTGGCAGGGCTGCCCTGTCCCAGGAAGGGCCCCCAGTGCCATCTCTGAAGCAGCTCTAGTGGGTCACTGATGCCTACACCCCACCCCCTAGAGCTGAGCCCACGGGCGTTTGTTTTTGCCGTTATCTTTGTTTCAAAGCCATATAAGCCCTGCTGCCCATGGCTGACAGGCTCCAGGAGCTCAGCAGGTGTGGCGGCAGGGATAGTCCAGAGGCCCTGGGTGTGTAGGTCAGCCTGGCTTTCAAGGAGCTGGGGTTGGGGGTGATGGGCACTTACCACTCACAGTCACCACTGCTCCCTTTTGGGACCATCTCTGTGTCTAGCCAGAGAAGGCAATGGCACCCCACTCCAATACTCTTGCCTGGAAAATCCCATGGACAGAGGAGTCTGGTAGGCTGCAGTCCATGGGGTCACTAAGATTCTGACAGGACTGAGCGACTTCACTCTAACTTTTCACTTTCATGCATTGGAGAAGGAAATGGCACCCCACTCCAGTGTTCTTGCCTGGAGAATCCCAGGGACCGGGGAGCCTGGTGGGCTGCCGTCTATGGGGTCACACAGAGTCGGCCACGACTGAAGCGACTTAGCAGCAGCAGCTGTGTCTAGCACTGTCCTTGGGGCTTCACATTCATAATCTCCTTCGCCCCTCATTGCACCCATTCTGCTTGATAGCCAAGGAAACTGAGGCTCAGAGAGGTCAAGCAATTCACCCAAAGTCACAGAGCAGGGTAAGGATCCAGTCTTCAACTTCCCAAACCAGGGGCCTCCTGGCACCTACCCGGCCATCTTTGAAGACATCTTTGGGAACATGGAAGAGGCTTGGACAGTGTGCAGAACATGGCAAGGCAGTGTGAGTCTGGGGTCCAGGAAAATATGAAAATGAGCAGGAGAGCAGTGCTGGGAAGGGTGTGACGGTGTGTCAGGGGTTGAGTGTGCCAGGGACACCTCCTGGGGGTGGTGGGCAGAGCAAGGGAAGGAGGCAGGACCAGCGTGCCAGCTTTTGCCTCCGTGTTTATTTCTTGAGCTGGCCAGAACCTCTGCCAGGTGGGGTTACTGCAAGACATGCCTGTAGGCACTTTGTTTCATCACTGAACTATGGAGGGCTGCACCTGTTTCTGCACACACAGCGGAAGATCCCGTGCTCTTCAGGGAGCACCTCCCCTGAAAGAGGAGCTCAGAGTCACCGAGGAGGATTGCACGCTGGGAGCTCCGGCCCTGACGTTCGCCAGAGGTGGGAGATTTCTGCTGGGAGCAGGGCGCCTGTCTCCACCCAGTCACACCACAGCCAGGGTATGGGGTATGCCCTGAGTGTGACCTTTCTACCCAGAGTGGACAGGTTGGAGACGGCCCACTCCACTCGAAAACCATCAGCTAGGGACTTCCCTGGCGGTCCAGTGGTTAAGACTCTTTGCTCCCAATGCAGAAGGCACAGGTTTGATCCCAGGGCAAGGAACTGAGATCCTACATGCCACATAGCACAACCAGGATAAAAAAAAAAAAAAAAAGCTTCACGGCCACTCCAGAGAGCAAGCTTTCTAGAAGCAAATCTGACCCTGGTCACCTCTGCCTAGACCGTGAGCGACATTTCACCAGCTAAGATGAATGAAGTCCAAACCCCTCAGCATGTAGACCTGTGCTCAAAAATGTGGTAGCCACTGGCTTCAGGTGGCTATGGAGTCCTTGAAATGTGGCTGGTCTGAACTGAGATGTGTTGTACATGTAACACGGGCTTCCCTGGTGGCTCAGAGGTTAAAGTGTCTGCCTGGAATGCAGGAGACCCAGGTTCGATCCCTGGGTCGGGAAGATCCCCGGGAGAAGGGAATGGCAACCCACTCCAGTACTCTTGCCTGGAGAAACCCATGGAGGGAGGAGCCTGGTAGGCTACAGTCCATGGGGTCGCAAAGAGTCAGACACGACTGAGCGACTTCACTTGGGACCTCAAAGACTTAGCACATAGAAAAAGAGCTAAGTAATTTACATCTTGCTTATCTTAGTAAGTTAAAAAATATCAATTAGATGTTTGATAATATTGGGATTGTTGTTGCTGTTCAGGCGCTAGGTTGTGTCCCACGGTTTGGACCCCACGGACTGCAGCATGCCAGGCTCCTGTGTCCTCCACTGTCTCCTGGAGTTTGCTCAAATTCATGTCCATTGAGTCGGTGATGCTATCTAACCATCTCATCCTCTGTCACCCCTTTCTCCTTTTGCCTTCAGTCTTCCCCAATGAGTCATAGGCCCTTCGCATATATTGGGTCAAATAAAATATGTTATCAAAATTTAATCTGTTTCTTTTTACTTTTCGAATGTAGCCACATTTAAAATTACGTATGTGGCTTTTAATGTACTGGACAACACTTATTTATACTCTGTCCTTTCTTTGCTGCCTCTCCTACCCACATTAGCTTATTCATCTGTTCCTTTACTTCCCCAACCAGGGATTGAACCTGGGACCTTGGCAGTGAAAGTGTGGAAGCTTAACCAGTGGACCACCAGGGGAGTCCCCATTTGTTCACTTCTTCATGCATGTATTCATTCAGTAAATATTCACTAATCATCTGCTATATGCTAAACACTAGAGGCAATGAGGGAACAATGCAGGCCTGGCATTTGCTCACGTGGAGCTCATGAACTATACTTGTGATCGACACACTGTTGAGAGTCCCTTGGACTGCAAGGAGCTCAAACCAGTCCATCCTAAAGGAAATCAACCCTGAGTATTCATTGGAAGGACCGATGCTGAAGCTGAAGCTCCAATACTTTGGCCACCTGATGGGAAGGGTTGACTCATTAGAAAAGACCCTGATGCTGGGAAAGATTGAAGGCAGGAAGGGAAGGAGACCACAGAGGATGAGATGGCTGGATGGCATCACTGACTCAAGGGACAGGAGTTTGAGCAAGCTCTGGGAGATGGGGAAGGACAGGGAAGCCTGGCGTGCTGCAGTCCATGGGATTGCAAAGACTCTGACACGACTGAACAACTGAACAATAACTCACATATATCCCATAGCGTTGCATGCTGCTGCTCATATTCATGCTTCTCTGTAAAATGACTTCTTAATCCTGTCTACCTGGTGAACTCCTATTTATACTTCAAAGCCCAAACCTTCCAACACTTTAAGCACTAATGTCAAATGTTTCAGTTAAAAAAAATTGCCTCATACAGTTTGTTCACTCCTACCCCCAATCCCTGCTGGGGATCTGAACTGTTAACTGCGACTGTGCAGTTTTACCAGTGTGCCAGTTTAAATGTCATCACTCTAAGATTCCAACCCCTGGAACTGTCTCACTCTTTAACCTTATTACATCAACCACCAGCAGAGACTATCTCGTTTGTGACCCATCCAACCCTCCAGGCCCTAAGATCTGTGAGAGCAGGCGCTTGTCTTTGCTGTTCAGAGATGACATCCCAGTGCCTAGCACAGTCCTTGGCACTTAGTAGGCACTTAGATAATGAAGATAGGATTTTCCTGGTGGTCAAGAATCCACCTTCCAATGCAGGGGACTCGGGTTCCATCCCTGGTCTGGGAATTAAAATCCCACATGCTGGAATGCAAATTGGTACAGCCACTACGGAAAACAGAGTGGTGATTCCTTAAAAAACAGGGAACCGAACTGCCATACGGCCCAGCAATCCCACTGCTGGGCACACACACAGAGGAAACCAGAACTGAAAGAGACACGTGTACTCCGGTGTTCACCGTGGCACTGTTTACGACAGCCAGGACATGGAAGCCACCCAGATGTCCATCGGCAGATGAATGGATAAGGAAGCTGTGGTGCATACACACAGTGGAGTATTACTCAGCTATAAAGGAACACATTTGAGTCAGTTTTAACGAGGTGGATGAACCTGGAGCCTATTATACAGAGTGAAGTCAGAAAGAGAAACACCAATACTGTATATTAATGCACACATATGGAATTTAGAAAGACAGCAACGACAATCCTATATGCAAGGCAACAAAAGAAACGCAGATGTTAAGGAACAGACTTTTGGACTCTGTGGGAGAAGGCAAGGGTGGGAGGATTTGAGAGAATAGCACTGAAACATGTATATTACCATATGTAAAATAGACGACCAGTGCAAGTTCGATGCATGAAGCAGGGCACTCAAAACCGGCGCTCTGGGACAACCCAGAGGGATGGGGTGGGGAGGGAGGTGGGGGGGAGGCTCAGGATGGGGGGACACGTGTATCCGTGGCTGATTCATGTCGATGTGTGGCAAAACCAGCATAGTATTGTAAAGTAATTATCCTCCAATTAAAATAAATAAATTAATTAATTAAAAAAAAAGATCCCACATGCTTCAGGGCAACTAAACCCATGTGCCACAATGAAGACCCAGCACAGCCAAAAGGGGAAAAAAAAAACAAAAGGAAAATGAAGATGATGGCCTGTTGGCTACATGGTGCAGGGTGTTACAGCAAAGGTTCTGGAGCTGGACCACTGGGTTCAAATCCTGCACTCAGTTAGCCACTGTGGTCACCATCATGATCATCATTATACGTCTGCTTTCCCCCTCCTGAGGGCCTGGGCGGCGTCTTGGGCTTGGTCATGCCCCAGCACGTCACAGAATCTAGTCTCTTCCAGAGTTCCCCAAGGCAGGAAATGTCGCTGCCATCCACGTAGCCTCTGAGGCCAGAAGCCCACTAAGGTCACCGCCTGTCAGCAGTCTGCCACGCCCACCACCAAGCCCTTTCAGAGCTACCTTCATTTCCTACACATCTCCTTACCAGTCTCCTCCAGCATCCCTACCCCTGCTGGGGTCCAGGCTTCTGTCTTTTCTCACCTGGATGCTGCCGTCGCTGCCCAGCGGGCCAGGGCTGCCTCTGCTCTGGGTCCCTGCAGTCCTCCACAGCAGCTGCAGCGATCTTTCAAAACCCCATTCTACTTCACACGAGAATTTTACGATGGTCAGCCAGTCCTCTGCACAGGACCTGGATTCTGCAGACCCCTCCAGACTCCTCCCTGTCTGAATTCTGCCCTGTCACTCTGTCCCGTTGTGGCCACCGGGCCTTTGCATATGCCAGAGCCCTCTTTCCTCACCTCCTGGCACTTCTGATACTTCAACTCAAACATCACTTCAAATTCCCATGCTGTGCACCCTCACAGCACGTGGTGTTTAATAACTGCTGGCTGAACCAAAGCATTGAGCAAGGACCAAGCACAGGTCATAGGGCTTGAGTCTTTCCACTACAAGGGGCCACCAGTAATGAGACACTAAGACACAGACAGGCTGTGAATGCTATGGAGCCCAGTGTGGGCGAGGGTGCTGAGCAGGGGACGAGAGAAAAGGACAAGCTGCACAGAGAGGGAAAAGCTGAGTGGCGCCATGCGGTCATTAAACAAGTGTTAGTCACTCAGTCGTGTCTGACTCTGTGACCCCATGGACTGCTCTGTCCATGGAATTCTCTGGGCAGGAATACTGGAGTGGGTTGCCATTCCATTCTCCAGGGGGTCCTCCCAACCCAGGGATCGAACCGGGGTCTCCTGCATGGCAGGCAGATTCTTTACCATCTGAGCCACCAGGGAAGCTAAACAAGGGTTTAATTAACATTAAACAAGGGTTTAATTAACATTAAACAAGGGTTTAATTAAATAAGGGCTTGGAGATCTGTATCTGAACCCCCGTATTTACCTGTCACTAAGTGCCAAGGCTCTGGCATTTTAAGTCTATTTGACTGTCTCCTCCACCCTAAGTGGAAAGCACATTGCTGTTGAATTTTTTTTTTACAGAGGAAACCAAGGCCCAGAGAGATTAACTAACTGGTCTAAGGTCACCAACCAAGGTGGGCTGTGAACTCAAGCAACCCGACTTCAGAGTCTGCTCGACATTTCAAAGGTTGACCATCAGAACGAGCATTTGATCACTTACTCGGTGCCAAGAACTTTTCTAAGAAATTTACAAAGAAGCTTTTATTTGTATCTTTTTTATTTTTAGAACTCATTTCATCCCATTTTTTCTCCTTCCAGGTCAGCTGGGTATCACTATCTCCATCTTACTAGTGAAGAAACGGTAGTGCAGAAAGGTTAACTAACTTGCCTGAGGTCACACAGCCTGCAAAAGTGATGAAACTAGCTGGAGTTTCATTCTTTTAACTCTTTCCAGAGTTCATTCTTTTAACCACTCCACTCCACACCTTCTGCTCTATGAAGGTGCATTATTGTTATTTTACTAGGATTTTGTCAGGTGGAGAAAGGAGAAGGGACACTGTAGCTGGGGAGAACAGTGGGCATGAAGACTGGGAGATGGGGGTGAGGATGAACACTTTAGAAAGGGAAGTGTGAGACCAGGGAGGGGTTGGGGCAGCGAGCGGGGCGAGGCTGTGAGGGTTCCCGTACAGCAGAGATGAGTGTTCAGGGAAGGTCAGAGTGGAGAGTGAATGTGAGGGATGTTTGGGATTAAGCTATGAAAGAATTTCCTGCACAGGCAGATGCTAGCACACTTTACTCTCTCCAAAATCCCTACGTCGCAGATTTCACGTGAGCTGTTTGAAAACTAGGAGCCTCAGAGCTCCTGACCTGGCTCTGCTGAGCACCCTTTGGGAAGTTACTGAACCTGTCTGAGCCTCCATCCCTTTCCCACACCATGGAGGTAATAAACAGGACCTTCTTCATGAGGCAAAAACAAGGTTATGAATATAAAGCCCCTGGCAGAGTGCTTGGAATAAAGCAGCCCTTTGAGATCTCATTTCTCTCCCTTCTCCAGCCTCTAGGAAGGTCTCCTCAAAGCCCCAGGCTCACCCGAAATGAGGCTAAAATCGGCTGACTGAGAACCACCAAGGTCCCCCTGGAGGCCCCAGGTCAGTACGATGAGGAAGAAGAGAGGTATCCAAAGTGTCAAGCTATCCAAAGCGCATCCGAGACTGCGGAAAAATGAGTAATTAAAATTTATGTCCTTCTTCCTGCTGTGTCAACTCGGGGTTATGTAACTGAACTTCTCTGTGAGGGAGCCCTTGGGGGCCTCCAGGAGGCAGGGTTGGCGGTGACATAAATAAATATTTCTCTGCTCTCTGCCCCAGGCTTGGGCTCTGAGCAAACACCACAGCCTGAAAGGGAGGCCGTGACAAGGAGGAAGCTGGGGGAGGTGAGTTCAGGGCTGCGAGTCAGGAGACCTGTGTTCCAGGCCCAGTCCTGACTGGGAGGACGTGGACATCAGGCGACTAGTGAGCTGGGAGGAGAGATCACAGTGTGATCTGGGGAATGCTGGGACCCTCGGGCAGGTCTTTCCAGCCTGCTCCCTGCATCCCAGCCTGGCATTTGAAGCCCTTCCCATCTCTCTCCTGTCTCCTCCCCCATTCCCTCTTGGCACCCACAGACCCCTAACCTTGGTTCTCTGGGACTACTGAGTCCCCCACAACCCCACAGGATTTGTCCCTCTCCTGAAAAGTCCTCCCCTTCCTGTGACATGGTGGTGTGGTGAAGGCGACAGAGGTGGGGGTTTAGAGTTAGACATGGGCTTGAAGGAGAAGAGGGAGACAGAGGGTGAGATGGATGGCATCCCGGATGCAATGGACATGACCTTGGGCAAACTCTGGAAGAGGGTGAGGGACAGGGAAGCTTGGCACGCTGCAGTCCATGGGGTTGCAAAGAGTCAGACACGACTTGATAACTGAACAACGATGGGCTTGAATCCTGACCTGAGTGTCTTTAGGCTTGTGACTTAAGCTCTCTGAGCCTGTTTCTTCATCTGTAAACTAGACTTGGTGATTCCTGTCTCTTTCCTGGTTGCAATAATCAAATGAGATAATCATTGCTAACAATAATCAGACTCATCTCTTCCATGCAGCCTCTATGTGTGCATGAATTCATTTCCCAAGGAGCTCCTAAAATAGAAGGGAAGACAGACCTGTTTGCTAATTATAACACTTTCATGTGATAAGTGCTATAAGCAAAGTACCTATGAGGTGCTGGGAATTCTTAGAAAAGATCGACCTACTTGAGATCCAGGGGAGACTTTGGACAGATCCTGGAGGAGGAAACTAGTATTTATTAATGCCCACTATGCCTCAGGCTAAAGCTCCAATACTTTGGCCACTTGAATGTGAAGGCCAATTCATTGGAAAAGACCCTGATGCTGGGAAAAACTGAAGGCCAAAGGAGAAGGTGGTGGCAGAGGATGAGCTGGTTAGATAACATCACCAACTCAATGGACATGAATTGGAGCAAACTCTGGGAGACAGTGAAGGACAGAGGAGACTGGCATGCTGCAGTCCATGGGGTCACAAAGAGTCAAACACGACTTAGCAACTGAAAAACAACAAGCATCAGTCACTCTCCTAGAGGCTTGAAAAGCATTGCTAAACGCCTTATGCAAGCAAAACCCTCACAAATGCCGGATTTATATAAGGCTAAATAATTGCACTTGCACTCGCACCACAATTTTTTAGTCAAAACTCAGGACACTTGTCCTCAGTTCAGTTCAGTCGCTCAATAGTGTCTGACTCTTTGCGACCCCACGGACTGCAGCACACCAGGCTTCCCTGTCCATCCCCAACTCCCAGAGTTTACTCAAACTCATTTCCGTTGAGGCCGTGATGCCATCCAACCATCTCATCCTCTGGTGTCCCCTTCTCCGCTCGCTTTCGATCTTTCCCAGCATCAGGGTCTTGAGTCAGTTCTTCACATCACGTGGCCAAAGTTTTGGAGTTTCAGCTTCAGCATCAGTCATTCCAATGAATATTCAGGACTGATTTCCTTTAGGATGGACTGGTTGGATCTCCTTGCCGTCCAAGGGACTCTCAAGAGTCTTCTCCAACACCACAGTTCAAAAGCATCAACTCTTCGATGTTCAGCTTTCTTTATAGTCCAACTCTCACATCCATACATGACTACTGGAAAAACCATAGCTTTGACCAGAAGGACCTTTGTTGGCAAAGTAATGTCTTTGCTTTTTAATATGCTGTCTAGGTTGGTCACAGCTTTTCTTCCAAGGAGAAAGCATCTTTTCATTTCATAGCTGCAGTCACCATCTGCAGTGATTTTGGAGCCCCCCAAAATAAAGTCTCTCACTGTTTCCCCATCTATTTGCCATGAAGTGATGTGACCAGATGCCATGATCTTAGTTTTCTGAATGTTGAAGTATAGGCCAACTTTTTCACCCTCCTCTTTTACTTTCATCAAGAGGCTCTTTAGTTCTTCTTTGCTTTCTGCCATAAGGGTGGTGTCATCTGCATATCTGAGGTTGATATTTCTCCCAGCAAACTTGATTCCAGCTTGTGCTTCATCTAGCCTGGTATTTCGCATGATGTACTCTGCATGTAAGTTAAATAAGCAGGGTGACAAGATACAGGCTTGACATACTCCGTTCCTGATTTGGAACCAGTCTGTTGTTCCATGTCCAATTCTAACTGTTGCTTCTTGACCTGCATACGGATTTCTTAGGAGGCAGGTCAGGTGGTCTGGCATTCCCACCTGTTTCAGAATTTTCCACAGTTTATTGTGATCCATGCAGTCAAAGGCTTTGGCATAGTCAATAAAGCAGAAGTAGATGTTTTTCTGGAATTCTCTTGCTTTTTCGATGATCCAACAGATGTGGGCAATTTGATCTCTGGTTCCTCTGCCTTTTCTAAAACCAGCTTGGCCATCTGGAAGTTCACAGTTCACCTGGCTTCAGTTCGCCTGAAGCCTGGCTTGGAGAATTTTGCTAGTGTGTGAGATGAGTGCCATTGTGTGATAGTTTGAACATTCTTTGGCATTGCCTTTCTTTGGGATTCGAATGAAAACTGACCTTTTCCAGTCCTGTGGCCATTGCTGAATTTTCCAAATTTGCTGGCATGTTGAGTACAGCACTTTGACAGCATCATCTTTTAGGATTTGAAGTAGCTCAGCTGGAATTCCATCACCTCCACTAGCTTTGCTCGTAGTGATGCTTCCTAAGGCCCACTTGACTTCACATTCCAGGATGTCTGGCTCTAGGTAAGTGATCACACCATTGTGGTTATCTGGGTCATGAAGATCTTTTTTGTATAGTTCTTCTGTGTATTTTTGCCACCTCTTCTTAATATCTTCTGCTTCTGTTAGGTCCCTATCATTTTTGTCCTTTATTGTGCTCATCGTTGCATGAAATGTTCCCTTGGTATATCTAATTTTGTTGAAGAGATTTCTAGTCTTTCCCATTCTGTTGTTTTCCTCTATTTCTTTGCATTGATCACTGAGGAAGGCTTTCTTATCTCTCCTTGCTATTCTCCAGAACTCTGCATTCAAATGAGTATATCTTTCCTTTTGTCCTTTGCCTTTTGGTTCTCTTCTTTCCTCAGCCATTTCTAAGGCCTCCTCAGACAACCATTTTGCCTTTTTCTTGAGGATGGTCTTGATCCCTGCCTCCTGTACAATGTCAGGAACCTCTGTCCATAGTTCTTTAGGCATTCTGTCTATTAGATTTATTCCCTTGAGTCTATTTGTCACTTCCACTGTATAATCATAAGAGATATGATTTAGGTCATACCTGAATGGTCTAGTGGTTTTCCCTACTTTCTTCAAATTAAGTCTGAATCTGGCAATAAGGAGTTCATGATCTGAGCCACAATCTGCTCCCGGTCTTGTTTTTGCTGACTGTATAGAGCTTCTCCATCTTTGGCTGCAAAGAATATAATCAGTCTGAAATCAGTATTGACCATCTGATGACGTCCATGTGTAGAGTCTTCTCGTGTGTTGTTGGAAGAGGGTGTTTGCTATGACCGTTGTGTTCTCTTGGCAAAATTCTGTTAGCCTTTGACAAGCTTTGTTTTGTACTCCAAAGCCAAATTTGCTGTTACTCCAGGTATCTCTTGACTTCCTACTTTTGCATTCCAGTCCCTTATAATGAAAAGGACATCTTTTTTGGGTGTTAGTTCTAGAAGGTCTTGTAGGTCTTCATAGAACCATTCAACTTCAGCTTCTTCAGCATTGCTGGTTGGGGCATAGACTTGGATTACCGTGATATTGAATGGTTTGGCTTGGAAATGAACAGAGATCATTCTGTCGTTTTTGAGATGGCATCCAAGTACTGCATTTGGGACTCTTTTGTTGACCATGATGGCTACTCCACTTCTTTTAAGGAATTCCTGCCCACAGTAGTGGATATAATGGTCATCCGGATTAAATTCACCCATTCTAGTCCATTTTAGTTCACTGATTCCTAAAATGTCGATGTTCACTCTTGCCATCTCCTGTTTGACCAGTTCCAATTTGCCTTGATTTATGGACCTAACATTCCAGGTTTCTATGCAATATTGCTCTTTACAGCATCGGACTTTACTTGCATCACCAGTCACATCCTCAACTGGGTGTTGTTTTTGCTTTGGCTCTGTCTCTTCATTCTTTCTGGAGTTAGTTCTCCACTGATCTCCAGTAGTATACCTACCCACCTGGAGAATTCATCTTTCAGTGTCCTATCTTTTTGCCTTTTCATTGTCTTAGCAAAGGATTTGGGGTCCACGAGGAGTCCAAGAGGAGAACTAGAAGCTATAGAATGAATGTAGAAACACCAGAATTTGCAGGATAGCCCAGTGGTTTCTGAATCGCAGACTTCTCTCCACAGTGCCTGGTCTGGCCATGCACTTGCCATACAATAATTGTCTAACAAGTGCTTAGTGGACTGAGGGCAGTGTGTGTGTGTGTTTTCCACTCCTTCATGCTGCTGGGATATTCTACTGTAAATGAAAAGAAGCTACTAGCTGTCTTCCCTAAGGATCCTTTGTTGGAGAAAAAATTGCTGAGACCTTGGCCTTCTGCATGGTGTCTCTCTTTTATTCCAATACCATCCATCTACTTCTGGCTGGTCACAGAATAAAGCCATCATTCTTTATCATCCAAAATCTTCCATGAACCTTTTCCAGTTTTATCCACCAGCACCTGTCTCCTCCCTTTCTTCCCAACCCTAGGCAGGGAATGAGCGACTTCCTGTCTCCTTAAACTTACCCATGCCTCACCTGTGCCTCCCACACTGGGAAGCTATTACTAGCTACACAGTTATCTCCCCACTGAAGAGATGGAGTCTGTTTCTCCATTCCCTTGAATCTAGGTGGGCCCCATGACTGCTGGGACCACTAGGATATGGCAGAAGCAACAATGGCTGTTGGGGTTAAAGCCCTTCAGGGAAGCTTCTGCTTCCTGCGTCTCAGAATGCTCGCTCCTTCTTGGAACCCAGCTGACATGCTCTGAGAAGCCCCAAGCTTGTGCAGAGGTCATGGGTAGATATGCTAGTTGACAGCCCCAGCTGTACTCCCAACTGACAGCCACGTGTCACTAAGCTGCCACATGAGTGAGCCACCACAGACACCCAGACCAGCTGAGCCTTGAGATGTGAATGTCAGGCAGAAACCACGTGTCAGACCCCAAGCAAGGACCTCTCCACTGAGTCTGCTCAACCTATAGAGCCATCAAGCCACTAAGTCTTGGAGTAGTTGGTTACACAGGGACAGATAATCAGGAAATTGGCCTTTTCTCCAGTGTCATCTTCCCAATGCTACCCCAGTCTAAACCTTCCTCGGTCATGACACCCGACTGTCTTCTCCTCCCCAGGACACCTCTTCCACCTCTGATTACTTATAATAATTGTTTGCACCAATCATGATGGCTTGAGATCCCTGGAGCGACTTTTCTTTTAAAACATTCAAAGATAACCTGTAAACAGAAATGTTCTATTGTTTCTGAAAATGGAAAACTTGCCATCAATAGAAAGCAACAAAATAAATTCGATGAAACAGATCAATGTCATTCTAGCTGGACAGTGTTACCTCCCGAAGTGTCTGGGCCCAAGGCAGGTCTTCTGTTTAAAAAATGGAGTGGGTGTTGTAGCCAGACCCTGAGATTCAGAATCCAGGTTGTTATAGCAGACAAGCGTCTGGATCCCTGGATCACATGACAGTGGTCATGTATCATTCAATTCAGTACTTCCACGAAGCTTCGTGATTCCTTCACCTTCCTGACTATGGCAGGTGCCAGAGCTCTCCAGTCTGCAGTGTTTTGGAAGCCTCCAGCCTTTCCAAGATCTTAAAAGAATTGGGTGCATAAAATCCCTTCCTACCAAAAATGTTGAGTTCTATTTCTGTTTCTTGCATTGACCCCGGACTTAAACACCCTGACTTCTGACAGCTCCTGCAGCAGCTCCTGGGTTTGTTTCTTTTATGATTGAAGTAGTTCCTCAGAGTATTTTCAATGTGGGTCTTTGTGTATTCTACCTTCTAAGGCTTTATTTGTCTAAGAATATTTTTAGTATGACCTCATGTTTGAATGATGATTTGGCTGCCTTTAAAATTCTGGATTGAAAGGGTTGTCTTCTTTCAATTCTTATAATAACAGTATTCCTTGACTTCCTTGATCAAGTGTTGTTACTGAGATGTATAACATCAGTCTAAATCTTGGTGCTTTGTAAGGGAGGCTATTTCTCTCTGCCCTTCTTCTTTGTATTTCAGATTTTCGATTTTATCATGATATTTTGTGTGGGTTTTTCTGCTGTTGGCGACTCCATGAGTCCTTTCAGTCTGATTTCATTAATTTTCCTTTAATCCTGGAGCGTTTAATCTCTATTATTTCTTCAGTTCTTCCTTATTCTCCATTTTTTCATCTCCTCTCCTTTCAGGACACCTACTTCTACTCTCCTCCTCTCTTTGATTTTCTTTTTCATTTGTTATCTCTTTATTTCTTCCTGCTTCCTTCTGGGACAGTTCTCAATCTGATTCTCCTCTTTACTGCATGTATGCGTGCTAAGTCACTTCAGTTGTGTCCGACTCTTTGTGACCCTATGGACCATAGCCTGGCCAGGATTCTCTGTCCATGAGGAATACTGACGTGGGTTGCCATGCCCTCCTCCAAGGGATCTTCCTGACCCAGGGATCGAACCCACGTACGTCTCTCATGTCTCCTGCATTGGCAGGCAGGCTTTTTGCCTCTAGCACCACCTGGGAAATGTTAATTTAATTGTATCCAACCTGATATTTTAACCATCGATTGTGTCCTTTTTTTTTTTTTTTCACCACAAATTTGTTTTATTTTCTTTTGTGCCAGAGCCTGATTCAGAGTTGATTTGACAGCCATATTGGCCCAAAACATATAACGAGGCAATGTGACGCATTTCTGAAGAAAGAAGTGGAGAACGGAACAGGCTGAAAGACGGCAATGTCTCTTTCGTCGCTGGGGCACAGGGTCCAGCTGGATTGCAGAGCTCTGTTCTGTTTACAGACCGTGAGAACAGAGCGCCTTCCTCTGTGGTGCTTCTGACCTGAGGCCAAGTAGAGGACAGGCTAGGACTTCTGCCAGGTGTGTCCTTTACTTTAGTGTATCTTCCATGGGCTTCCCTGGTGGTGCAGGGGTAAAGAATCCGCCTGCCGAGCAGGCATCACAGTTTGATCCCTGGGTCAGGAAGATCCCCTGGAGGAGGAAATGGCAATCCATTCCAGTCTTCTTGCCTAGAAAATCCCATTGACAGAGGACCCTGGGGGCTTCAGTCCATGGGGTAGCAAAGGAGTGGGACACCACTTAGCAACTAACCAACAACAATGGCAAGTTTCACGGCTAATCTTGTGCTTTCGTTGTCTCCTAGGACTTCTTGTCCTTGTATTATTCTGCAAAGCTCTTCCCTTATCTTTTTAAATATTAATAAAATTATCATGCTTTGCTTCAAGATCCTGGTCCATCTGCTTCGATCATTCTGCTCCAGATGACATAAGCTGCTTGATTTGCTGTCTTTTATAACAGTTGTTGTACTTCTTAGGCATCTAATTATTTTGGTGAGTGAATTCAAGATCCCCTGGGGATACTTGCTCTCAGCCTGGTAATGTGCCCTGTGGAAAAGCCAGAGGCACTTGGAAAAGAAAAAATGAGCCCAGGGGCAGAGAGACACAGACTCCGACAGCCACTCTCTTCTGGTTGGCACGCTGCCTGTGTGTCTGCCAGGCTTCATCTCTGAGTTCCAGGGAGCAGCAGCCTTGGTAGGAGGTCAACCCCTTCGGTGGGATTCTACAGACTGGGGTGGCGGCTGGGGTTGGAAGGGCATCGATGGGCAAGTGAATGCCTGAGCCTTGGTCTGATTTGACTGATTCCTCATCTCAGCAGGGCTTGGAGCTGCTCCAAGGGCTTCCGTGGTGCTCAGTGGTCAAGAACTTGCCTGCCAGCGTAGGAGACTCAAGATTCGATCCCTGGGTCAAGAAGATCCCCTGGAGAAGGACACAGCAACCCACTCCAGCATTCTTGCCTGGGAAACCCCACGGACAGAGGAGCCTGGTGGGTTGCAGTCCTTGGGGTGACAAAACAGTCAGACATGTCTCAGCGACTGAAACAACAACAGACTCCCCCAGGGCTGTAGCTGCCAACCTTGGCACTACAGGGACAGGAAGCAGTGACTGTCCCAAGACAAGCAGCAGGGACCCAAAGCGGGTAAGTGTCTTTAGAGGACAGTGCACAGGCCAATCACTCACTCCACACTGGAAGCGTGTGTACCATGGCACTGTGCCAGATGATGGGGGGGACTGTGGGGTATGGTCCCTGCCCTCACAGGGTTCACACTCTGACAACAGACTAACAGACTCAGCCTAGTTCCCTACTAAGGTCCCCATCCTTGTCCTGCCTTTCGAGCATCTCACTTAGTCTTCTAAGCCTCAGTTTCTTCATCTGCAAAATGGAGATGATAAAAATATCATCTTGCTTTTCTTTAATCGACATACCTCATGCTTAAAGATAACTGAATTTGTCAACCTTGATTCGAGATTCACATTCTGCCACCTTTTCTTCTGGAGGACTGACAAGCTATCTCATTTTCTCCCCACTCTCCCATAGGGTTAGGTTTTCAGGAGACAGTTCATGCCAAGTGATTACAAATGATTAGCAAATGCCCAGCACACTCAGCGCTCTCAAAAATATGAATTGCTGTTGTTATTATTACTGTGATCAATGACATTGTTTCTGGCGATTAGGTAGGA
This sequence comes from Ovis canadensis, assembly GCF_042477335.2. Lineage (NCBI taxonomy): Eukaryota > Metazoa > Chordata > Mammalia > Artiodactyla > Bovidae > Ovis > Ovis canadensis. Next base: position 247,651,806 of record NC_091246.1, read on the forward strand.
ACATGGAGCTGCTTCTGTACAATAAATAAATCCTCTTTTGTCCTCTGGGCAAACCAGTTACCATTAAAGTCTGAGACCGGAGCGAAGACCAACGTAGGGCATCTACAGTTTCCACAAAAGAGGACAGAGCGGACTTGGCTCTTGGAAAAGTTTTGGTCAAGAAATAGTGAGAAAGGGGTTAGGAGTTGAGGGGGAGGTGAGGAAATAAACCAAGTGACATTTTCCAGAAAGGACTACTAATACCACCACAGGCATTAGGAGTTTGGAAAACTAGTCCCTTTTCTGCAGTTTCTTGCCTGTTCTTTTTTTTTTTCCTTAATTGCTGAAGGGCAGTACAGGGAGGAGGTTAGGACTTTCTAGAATCTCAGCCTAGCTTCTGCCTAGCCTCAGGGCCTGTGTCTCTCCAGGACCCAGGAGACCAAGTGCCTAGGGCTCATAGGACTTTTGGGGGCTCACAAAAAATGTTTCTTATTTCTTTCAAAATCAGAAGAAAACAGGAACTTTTAGGATGAAGAAAACGTTTTAATGTACCAATACAGTTATTAAGATAACTGAATATTTGTTATGGAGGAAGGGGCCCATGAAGGCAAACTGGCGTCCTGGGTTAGCTCTGCGACCGCCAGCCCTCTGTGACCCTCAGCAGGGAGCGAGGGGAAACTACTCACTTCCTGGGCTGCCGTGGGTAAGAAAGGGACTGAGGCACGAGGAGCATTTAGTGCTGTGTGGGCCCCAGCAAACCCACAGCAAGCAGGCATTAACCATTGACCATTTATTTCTCTCTGAGACCTGAAGGCTAAAACCTTAGGAATATCTGAAGGAGAGTTAGGGGATCAGGGACAGCAGCTGGGGGAACAAGTTACACAATTGCATTTTTAATTTTTTATTCATTTATTTTTATTTATTTTTTGGCCATGCAGTGTAGCATGTGGGATCTTAGTTCCCCAACCAAGGATCAAACCCATGCCCCCTGCATTGGGAGAGTAGAGTCTTAACCACTTGTGAACCACCGGGGAAGCCCGTGTAGGGTTAATTTTTTTTGGCTGTGCCACGGGACAGGTGGGAACTTAGTTCCCCAACCAGGGATCAAACCCATGCCCCCCTACATTGGAAGCACAGTGACTTAACCACTGGACCGCCAGGGAAGTCCCACACTATTGCTTTTTATTGCACAGCAGACTGAAAGAGATGATCCCCGGTGGAGGAACAGGCGGAAGCTGCAGAAGGCCAGGCCCCATGTGCTGGGGGCTCTGCAAGAAACCAGACATAGAGCAGGAAAGAGAGGTCTCTCTGAACTTTCAGCACAAGCCAGAGGCAGGTGTTAGTCCTGATGAATGAGTGAGTGACTGAGTGAATGAATGAATGATGCGTGAACTGTGGAAGAACTGAACCACGCTGATGCTCGTTGGCCCGAACAGCTGACTCAATAGGTACCAAGACACAAGCTTCTCTGAAGGGGAAGGGAAACTCACCTTTATAAGTAAGGGCCTTGGATAGCATCCCCTTTAATAAATTGGGAAACTGAACCTCAGGGAGGTGATGTGGCTTGAACAAAATCCCATAGCTCGAAAACCGAGGCCTCCTTCTCAGCTCTGCACCCCATCCTCCCTGCTGGCTGAGGCTGCCCTGGCCATCCAGGGTCTGCATGGACCCCTGACATGCCAGGAGCTTCCAACACTGCCCCCTCCACCTCCTCGAGCCGCCCACGGGGTGCCATAGGACCTGGCAGCCCTGCTGAGGGCCCCAACTGCTCAGGAGTGTCCGACCCGGGCGGGAGGCCCCTCACCACAGGCCTGGCAGCTGGCTGAAGAACAGGCCTCTCCTGTCTTTAGAGATCGCCACACCCCCTTTCCCTTCCTTAGGCCAAACTGCAGCCACCACCCCCGGGAGCTTCAAACCACAGGAGAGGTTCCAGCCCAGCTGCCACGCTCTGGTCCTACCCCTCAACTGTACTGACACCCAGCCCTGCTGAGGTAAATCCACGGAGACTTGCTGACTGGCAGGCTCTGGCCTTGGCTTGGTCCCCTTTCTCCCTTCCTGCCTCCTCCTGCCCACGGAGGACCTATCGTCCTGATGAGGAACTCCTCTGAAAGAAGACAAAGCAGGATCCACCCTGCCAGATCCCAAAGCAAAGAGTGGGATATCAGAAACCCAGATGCCAACGACTGCATCAGGAGGCCGGATGGATGGAGATGCAGAAATCGATAGGGCAGTGCTCTCTGTGCTTGGAGGTGGTCCAGGAGAAACAAACCCACCACTGGTTCTGGGCTGCCTGCAGAGGCCCTGGTATGGTAGCCTGCAGAGTACACCCCAGCACAGGCACTGCTTGGCCAGCAATACCTGGCCCAGGTTAGAGAGGCTCCTGCTTTGGATTATTTTTCTTCAATACCAAACATATCTTTTAAAAAGTAAATTGAACACATATAATTTGGGGTCTTTATTTTCAATATATATGAGGGGTTTTTTTTTTCTTCTTTTTAATTAAAAGCATTTACTGGGCAACTTAAAAATCCACTTTACCTTTCCTTTTTTAACTTTCCATTCTATTTTATTGGAAGACTGGAAAGTAAAGGGAAGTGTTGTAGTATTCATATTCCCAGAGAATCTCCCAGATCACTGTAGTGACAAAGCACTTGGATAAGGAGGCTTGAGGTCTCCCCTAACAGTTCTTCACTGGGTGTATCTCATCTTTTCTGCACTCCAGTGTCCTCACCTGAAGGAGCCTCTATTACCTTTAAGGGTCCCTGTGGCATCTACTTCTGCATTACTGACTATGCCAAAGCCTTTGACTGCGTGGATCACAACAAACTGTGGAAAATTCTGAAAGAGATGGGAATACCAGACCACCTGACCTGCCTCTTGAGAAATCTGTATGCAGGTCAAGAAGCAACAGTTAGAAATGGACATGGAACAACAGACTGGTTCCATATAGGAAAAGGAGTATGTCAAGGCTATATACTGTCACCCTGCTTATTTAACTTATATGCAGAGTACATCATGTGAAATGCCAGGCTGGATGAAGCACAAGCTGGAATCAAGTTTGCTGGGAGAAATATCAATAACCTCAGATATGCAGATAACACCACCCTGATGGCAGAAAGCAAAGAAGAACTAAAGAGCCTCTTGATGAAAGTGAAAGAGGAGAGTGAAAAAGTTGGCCTAAATCTCAACATTCAGAAAACTTAAGATTATGGCATCTGGTCCCATCACTTCATCACAAATAGATGGGGAAACAGTGGAAACAGTGACAGACTTTATCTTTTTGGGCTCCAAAATCACTGCAGATGGTGACGGCAGCCATGAAATTAAAAGACGCTTACTCCTTGGAAGAAAAATTATGACCAACCTAGACAGCATATTAAAAAGCACAGACATTACTTTGCCAACAAAGGTCCGTCTAGTCAAAGCTATGGTTTTTCCAGGAGTCATGTATGGATGTGAGAGTTGGACTATAAAGAAAGCTGAGTGCCAAAGAATTGATGCTTTTGAACTGTGGTGTTGGAGAAGACTCTTGAGAGTCCCTTGGACTGCAAGGGGATCCAACCAGTCCAACCTAAAGGAAATCAGTCCTGAATATTCATCAGAAGGACTGATGCTGAGGCTGAAACTCCAATACTTTGGCCACCTGATGTGAAGAACTGACTCATTGGAAAAGGCCCTGATGCTTGGAAAGATGGAAGGTGGGAGGGAAGGGGGTGACAGAGGATGGGATGGTTGGATGGCATCACTGACTCAATGGACACGAGTTTGAGTAAACTCCAGGAGTGGGTGATCGACAGGGAGGCCTTTTGTGCTTCAGTCCATGGGGTCACAGAGTCGGACACAACTGAGCTACTGAACTGAACTGAACTGTAGCTCCTACACCCTGTGATCCTGCAGGATAGGGATCAGACTGGATGTTGCTTTCCTCCTCTCAGAGCCTAGGGGGTCTTTAGGGGGCTGACTATCAGGCTGGGAGGAGCAGCACAGTGTCCAGGCCTGTCCCTCAGGTGCAAATTCTACCAGCAGGGGATTCTTCCCTGAGAAAAGACCCTGATGGTGGCAGGAGAGAAGGCAGAGGCTCAGAACATGTGATGGGGGACACGCCTTTCAAGCTAGGGAGTGGGGATTTGATGGGAGACGAGGGTGGCGGTGAGGGGGTGGGTAGGAGGGGAGAACTTGGGCTGTCTATATCACTTCTGTAAAGAGATGCTCTCCCTGGAAAATCAAAGCTCTCCTCTCAAAGCCAAGAGCCCCAGTCCTCAGCCTGGGTTCATGCATTCCACAGATTTTCACTGAATGCCTGCTATGTGCGGGGCACTGTTGTAGGTGGCACATGGTGAGAAAGGGGGCAGGCTTATTCCCTGAGTTTACAAGTCAGTGGGAAACACAGATATCGAATGATTGTGAGCAATTATGGAAGCGCTAAGAGGAAACGCTTTGAACTTGGCTCTTCAGAGAGATACAGTGCCTCCCATGTCCTCTTGATGTGTTTGCCCAAATCTCTCACCTCCACTTCAGATCTCTGCTTTCCTAGTCACCGCAGGGAGATGGAACCCTCAACAGGCTGCCTGCCAGGACGTCAGACAGGCTGTAGGCTCCTCACTTGACTAAGAGTGGTTCCACCTCGAGGACACAGCTCCCTCCCGGCCTGAGACGGCAGTGGCCACGGTCCACAAGAGGAGACGAAGGACGTGAGAACCAGCTGTGGGGATAAGCTTTGATTCCACTAGAGCAGATTTCCCCAGAGACCCCGCACGATCCCCTGGCCCAGCTCCCCACGAGCCTGGCTCAGCACGCACACCCGGGGGGTCGGCCCACCTGGCCCCACACTGCCCCCTTCAGCCACGTCATCAGCAGCCAGGACACAGCAGGACCAGGTGAGGAAGGTCCCGCTGCCACGAGGGGCCACGGGAGCCCCTTTCCCGTTTCCTCTTCCGTTCTCATCAGGCACCCGCCGTCCTTTGCTGCCTCTTGGCACCCCTGACCCCTGCAACTTGGGGATGGACACTTAGAGGACGTGAGAAAGGCATCTGACCTACCTAGAGTTCCAGCTGCTCCATCTACTCCCATGTGGCCGCCAGGTCAGGATTCCAGCATTCTGTGTGCCTTCCCCTACTCTGTGCTCTGGCTGAGCTTATCATGTTACTCCCTTGCCCCCCTCAAGAAGGGGTGCCCCAAATCTGTTGCTTTGGGCTTATCTTAGTCTGTTACACTGCTCTATCCACCTAGACCGTCTCCTATCCATACCCATCTGTTAGGGTCTGGCCATCTCTAAATTCACTATTTATTGACTACTTGCCACACACCAACTGCGGTACTACATACTCACTCATCGTCCATTCATTCAACAAAAGTGCGGTGAGACCTACTGTTTTTGTTGTTGTTTAGTCTCTAAGTTGTGTCTGGCTCTTTTGTGACCCCAGGGACTGGAGCCCGCCAGGCTCCTCTGTCCATGGGGCACCATATAATGGTGAACCAAAGAGGCATGGCCCCTGACCCCAAGAAGCCTGGTGGAAATTAACAGCTCATTTTTACTGAGTGCCTATAATATACAGAGCTTGTCCTAAGCACTTTATATGGACTATCTGATAATCTGTCAAAGAAATTGCCTTGTTTACGGAGTAAAGCAAACCACAGAGAAATGCAGTCTGCCCAGGACTCCCTTGTAGATCAGGCAGTAAAGAATTTGCCTGTAGTGCAGGAGGCCTGGGTTTGATCCCTAGGTTGGGAAGATCCCCTGGAGAAGGAAATGGCAACCCACTCCAGTATCCTTGCCTGGAAAATCTCATGGACAGAGGAGCTTGGTGGGCTGCAGTCCATGGGGTCACAAAGAATCAGGCACGACTGAGCGACTAACACTTATTTAGGGCGCAAAGTAGGGATTCCAACGCCCAGGCTGACTGATTGCAAAGCAGCAGCTCTTAGCACTATGCTTTGTTTCTTCACGGCTGTTGTTTCGTCCCTCAGTCGTGTCTGACTCTTTGCGACCCCATGGACTGTAGCCTGCCAGGCTCCTCCGTCTATGGCATTTCCCAGGCAGTCTTCTCCAGGGGATCTTCCCCATGCAGCGACTGAACCTGTCTCCCGCAGCTCCTGCACTGGCAGGCGGATTCTTCACCACTAGCGCCACTCAATCCCACTTCCTCCAAGGAACCTTCCCGACCCTCCTCCCAGACTAGAGGGATTCCTAGATCCCTCGAAGCCCGCCTAGTATATGACACACCCATGTCCTCCTCCTGACAGGTACCCAGACCACAGAACGTGTCCCCGCCTCCTTTCTCCGGAGCTGCAGAGTTGGCTGATCTGAACCAGAACCCTGGGTTCTTCCTCCTAGCCGTGGGTTTTCATAGATCCTCCTCCAAGAGGGGCTTCCGCACAGGGCCGACCCTTCCAGACGCCCATTTCACAGATGAAGCCAACAGAGGTCCTGAGCGGTTTAAAATCTCTTCTACCTCCTGGCTGGCCGGGTCTCTTTTCTTCCGGGGAGTCTCGGTCCCTCTGCCAAAGGCTTAGTGAGGGAGGTGGGACAAGGAAACGACTTGCCTGCCGGATGCTCGGAATAACACGCCCCAAACGCAGGCTTCTCCGCGGGGGTCGAGCTTGCGTCGCCTGCCCCATCCCCACTTCCAAAGCCCGAAGAAGACAGCCGACCTCCCTCTCCACTCGGACCACAAACCACCGCCCTCCGGGCGCAGACCCCAGGCACCTCCTCCAGCGAAGGGGGAGGGGGTGGGTGGGACTTGGGGACCCCTCACATCCCCTCTCCCGGCTCCCCTCCGGGGATCGAGGCCGGCAGGTGGATTGTGGCCCGCCGCGCCCGAGCCGGACCGCCCGTGCCCCCGGAGACTCGGGGTCCCCCGCTTCCCGCTCCTCCTACCTGTTCGGGGGAGCCCCGCGCTCCGGCCGCCGCCCCGCTCCGCCTCCCGCCAGCGCCGCAGAAGCCGCCCTGGCTCCGGCTGCCCCGGGATCCCGCCCCCGGCCCCGCCCCATCGCGCGCAGGTGATCCCGGGAGGGGCCCCGTTGCCCCCTCGGTCCCTGCCTTGGGGGCCGCCCCAGGGGCGCCAGGCCCGGGGCACTGGCTGGGCGGCGCTTCCCGGCCGTGTCCTCAGCTTCTTCCGGCCCAGGTCCTTCTTGGGGTTCCAGTTCGCCCACCCCAGCCCCTCGGTCCACCAAGGCCACTTCAGCCAGGGCCGAAAAGAAGGAGCTTTACAAATATGCCAGGCTAGCTAGATGTGAACTGCAGGGAGTTTGTTAGGTGTTTTTTTTTTTTTAATAATATTTGTAGCCTTAAACTTTTTTTTTATTGGCGTATAGTTGATTTACGAAGTTGTATTAGTTTTACTTATACAGCCAAGTGGATCAATTACACAAATAGATACATCCGCCCTTTATTTAGGTTCTTTTGGAATATAGGCCAGTACGGAGTACTGAGTAGAGTTCCCTATTCTATACAATAGATTCTCATTAGCATCTACTTTACCTATACTAGTATCATCTATTTTATATACGGCAGTGTGTATATGTCAATTCCAATCTCCTAATTTATCCCTCCCCGCTCCCCCATCCCCTGGTTTGTTCTCTACACCTGTGACTCTACCTGTGGTTTGTAAATAAGTTCATTTGTATCCTTTTTTTCAGATCACACAGTAAGCTGAATCATATATTTGTCTTTCTCAGTCTGACTTCACTCAGTAAGACAATCTCTAGGTCCATCCATGTTGCTGCAAATGGCATTAATTTTGTTCTTTTCTTTTTTTAATGGCTGAGCAATATATGAGCCATGTCTTTACCCATTCCTCTGTTATGGACATTTAGGTTACTTCCATGTCCTGGCTATTGTAAATGGTGCTACAGTGAACACTAGCGTGCAGGCACCTCCTCAAGCATGATTTCTCTGGGTTTATGCCTACAAGTGCATTTGCTGGATCATATGGTAGTTCCGTTTTTAGTTTTTTAAGGAACCTCCATACTAGTCTCTGTAGTGGCTGTACCTGTATGCTGCTGTTGTTGCTAAGTCGCTTCAGTCATGTCCGACTCTGTGCGACCCCATAGACGGCAGCCCACCAGGCTCTGCCGTCCCTGGGATTCTCCAGGCAAGAACACTGGAGTGGGTTGCCATCTCCTTCTCCAATGCATGAAAGTGAAAAGTGAAAGTAAAGTCGCTCAGTCGTGTCCGACTCTTAGCGACCCCATGGACTGGAGCCCACCAGGCTCCTCCGTCCATGGGATTTTCCAGGCAAGAGGACTGGAGTGGGGTGCCATTGCCTTCTCCTGTATAGCTGTCTTTAAAGTTGGATTGTGTGGGGAATTCCCTGGCGATCCAGTGGTTAGGACTCCATGCTTCCACTGCAAGGAGCATGTGTTCCATTCCTGGTCTGGGAACTAAAATCTCCAAGCTGCATGGTGAGGCCAAATAAATAAATAAATTGGGATTATGCTAATCTGACAGAAGGGTTTGGGGGAGGTTGGGGTCTGGCCAATCACAGAATGTTACATGGGAGGTTTGCCCGCTGGCGAGTGTCAAAAGCTCTACCCTGTAGAATCTGACAGTCTCCTATATCAGGCTGGTTTGTGGCTGGATCCGTGAAGCCTAGCACTCTATTATGGACACACAATGGCCCCTCAATCAATATTTATAGAAAAGGGAAGAGATCTTAGGGGATTCCTGTTTACAGACAGGAAGCTGAGGCCCAGGCAGCAGAGGTGAGTTGCCCAGAGTCACACAGCAGGGGAGTGACAGAGCCAGGGATACAGTCAGGCTTCCCCACTGTGTTTCCAAGTTATTTCTGGAAAGTGGTTTGGGGCCTATTGCTTTGCCACTGGTGCCTATGAGATGCTGTCAAAGCCTTGATAACTCCCTCCCAAGTTGACTGAGAACTAAGAGAGAACCACTGTGTTTTCACAGGAAACTCTGGTGATGTTTATTAAAAAGGATTGATTAAAATGTGAAATTCTGTGAATCACTATATTGTATACCTGTAACTTATATTGATACATCAAGTATACGTCAATTAAAAAAGAAGTGTAATTCTATCATTCTATTTTTTTTTTTTAAGTGAAAGCAGGTTTATTGAGAAAGAGACAAGTTCCATAGACAGGATACTGTCCATCTCAGAAGGTAAGAGTAGCCCCAGGACATGGGAAGTCAGAGCAGCCTGTGATTCTACTTTTTCACCGAATACTTGAGACATGGTCTTTGGCTTCAGCGAGCTTCTCTGTGATGGGAGAGGCAGACTGTCTTCACCGCAGGGGCTGTGAAGGAAGGCAGAAATCACTCTGTTCTTGAGAACTGAGATCTATGAGGCCACCTCAAGATGCTGCCAGAAGCTCTTGCTGGGTTGTGCAGGGGGGTCAAGAGCTCTAAAGTCAGATGGTCTCAAGTTCCAATCCTGATTGCATTGCTTGCTAGTTGCAAGGCAGGAGCAGTTTGTTTGTTTTTTAAACCTCTCTGAGACTCAGTTTTTTTTTCCAGTTGAATGAAGGTTATATACTTACCCTAGTATTGTGGTGAGAATTAAAAATGAGATAATGCTTATAAAATGCTAGATAAATGGAAGAATCTTTATGCTAAGTGGTAGGGGCTGGGGAGGTGGGCATGCTGACACAAGGGGACCTCAGCATCTCTGGCACGGTCCCCTCTGAGGGGTTCTGTGATCTTCAGCCTTCTGTCATCCATGGCTCTGCCCCAACCTCTGCTTCTCCGTTAACCGAGGCCAACCAAGTCATAGGACACCGGCCATGTCAGAATGGCTTTGCACACACCTGCCATGAGGGATCTGGGGATGAAACTCTGAAACCCAGCAGGACCCTTGAAAGCCTTGCCTGGTACAAGATCCTCTGTGTCGCTGACTTCTTGTTTGGCTTTCTCCAGTTCCAAACAGCAGACTCAAGCAGTCAGCGATTAGAAAATAGAGTCAAAGGACTCCTAGTTCCTCCTGAAGGCAAGTAGATAATAGTCTGACACATACCCTTGCATTGTCCTGCAGAAACTAAGCCACCCCCACTCACTGGAGTGACTGGGGACTACATGCTGACCAGAAGGACACAGACGCCAGACTGGTTGGAACCGGAAGGTGGATGCTTGAGATTCAAAAACCATCTCCCCGTTACCTCACCACCAGCCAGTCAGGAGAATGTCCATAAGCTGATCATGTGCCCTGTGACCTATCCCTAATGCTATAATACTTTTAAAACTCTTGCCTAAAGGCCAGGGGAGTTCAGGTCTTTTGAATTCTAGCTGCCCGTTCTGCTTGCTTGATGCCCTGCAATAAACGCTGTACTTTCCCTCAGCACAATCCATTGTCCATAGATTGGCTCTGCTGGTGTCATGTGAGCAGACTCAAGATCAGTCTGGTAACAACTCTTCCTCTCACCAGCCTCCCTCATAAGGAGTTGACCAGGGTCAGACATACAAGCCAAGCTCAGCGAGGCAGAGGCATAAAAAGGCTCCAGCTAAACTTCTTCTCTCAGTTTATTTATTAAGCCCTCCTGTTCACTACAGGCCATGTACTCTGCAAGGTGGGGCAGAATCAGTGGGGGCCCTGCCCCATCCTGTAGACATCACCTTCCAGAGGGGCTGTGGGGACAGCTGACATGCAAGCACAAAAGATGGTAACACAAGAGAAGGACAGTCTCTGAAAAGTTCCCTGAAGGACATAACATGCTGTTTTTGATTATTATTGGTGGGAGAGCAGGAACTCCTTCAGAAACAGGGATGGGTGTCTGCCGGGAGAAGACAGCTGAGCTGAGATAGAAAGGATAAGCGGGTAGATGTAGGAGGACCTGTGGCTGAGCAGCGTTCTGGAGGCAGGGAAAGCCTACAAGGTCAGTGTGGTTGACTGGAGTCGGGGCGGAGGGCAGAGTGGACAGGATGAGATCAGAAGCCGACAGAGGTCAGATATTCTAAGGTCTTGAAAGTGAAGTCACTCAGTCGTGTCCGACTCTGTTTGACCCCAGAGACGGCAGCCCACCAGGCTCCTCCGTCCATGGGATTTTCCAGGCAAGAGGACTGGAGTGGGGTGCCATCGCCTTCTCTGATAATAGATGCACCAGATGTATAAAAGACTCCGGTCTTTCCAGCTGTGGAGACATGTGTATGTGAAATTGTGATTTAGAATAAGAAATATTCGTCCATGGTTTTTGGCTCACAGCTCCCCAAACCTTGTGATTCTTGAGTGCTTAGAGTAATAGTGGCATCTTTCATTGTAATACTTGGTTTTTATCCTCAATTCCTAAAATAACTTCAGAGTGAAATGAGTGTCGTCTGTGATTCACGACAAACCCCTTTCAACCACATCTGAGTTTATGTTGATCAGGTGGTTTTAGGAAGGCCTCCAAGTAGCCTAAAGGATGAGAGCTAGTTGCTGGACCAGCTGAGTGATTAGAGGGTTAGAATTTTAAAAAAATATTTATCTTATGTGTTTATTTATTTGGCTGCACTGAGTCTTAGTTGTGGCATGCAGGATCTTCGTTGCACCATGTGAGATCTTTAGTTACAGCATGCGAAACTCTTAGTTGCAACATGCGGAATCTAGTTCCCTGACCAGGGATCAGACCCGGGGACCCTGCATGTCGAGCATGGAATTTTAGCCACTGGACCACCAGGGAGTGGTTGAAAATTTTGGTGTCCCTCTCCCCACACACACATCCAGGGAGGGGAGAGGGGTTGGAGATTGAATCAATCTTCAGTGGCCAAGATTTAATCAATTGTGTTTAGATAATGAACCCTCCATAAAAAAAACCCAAAAGGAAGCTCAGAGAGCTTTCCCAGTGGGCAAAGAAGACTACGTTCACGTGCTGGGAGGGTGGTGCCCCCCAGGCTCCATGGAGACAGAAGCTTCTGTGGTCAGGACCCTTCTGGACCTCGCCCTGTGTGTCTATACATATGGCTCTTCATTCGTATCTTTTAATATCCTTTCTAATAATCTGGTAACCTAGTAAGTAAACAGTTTCCCCGAGTTCTGTGAGCCACTGAACCAGATCAGTCAAGCCCATGAGAGGGTCCTGGGAACCTCTGATTTACACCAGGTCATCAGAAGCACAGGTAATAACCTGGACCATTAATTAGCATCTGCAGTGAGGGTCAGTCTTGTAGGACTGAGCCCCTTGACCTGTGGGATCAGATGCTATCTCCGGGGAGATAGTGTCAGAACTGAGTGAAATTGTAGGGCATTTGCTGGTGTCACACAATAGCTTGGTGTAAGAAAACTACCCTCCCTGCCCCCGCCCCCTTTCCTCAAACACAATTGCTGCCCAGAAGTGTCAAAAGTAAAGCTGCTTATTGAGAGCAGAGGAGATATGAATACGTTTTTTGCATGAGTGCATACACAGAAAATAAAAACAGCACGTGCGGACTCTGACAAGTATATAAAACGAATGTCCATGTACTGATGAAGATTTGAAGTTTGGCAGAGTGTAAATAAAATGTGGGGATTTTCCATGTTCTTTTTTCCCTGTAGAGAAGATGGTGTTTATGTTAAACAGTTTTCTAAGTGAATGAAAATGGCTCATGAAATTACCCAACAAACCACCCCTGTTTCAGATGTACCATATGGATCCTTAGGCTCTGGGAGATTTAAAAAGAACAAAAAACCCTGCTCTTTCCACAAAGAAGGTACTCAAATGCATGGAGCTAACCTTCCTTTTCTTGTTAGCAGAGGGTGTTGCTGCAAACCAGCCTTTGAGCACCTGGGTTTTTATCTCCTGGCTGGAACTGTGCAGTCTCTCACTTCTGCCCTCAAAGCCTTAATCTGCTATTTATGGCTTTTGAGATGGTTGCTGGGGAAACAAGACAAATGTCACAGAGGATTAGAATGCAATCTCGAGGGGAGACAAAGCACAGAGATTCATGAATCCAGAAACATCCAAGTCCACACTGATTCAGCCAGTACACAAAAAAGAGGAAGCAAACATACCCAGGCCAGTTGATTCTGAAATCAACGCCTTGCCTCTCAGCCAAGAGAATGAAGACAGCAACAAAGGCCAAAAGACTCAGAAGCCATGATTCTCAACTATTTACAGTGCACACTGTGTGACTGTCCATGTGACTGTTGCCCATATAAATAGCACTCTTTGGGGACTTCCCTGGTGGCCCAGTGGTAAAGAATCTGCCTTGCAATGCAGGAGGCATGGGTTCAATCCTTGGTCTGGGAACTAAGATCCCACATTTGTTGTCTTTCAGTTGCTAAGTTGTGTCTGACTCTTTGCGACCCTATGAACTACAGCATGCCAGGCTTCCTTGTCCATTATTTCCCGAAGTTTGCTCAAACTCATGTCCCTTGGGTCAGTGATGCCATTCAACCATCCCATCCTCTTTTGTCCCCTTCTCCTACCCTCAAATTTTCAAGCATCAAGGTCTTTTCGAATGTGTTGGCTCTTCGCATCAGATGGAGCTTCAGCTTCTGCATCAGTCCTTCCAATGAATATTCAGGCTTGATTTCCTTTAGGATTGACTGGTTTGATCTTCCTGTCCAAGGGACTCTCAAGAGTCTTCTCCAGCACCACATTTTGAAGGCATCAGTTCTTTGGTGCTCAACCTTTATGGTCCAGCTCTCATGTCCATACATGACTACTGGAAGAACCATAGCTTTGACTAGATGGACCTTTGTTGGCAAAGTAATGTTTCTGCTTTTTAATACACTGTCTAGGTTTATCATAGCTTTTCTTCCAATGAGCAAGCATCTCTTAATTTCATGGCTGCAGTCACCATTGGCAGTGATTTTGGAGCCCAAGGAAACAAAACCTGCCCATCTATTTTTTCCCATCTATTTGCCATGTCATGATGGGACAAGATGCCATGATCTTAGTGTTTTAAATATTGAGCTTTAAGCCAGCTTTTTCACTCTCCATTCACCTTCATCAAGATATTTTTTTTTACTTCCTCTTCACTTTTTGCCACTAGGGTGGTATCATCTGCATAACTGAGGTCACAGAGCAACTATGCCCGTGGGCCACAACTATTGACCCTGTGCTCTAGAGCCCAGGAGTTGCAACTAGTGAGGCCTCATTCTGCAACTTCTGGAGCCTGTGCCCCAGCTAAAGAGTCCATGGGCCACAGTGAAATATCCCTCACGACACAACAAAAATCCCACGTGCTACTACTAAGAGTCGACACAGGCAAATAAATAAATTAATTTTTAAAAAAGTGTATCCTGTGGAACCCAGAGATGTGATCCAGAGGAGACAGGACCCATTCCCCCAAGCTGTGATCCTGCATTTGGATTAATTCCCACTTGAGTTCTGGGAGCTTCTGGGTGATGGAAGGTGAAGGAAGGAGAGAGTGACCGAGACTGAGCCAGGCTTCTGGAACCCCCAGCAAGCCAGCCGGCCTCTCGAGGCTTCTGTTCTCACATCTGTAAAATGGCAGGTTGGGCTGTTTCGTATCTGAGGCTTCTTCCAGTGAGTGTGACTCTCGTGACTGTCCCTTTAACCAGCCAGCCCTCGTCACACCTGACAGCTTCCTCATTTTTATGATAATTTTTAGGAACCCTATGATTCAATTTCACTGGTTGCCAGGGAAGAATCTTCTGTTCCCAGGGTGAAAATGAGAGGCTGTAAATGAAGCCCTTTGGCCGCCAGGGCAAGCTGCCTTTCCTCACCTTGGCAAGGAAACTGTCTTGGTATCTAGGATTCTAGGAGCACTTCCTGGCAGCAGAGAGCCTACCTGCATCTCTCTCTGCTGCTGGCTTCACTCTCCCCTGGTACCTCCGGGTCCCCTCTAATATCACAGTCACCCTAGGAAACCCAGAGCAGCAGTAGAAGGAGTATACACACACAAAGAAGCCGCTCCGTTTCCTTCTGGGTGGCCTCAGGCAGATCTCCCAACCTTTCTGGGTTTTACCTTACTCTTCTATGATTCATTCATCCATGCAAATATTAACTGAGTGCTCGCTATGTGCCAGCAATGAATAAAAGAGACAATAAGCCCTGTCTTGATGAAGCTGACATTCTGATATGAGGGGAAAACACTAAAAATAAATAAGCCAGGGATAGGGCGTGTTGGAAGGCGGTAAGTGATTTGGGGAAAAATGAAAGGAAGGTGGGCGAGTGATGTCTGCTGCCTACCCAAAGAGTTGCCGTGAGGACTGAATGAGCTGATGTCCGTAAAATTACTTCCTCAAACAGCAATGAGCTATGCAAATATAAAGGATAATTATATCATAATGTTTTGTTCAATGAAAGCATATTCAAAAGATCTGAAAGGCATGGAGAATGTGGTGACCCAGGAATGGAGAACCCAAGTCAGCTTGAATCATGGCTGGGGCCGGGAAGGGAGCTTGGATATCCTCTAGCCCAGGGGTCTGGCGGTCCCTCAGAGTCACCCACGTGCTTTGAAAAGAGATCAAAGTTGCTCTGCAGAGTCCCTGGAACCTAAGTCTCTGAGGGCAGGGCCAGACATTCACATCGTTTCTTATAACCATTCAGGTGATGCTAACGTGTGACCAGGGTGGAGAGGAGCATCTGACCACAGAGAGGGGATGACTTACCTAAAACCTGAGATCTTTCCTCTCCCAGGCCCAGTGTCACTGCGTGTCACCTGGCACCTCATTCCCCTCCCTGCCGGGAGCCCGCACAGGGCTGTCGTGGCGTCTCAGGCCCTCCTCCCGCCCTCCTGAAGGCCGGAGTGGCCCTCTTGTGTGTGTGCTCACTCACTTGTGTCCAACTCTTTGTAACCCTGTGGATGGTAGCCTACCAGCTCCTCTATCCATGGGACTTTTCAGGCAAGAAAACTGGAGAGGGTTGCTATTTCCTACCCAACCCAGGGGATCCTCCCAACCCAGGAATTGAACCTGCATCTCTTGTGTCTCCTGCGTTGGCAGGCAGATTCCTTGCCTCTGTGCCACCCGGGAAGCCCAGTGGCTCTCTTACCTGAAGGCTAAGAAACTGCGTGAGTTTTCAGCAATGGCCAGGCTGTTGATCACTCCGAATTCAATTTCTGTTATGGGCTGAGTTGTGTTCCACTCCCCGCATTCCTACCCTGTCCACTACCTGAAAATTCCTATGTTGGAAGTCCTAACTTCTAATATAATTTCTTCAGAATCTGATTGTATTTGGAGATATGGCATTTAAACAGGTAATTAAAATATTAATAAAATGAAGTCATATGAAAGTGAAAGTGTTAGCTGCTCAGCCGTGTCCGACTCTTTGTGCACTGATGGACCACAGCACCCCAGGCTTCCCTGTCCATCACCAATGCTTAGAGCTTACTCAAACTCATGTCCAAGAGTTGATGATGGCATCCAACCAACTCATCCTCTGTCATCCCCTTCTCCTTCCACCCTCAATCTTTCCCAGCATCAGGGCCTTTTCAAATGAGTCAGTTCTTTGCATCGGGTGGAGAAAGTATTGGAGTTTCAGCTTCAGCATCAGTCCTTCAAATGAATATTCAGGACTGATTTCCTTAGAATTGACAGGTTGGATTTCCTTGCAGTCCAAGGGACTCTCATGAGTCTTCTCTAACACCACCGTTCAAAAGCATCAATTCTTCAGTGCTCAGCTTTCCTTATGGTCCAACTCTCACATTCATACATGACTACTGGAAAAACCATAGCTTTGACTAGATGGACCTTTATTGGCAAAGTAATGTCTCTGCTTTCTAATATGCTGTCTAGGTTGGTCAGAGCCTTTCTTTCAAGGAGCAAGGGTCTTTTAATTTCATGACTGCAGTCACCATCTGTAGTGATTTTGGAGTCCAAGAAAATAAAGTCTCTAACTGTTTCCATTGTTTCCCCATCTATTTGCTATGAAGTGATGGGACTGGATGCCAATATCTTAGTTTTCTGAATTTTGAGCTTTAAGCCAACTTTTTCACTCTCCTCCTTCACTTTCATCAAGATGCTCTTTAGTTCTTCTTCACTTTCTGCCATAAGAGTGGTGTCATCTGCATATCTGAGGTTATTGATATTTCTCCCAGCAAATCTTGATTCCAGCTTGTGCTTCATCCAGCCCAGCACTGCACATGATGTACTCTGCATATAAGTTAGATAAACAGGATGACAGTATACAGGCTTGATGTACTCCTTTCCCGATTTGGAACCAGTCTGTTGTTCCATGTTCAGTTCTAACTGTTGTTTCTTGATCTGCATACATATTTCTCAGGAGGCAGGTCAGGTGGCCTGGTATTCCCATCTCTTTCAGAATTTTCCATAGTCTATTGTGATCCACACAGTCAAAGGCTCTGGCATAGTCAATAAAGCAGAAATAGATGTTTTTCTGGAACTCTCTTGCTTTTTTGATGATTTAACGGATGTTGGCAGTGTGATCTTTGGTTCCTCTGCTTTTTATAAAACCAGCTTGAACATCAGGGAGTTCACGGTTCACGTACTGCTGAAGCCTGGCTTGGAGAATTTTGAGCATTATTTTGCTAGCGTGTAAGATGAGTGCAACTGTGTGGTAGTTTGAGCATTCTTTGGCATTGCCTTTCTTAGGGATTGGAATGAAAACTGACCTTTTCTAGTCCTGCAGCCACTGCTGAGTATTCCAAATTTGCTGGCATATTGAGTGCAGCACTTTCACAGCATCATCTTTTAGGATTTGAAATAGCTCCACTGGAATTCTGTCACCTCCACTAGCTTTGCTCGTAGTGATGCTTCCTAAAGCCCACTTGACTTCACATTCCAGGATGTCTGGCTCTAGGTGAGTGATCACACCATCGTGGTTATCTGGGTCATGAAGATCTATTTGTACAGTTCTTCTGTGTATTCTTGCCATCTCTTCTTAATATCTTCTGCTTCTGTTAGGTCCATATCATTTCTCTCTTTTATTGTGCTCATCTTTGCATGAAATGTTCCCTTGGGATCTCTAATTTTTTATGAAGCAATCTCTAGTCTTTCCCATTCTATTGCTTTCCTCTATTCCTTTGCGTTGATCATTGAGGAAGGCTTTCTTATCTCTCCTTGCTATTCTCTGGAACTCTGCATTCAAATGGGTATATCTTTCCTTTTCTCCTTTGCCTTTAGCTTCTCTTCTTTTCTCAGCTATTCTCTTGGCAAAACTCAGTTAGCCTTTGACCTGCTTCATTTTGTACTCCAAGGCCAAATTTGCCTGTTACTCCAGGTTTCTCTTGACTTCCTACTTTTGCATTCCAGTCCCCTATAATGAAAAGGACATCTATTTTGGGTGTTAGTTCTAGCAGGTCTTGTAGGTCTTCATAGAACCATTTAACTTCAGCTTCTTCAGCATTTCTTGTCAGGGCATAGACTTGGATAACTGTGATATTGAATGGTTTGCCTTGGAAACGAACAGAGATCATTCTGTTGTTTTTGAGATTGCATCCAAGTACTGCATTTGGGACTCTTTTGTTGACCATGATGGCTACTCCATTTCTTCTCAGGGCTTCCTGCCCACAGTAGTAGATATAATGGTCATCTGAGTTAAATTCATCTATTCCCATCCATTTTAGTTTGCTGATTCCTAAAATGTTGATGTTCACTCTTGCCATCTCCTGTTTCACCACTTCCAATTTGCCTTGATTCATGGACCTAACATTCCAGGTTCCTACGCAATGTTGCTCTTTACAGCATCAGACTTGACTTACAACACCAGTCACATCCACAACTGGGTGTTGTTTTTGCTTTGGCTGTGAATCTTCATTCTTTCTGGAGGTATTTCTCCACTCTTCTCCAGTAGCCTATTGGGCACCTGCTGACTTTGGGAGTTCATCTTTCAGTGTCCTATCTTTTTGCCTTTTCATACTGTTCATGGGGTTCTCAAGGTAAAAATACTGAAGTGGTTTGCCATTCTCTTCCCCAGTGGACCACGTTTTGTCAGAACTTTCCACCATGACCAGTCCTCTTGGGTGGCCCTACATGGCATGGCTCATAGTTTCATTGAGCAAGACTGAGCAAGATGGTCCATGTGATCAGTTTGATTAGTTTTCTGTGATTGTGGTTTTAAAAGCATAAAAGCATAGACTTAGATAATTAAAAGCATATACTTAATTACATATACATTTAAAAGCATATGCTTAATTATCTGTGTTCCGATTAGAGCTTGAAAGTTTATTTCCACTGCTGTTTTGTTGCAATTATGAATGGTATCTTATTGCTTACAGTTTGGCTATTGATAGTGGAAGAAAATGCTACCGAGTTTTGAAAGAAATTATTCTATTCAGCAACATCACTGTAGCTTCTTAGAGATTCTGATAGTTTCACTTTGTTTTTACATTTATCAAACCATGAAGTTTCCTTCTGGTGCCCCAATCTAAGAATACTCTTACTTAGATTGGGGAGAAATTATTAAACAAATTTAAATTTGTGAGCCTATCCTTTAACTGATTAAAGTCAGGATTTTAGTAGAAAGTTTCTTTCAGTGTTCTTCGTGTACCAGTGCAATGAAACTCTCCTAAGCAAAAGGGCTCCATAGTTGATCAGAGTTTTGGAGACTCAGAATGTACAAATTTGTAAGTTCCTAGAAGCACAACAATATAGAAGCTGTTTAACTTTTCCAGACATTTCAGACAACAAGCTTTTCCCAAATAACAAATTTTGATACACCCTATTTAAATACCTAACCTACAAATTACTTGTATTTATAGCCTCTATGTCTCAGAAGACCAGGGGAAGTTTGGCAAGATTTTAGATCTTTCCTGTAAGCTTTAGATTTAAATCTTTTTTTTTCCTTCTAGATTAGAATTATATTTTGATGTGTTCAGTGAAGGCAGAGTAGGTTACTGCTCACTCCTCATATCTGTTAATATGTTTCTTGGTGATAATACAATTCCAATACAAACACTGTTGAATTTAACTTTTAAAGCAGTCTATTTTTCCCCACCATTTCCTTTATTTAAGTCCGTCTACTATTATGAGGTAAATTACCTAAAGCTTAACTCTTGTATTCTCTATTCTGCATTACAACAGTGTTTTATTTTTAGGTTATTTGCAGTATTTTTCCAACTTGCTGTTTCAGGAAAGAATTTTTGGCTCCAGTGAAATCTTATTTTAAGGTCATTATGTACAACAGACTGCCAGGCCCCGGTCACCTGGAGGCCCAGCTCCACCTGGAGGCCACCCCCCAGAACACAGCTTGAAAACATCTGGGACAATGGCAATGTCCCCAGTAACTCTGAGTTAATGGTATTAAAACAGAAATACACTACTAATTTTAAGAACCTTTGAATCCTAGAATGTTTCCTCCTCAAAAACAAAAGAGTATCAGTTTAACAGAGTAGAAAAGTGTGGTAGAGAGAACCTGGGGACAGAGGCAAGAAACTCAGATCTCCCAAGTGGGCTACCATCCAGATGTGTGAACTTGGCGATGTCTCTTGGGCCGTTTGCTTGCAAAGGTGTGAGTAGGAGGCGTGGGGCGGGGGAGTGGAGGCCACTGAAATACATGTGTTCTGAACTGTTCTGTGAGCTCTCACAGGTGCTGTCTCCACTCTCCCCACCCTGCCTCCTTTCAAAAGAAGCAGCTTTGTTTACCTTTTTTTTTTTTTCGTAATCGGTTTTACACTGGGATTTATATAAGATTTTATTTGAACAAAGAGCAGATGGCTTAAAAACTGGTATGGGGACTTCCCTGGTGGTCCACTGGTTAAGAGTCTACCTTCCAATGACGGGGACACAGGTTTGGTCCTTGGTCAGGGGACTAAGATCCCACATCCTGCAGGAGAGTTAAGCTCCGGCGCCACCACTACTGAGCCCACGTGCTCTTCAGCCCGAGCACCACAACTGGAGAGAAGCCTGGCAACTAAGGCCCAATGTAGCCAAATAAATAAACAGATAAATAATATTTTTTTAAGTGGTATGTATATATAAAAAAATCATTGTACTAAATAATCTCTATAGTCATTTCTTCTAGTTTAAATTTTGGAGTTTTTTTTTTTTTTTAACTGAGACAGAAAATACCAAAAATAAATAATTAAAAAGAAGATCTCCATTGCGGTCTGTGGGCTTCCCATTGCAGTGGCCTCTCTTGCTGTGGAGCTTGGGCTCAGGGGTGCTTGGGCTTTGGCAGCTACAATAGATGGGCCCAGCAGATGCCGTGCACGGGCACGGGCTAGCTGCCCCAGGGCGTGCAGGGTCTCTCTGGACCAGCAATGGAATTGGTATCCCCTGCACTGCATCAGTGGACTACCAGGGATGCCCAAAGGTCAATCATTTCTAGCTGAGGAGCAAACCAGGGTAAAAACTCTTCTTGGTGAAAAACATAAATGAGAGTGGTTATTTCCAGAGTCAGTGGCGAGTCACCACCACCTTTAACTTTGGCACAGACATGTGCAGTGGGATTGCGTTAAAGAATCAAACATAAGATTTCACTTTTCTGCCTTTTCTATGTTATTACCTAAATGTAAGCGATACTTATTTAAAATACTACAAAGAAAACGCAATTCACAGGATTAAAAAAAAACAACTTTATTAGCTTTAAAAACAAAACTGTTACTGTTAATCACAAAGATTTCCCCCAAAATTACATTCTGCTTTTGTCACCTTGACAAAAGGAATGTTTAAATGTCCTCAAAATACAGAAGCGCCAAAGTAGACAAATAACAAAGTACTACACACTATGAATTGCCACTTTAAGGATACTAAAATGTGGAATACACACGTATGAATTATCGACCCATTTTTGGAAGTACAGTAATATTCACTACAGATGACAGTAGCAGAAAGGTAACGTCCCCCAAAATATAACACAAGGTAACAGACATTTGCAGATACAATAATGAATCTGACCCCTGGGTTCAGTTAACTCAGAAGTGAAATGGTGGAGAAACATTTCTTGAACTTGGAGGCTACGCACAGTATAAGAGGAATGAAATCACGGGGCCCTGCTTGGGCTGAGAAGCGGTGGGAGGAGTATGGCACACTAGCAGGACTAGCCACCTTTATCTCTCAGTCCCCAAGCTGAGTTAGGAAGACTGGGGACTGAATAGAAAGCAACACAGATTAGGTGCATAGATGTAAGTCTCCCCTTATGACAAGAATGGACAGTCAGTCAAAGCCACGCAGGAGTTCCAAGAGCCTGCAGAACACAGTTTTGTTTCCAAAGGAAATGTAGGTTTACAGGATAGACCACACGACTGATTTAGCAAAAGGCCTTCAAATTTTTGTTTAAATGGACAGGGATACTTTGACTTAGCCCAAGATTAGCTCTTTTTAACCCTGGCTGGAAAGTTCTAATTTGACCCTTTTTATAATTTTTTGATCAGTGAATCTAGGAATTGGAAATTTCAGTTGCTTAGTTGCTTGTATATTCATTAATAACGACACTCTACAAATTATTACAATTTCCCCCTGATTCACGGTTAAAAAACAATGGCATTCCAATGAAGGTACGCTCTGATTGACCCCACTCCGATGGAAGTTTAAAAAACATATATTTATCAAATTGTTGGACAAGGTTCATAAATCTTATTCTTTAAATTTGTTGAACCTTTTAAAAGACACAGTTCTACAACGCGGACTTACTTCTTAAGCTAGACGGCAACTACGTCTCCAAGTCTTTAGTTTCTTTATATTAGCATACTTATTGTAAGAAATTCCTTTCCTACAGGAAGATAAAAATGCAAGTGAGGCAAGAAGGGAAAGACTGGCTGATCTCACCTGCAGGAGAGGTATGAAGTACAAAACTCTGGAGAAAAGAGAGACATCCATCGGACAGGGAGCCTGACACACCGAAGTATTTTGTCGTTTCCAATGCTTGATTATGATTTAGATTTTCCCTTCTAAAAAAAAAGCCATGGACTATAGACAAGTCTATATAAAAACACGAAGCACAGGTCGGCCTTCAATCATTAACAGAATTCCATCTCACAAACACTGAGTGAGCGTGCCCTTCCACTGCAAGCTCTTTCCAAATCATATTAGATCTCATTCTGCTTCACTACAGTCATGTCTCAAGTCTGCCTATTTATATTTTGATCTGATTATTATGAAAATCTAGGAAAGCCTACATAAAATGTCACCACAATTCCTGGCTACCAAAATAACATTAAGTAGATTCCAAATCCAATGGTACAATGACCACAAAAACACAAAACGTTGGACATTAAATTCATTCATTGAAATTACTAAGTCACTGACTTCATCAGATAAGATTTTTCTTATTCATTGTACCTCATTGGGGAAAAGAAATTTTTTCCCCTTTGGTTTCTTATGACTGGTTATCGTTGCCTCTGAGTGTCTTTAAGAAGTCAGTGCAAGAAAACAGCCTGGACGTTGGGAGTGCCGATTCGAGAACCTGGGCTGCCTTCTGTGGGCTTCGTAGCAAGTCACACCTCCTGCTTTCTCATGTAAGCAACACGAGGATTCGACTACATGATTCCCAAAGTTGCCTTCAGCTCTGTAACTGAGATTCTGAGAAATCAAATATTTCAACTTTATATCACAACATTTTAAAAAGATGGGATTCATGTGAATGGGAAAAACAATCATATTCTAGACGAATGAAAGTGCTAGACTGATGCTATCTCCTGGTATCTCTTTGAATATCCCATAAACCAAAATGCTTATTTAAACTTTTACGTCATAAACAATGAAGTCCAATTGTATAGCACAGGGCACTATAGTCAATATCCTGTGATAAACCGTAATGGAAAAGAATATAAAAAAGAATATGCATCTGTATGTATAACTGAATCACTTTGCTATACAGCAGAAACTAACACAACATTGTAAAATCAACTATATTTCAATTAAAAAAAAATACCCTTTATGTTGAACTTAAAAGTTCCCAGTAGCTTTTCTTTGGCTCTTAATTACTGATAGGTTCAGTGTACAACATTTTGGAGAAGCAGAATATGAAAAGACTGGTTTGCTTTCACCTGATCTTCAGCTCTCCAAGGCAAGGGAGCTGTTTCTACCTAAACTAGTAGACGCTCAGAGGCGTACACTTCTGAACATAACAGATTCACTTCTGGTTTCGTCAGGTGGGTAAACTGAAAGAACCTGGACCACAGGAGCCCACGCATTGCAAGTTCTGTCAACTGTTTTTATTCTTATAATTTTCTTATCTTCTACAAATGTTTTTCCTAACAAAAAGCATCATCTTCTTCCCTCACAACTGCCTAACCTGATCAGAGATCATGGTGTCTAAAGAAACCATGGCTATTATACTTACAGTTAAACCTAAGTGATGACTCAGTTTCAAGGAAGAAATGTACATAAACTTTTAAAAATGTACTTAAATAAAAGATGAATGAGACTTGTCTCTCGCAAGATGGATACATGAATTGGATACAGAATAGTCAAAAAAGATCAGAGATCATAATACCTGGGGAGATTCTGGTTGATTTCACAATATTAAAATGTTAATGGGCAGGAATTGCCTGGAGGTCCAGTGGTTAGGACTTGGTGCTTGGATTCAATCCCTGGTGAAGGAAATAAGATTCTCTCAAGCTGTGGGGTACAGTCAAAAATTTTAACAAGTTAATGGGTTTAGTAGTTTTTCTTTTAGAGCTCATGTTGTGGAAACACTATACTAGAAAGAACAAAAATATTAATGTTTTCCATTCAGAAAAGTTGCAGTGGAAGCTTGGAGTCTTAACCACTGGACCACCAGCAAAGTCCTCAGAAAAGTTTTACACATAATAAATTAAAAATATATTATTTAATATATACTTAATTTTGGTTTAAGTTTTTCTTCAATTTATTCAGCATTGAAAAAAATAAAGAGAAAAAGAAATATTCAGGTAATTTGCATTGTTGGGGGGGCTTCCCTGGTGGCTCAGGCAGTAAAGAATCTGCCTCAATGCAAGAGATCTGGGTTCTATCTCTGGGTTAGGAAGAGCCCCTGGAGAAGGAAATGGCAACCCACTCCAGTATTCCTGCCTGGAGAAGTCCATGGTCAGAGGAGCCTGGTGTGCTATAGTCCATGGGGTTACAAAGAGTCAGATACAACTGAGCAACTAACACTTAAATTTGCATTGTTGGACTATAAAAGATAGTTTTAAGGTAGGGATAGAATATTCTTTAATTGGAAGGTACAGCATGAAAGCCAAGCCAAACAATAAAACATCATGACTTTTGATCACTTAGAAAATTACAGTGAATAAATATTATCTAAAAGAAAATTCAAAAATTTCCAAACGTTGAAAATACATACATTTCCTGACTTACAGAGTTTGTTCTGCAATGATAAGTTAGTGCACCCAGATAAGATTAAAAACTGGCTGAAGTTAGAGCTGCAAAGTAAATTTATTAAGTGGCTGCCAGTTAAACTGCCAAATAACAAATTTAATAAGTTTAATAAGCTGCTTACAGAATCACAAATTTCAACTGAATTTACATTGAGGCTTACCAGTGGTGGATATATACAAACAGAAGAGTTGATCATCTCAGCATATCTGAAGGTAAGGAAAATATAGAAAACTTTTTTTTTTTGCAATAAAGTTTAAGTCCTTAAAAATAAATTCAACCGCAATAAGAACATCTAGACCACAGAAACACGTTACCAAAAATGTTTCGACAGCATAATCTGAATTTCTGCATTTCTGAATTTCTTTCGTTGTCGTGGCAGCCACACTGGTTTATTAGTCCAAACTCAAAAGTCCTTGCACAGACACAGCAAGGAGCCCCAGACACTTGCCTTACAAAGAAAACCTTGGGGCAGCAGAGAACCAGTACGGCCACCTGACCTGAAGCAAAGCATGCTTAGTTACGACACTTTTCTACAAAAAGGACTTCGAGATTCAATCAGACCTCAAAAGAGTTAAGAAGATGTCTGTTCAATGATACACCCTCAAACACAAGTAGGAAACAATTCTGTTTTAAGGGAAAGTGCCAACTGGAAGCCACAGTAAACAAATTTCACCCAAAAGAAACTCTGACCAATGAATTATCCATATCTGCTCCATCTTTCCCTAATTCACAGAAAAACAGTGTGTGTGACTCCTCTTGTCAAAGCAAACAGAAGAATGTTTAAATGGACAATTTAACAACAGTCTTCAGAAAATCTTATCAGTACTTTTTCTGATTTAAAGTCTATGAATGATGACACACAAACATGAAGAATGGCCACTCAGCTGGTAGCTGAAGACGGGCCGAGCTACAGGCCGGGATGTGTCACAAATGGGAGAGAGCGGTAGCCGCCTGAGATCACAGTCATCAAGGTCACGGTCATCAAGCTCACAGGTGATGCGTCTCGCTTCCAAAGCAGCAGCTCTTTGCCCGGGTGGCCTTATCAGGAACTGGGGTCTATTACGTATCACTTTGTGATGAGAACAGTGTGCATGTAGATTTGGTCACCTTGATTCTGACAGTCGAAGGGAACTGGGCATTTCTTCCCCAAAGCTAAAGAAAAAAAAAAACCACTTGAGAAAAAAAAAGATTTTCTGTGAATTATTCTCTATGTCAGGTCTCTTTCTGGGCAAAAAATTCCATGTATATTGAATACCGATTAATCTTTGACCAAAAGATACGTTGGGAGCCAATAGACCATTATAAATATACTCAACTAGATTATTAAAAATGTAATACTTTTTATTATTATTATTTTAAGACTATTTTTAAGTTCTCAAAAATGGAACTGCCCTGGGTGACTACCGTTTTCACTTTGGGGTACCCTGTGCTGTCCAGAATCAGGGAAATCAATGTTTCTGGAGGAAGCCATTCTCTTAATTTGCTGTTTAAAAATGGTCAAGAGTTGCCACGTGGTGGGGGCTAATCCTTTAAAGTAATATGCTGTTCAGAACATCAGTTAAAACTTGTGCTTTTAACTGATCAGTTAAAACTGCTACTCCATGCCCTACTGTCCCCAGTGTGGGTGCCCTGTGCCCCCCGGCCTCCCCTTGGCTGAGCAGTGGTCATGGTATGGGTGGGCATGTCCCCGCCATCCCTGGCCAGGTGGGCAGTGGCTGCGCGCCACACCACCAAAGCCTCAAAGCGCACAGTCGAAGGCCCGGGGCTCGCCCAGCGCTGCGGTCGGAGGCTCTGGGCGCCGTGTCTGGGTGATTCTCTGTTTGGGGTTTTTTGTTCCTTCTTCCTCTTCAGTTTCACTTTCACAGACGTGAACCACCACGCTCGGTGTGGACTCGGTTCCTGCGTGAAGTTCGTATTTCTCTCCTGCGGAGGGAAACAGCAAAGGAAGGGTTCTGAACCTTCAAACTTCTTGTTCTGCTCATGTCTGCATTGCTGA
Source organism: Ovis canadensis (assembly GCF_042477335.2). Taxonomy (NCBI): domain Eukaryota; kingdom Metazoa; phylum Chordata; class Mammalia; order Artiodactyla; family Bovidae; genus Ovis; species Ovis canadensis. The sequence goes on from NC_091246.1 coordinate 247,678,857, forward strand.
TTACTGGCTTTTCAATCTGTAAATCCTACGTCATAGTACTTTATCTTGTTTAGACATTAGAGAATTAATGCTTTTTAAGGTTCTTAAAAAATTCTGGCATTTCAAGAAATTAGTAGTGAGGAGTACTGAGTGAGGTCTCGGGAGTTAAAATGCAAGTGCAAATTACTGTTCTATGAACAACGCCAAGTGTTCCTGCTTAACTTCGTAATGGTTTCTGGGTTCCCCTTGGGAGACACCTGTAAGGTTTCAGGCAGCATCGGCAATCTCTTATAGGACCTCAGGGACCCAAGATACAGCTCTCCTGTCTAAAAACAATTTCCCCTCAAATGCCTTTTGTATCCCCTAATGTTAATGAAGACACAACATTATTTTAGGTGGATGAACCAACAATGGCACTGCTTTATTATATTATTTTGGAGGAATGAGAGAGAGAAATTAAACAGAAGGAAAAGAAGAGTGGAAAAGAAATACAAGAGAAGACTCTGAAGGGATGATATGGTATCCCCACCAATTCCTTGATAAACTAATCAGTGTAGAAAGTTGTCTGTCTGCTATTTTGATGGCAACTAATATTCTCTAATAATCTGGCATGTACTAGAATTTGGAGCAGTAAAAACTGCAGTTAGATTTACTATTACGTATATATCACTTAGTTCTTGTGTGTGTGTGTGTGTGTGTGTGTGTGTGTGCATGCGTGCACTCAATCTTGCTCAGTCGTGTCCAGCTCTGTGATTCTGTGGACTATAGGCCACCGGGCCCCTCTGTCCACGGGATTTCCCAGGCAAGAATACTGTAGTGGGTTGCCATTTCCTTCTCCAGAGGATCTTCCCGATTTGGGGATCGAACCTGCATCTCCTATGTCTCCTGCCTTAACAGGCAGACTCTTTACCACTGTGCCACCTGGGAAAGCCCTTAGTCCTTATAACCATGTTGAAGGGTAGTTCCTATGATCCCTATTTTAGATGAGAAAACAGAGGCTCAGAAAATTGAAGCTAAATAACCTGCTCTAGATCACAAAGTTAGCAAAGGCTAGAATCTGAACCCAGGTTTGTGTGACTTTAACTTCCACGCTGATCGTGTTGCCACTAGTTGACTAGAACACAGATAGCTAGATGAATGGGGGCTTTAAAGCAAAAGTTTCTTAGAGAAAAAAATAGGGGAGAGAGAAGTTTGTTACCTGGTCCCAATTTGGAAACAGCACAGAGTAAATCATAATTTATAACAGGCGTTGCATCTTCCCCTTGCTTCCACCCCACCGGAGGTGACGCAGGAGGGGAGATGAGGAACTGCTTGGCAGGTTGGGGCGGCTGTAAATACGACTTGTCCCGTGTTTCACTGGACATCTGTACCTGCAGGGGGGAAGATACTCACAGTTTATGACCAGGCTATGTTTTTCACTTTCATCTTCCCATTAACTATAACACCTCTTTGGAGAAAATGTAAAATTTCTCTTTGACAGGCTACATAGCTTCCAGGGGCTGGGTCAGAGTCTGTCTGGTTCACCACTGAACACTTAGTGCATGGCACAGAGCATCAGGTGCCCAATAAATATTCGTCAAATGGAAAGAAAAATCGATGAGTAGACGACTGGACAATGAACCGTACTAAGCACTGAATTCCAGTTTTAGAACAGATTAGGTTATACCGTCACCATCAACTCCACCAAGACGTATCCAAACATAGGTTTCATTTGTAATGTCAGATGGCAAATCCTATCTTAATTTTTTTTAATTTTGAAAGCTAGACCAAAGGAAAAAAAATGCTTTGTGAAAACTAAAACAGTACACTTAACAGCTGATCTAATGCTTTTATTTCACTAATTCTTCCAAGAAGTGATTGGTTTGTCAGAGTCTTATCAATGGAGGATTAGACTAATAAGGATGGCCAAGTCTCATTAACTTGCAGGATCCTCTGCAATTCTAAAGTCTAGGACAGCCTTTCTGTATATGCTGTCTGCTCCCTGCTCACCCCTCGGGCTGGGAGCCAGTTTCAACAGGGCGCCTCTTAGGAATCACACACAGCCCATGGAAATGAGTCCAGAGACTGCTTTTCTCACGTCTTCCAAGGAGGTCCCATCACAAGTGCCATTCTAGACGACAGGAGAAAAGTGACCTTAAGGTGTTATGGCTTAACCCTCTCAACCCCAGTTGAGCAAAGCTGCCAGAAAAAAATGAAGCCCTCTGTTAGGCTATGCAAAAAAAAGTTAGGAGGGCAAATATGCTTAATAAACATATATGTTTATGTATCTGTAGAACAAAGGGAAAATATGTTTCCATGGTTTGCTGATCGGGATTGTTCATTTCAAAGACCTCTGATACGATAATAGAGAAGACGGAGAGTTGACAGCGTCGTTGGATGGAGGAAAACAAGTCCAGCCCACTCTGCCCTCTGCACAATGAAGTAAGTACCTGCGCGAAATACAGCTTCAGCTTCCTCCCATTGAAGTCTGTCTCGTGGAGTTCTATTCGAGCCCGTGCTGCCGCCTCAGGCTTGCTGAAATTTATTCGGACTCTTCGAAAGCTTTTGAATAACTGAAATGTAACTTGGTCATCATAGATGGTGAAAAGCGCTTCGAATCTCTCCTACAAAGTGAGGGGCAGCACAGCAGAGAGAATAAGGGTGGGTGGGGGGAGGAAAGCTTTTACCAAGAGGAAATTTAAATCATTAAACATAAGTTGTGGAGTAGAATTCATTATAATTTGTTTTTTTTTTTTTCCCCAAGAAGCATTCTTTTCCTATAGGTGCACAAGAACAGGTGTCCTGTTAGTCATATGCTAAATTCTGCACTTTGCACTTATTTTAAAAATAACCATTCAATATCACAGTTGTCCAAGTCTATGCCCCAACCAGTAACGCTGAAGAAACTGAAGTTGAACGGTTCTATGAAGACCTACAAGACCTTTTAGAACTAACACCCCAAAAAGATGTCCTTTTCATTATAGGGGACTGGAATGCAAAAGTAGGAAGTCAAGAAACACCTGGAGTAACAGGCAAATTTGGCCTTGGAATGCGGAATGAAGCAGGGCAAAGACTAATAGAGTTTTGCCAAGAAAATGCACTGGTCATAGCAAACACCCTCTCCCAACAACACAAGAGAAGACTCTACACATGGACATCACCAGATGGTCAATACGGAAATCAGATTGATTATATTCTTTGCAGCCAAAGATGAGAAGCTCTATACAGTCAGTGAAAACAAGACCAGGAGCTGACTGTGGCTCAGATCATGAACTCCTTATTACCAAATGCAGACTCAAATTGAAGAAAGTAGGGAAAACCACTAGACCATTCAGGTATGACCTAAATCAAATCCCTTATGATTATACAGTGGAAATGAGAAATAGATTTAAGGGCCTAGATCTGATAGATAGAGTGCCTGATGAACTATGGAATGAGGTTTGTGACACTGTACAGGAGACAGGGATCAAGACCATCCCCATGGAAAAGAAATGCAAAAAAGCAAAATGCTGTCTGGGGAGGCCTTACAAATAGCTGTGAAAAGAAGAGAAGCAAAAAGCAAATGAGAAAAGGAAAGATATAAGCATCTGAATGCAGAGTTCCAAAGAATAGCAAGAAGAGATAAGAAAGCCTTTTGTAGTGATCAATGCAAAGAAATAGAGGAAAACAACAGAATGGGAAACACTAGGGATCTTTTTAAGAAAATTAGAGATACCAAGGGAATATTTCATGCAAAGATGGGCTCGATAAAGGACAGAAATGGTATGAACCTAACAGAAGCAGAAGATATTAAGAAGAGGTGGCAAGATACACGGAAGAACTGTACAAAAAAGATCTTCACGACCCAGATAGTCATGATCACTAATCTAGAGCCAGACATCTTGGAATGTGAAGTCAAGTGGGCCTTAGAAAACATCACTACAAACAAAGCTAGTGGAGGTAATGGAATTCCAGTTGAGCTGTTTCAAATCCTGAAAGATGATGCTGTGAAAGTGCTACACTCGATATGCCAGCAAATTTGGAAAACTCAGCAGTGGCCACAGGTCTGGAAAACGTCAGTTTTCATTCCAATTCCAAAGAAAGGCAATGCCAAAGAATGCTCAAACTACCGCACAATTGCACTCATCTCACATGCTAGTAAAGTAATGCTCAAAATTCTCCAAGCCAGGCTTCAGCAATACGTGAACCGTGAACTTCCTGATGTTCAAGCTGGTTTTAGAAAAGGCAGAGGAACCAGAGATCAAATTGCTGACATCTGCTGGATCATGGAAAAAGCAAGCGAGTTCCAGAAAAACATCTATTGCTGCTTTATTGACTATGCCAAAGCCTTTGATTGTGTGGATCACAATAAACTGTGGAAAATTCTGAGAGAGATGGGAATACCAGACCACCTGACCTGCCTCTTGAGAAATCTGTATGCAGGTCAGGAAGCAACAGTTAGAACTGGACATGGAACAACAGACTGGTTCCAAATAGGAAAAGGAGTATGCCAAGGCTGTATATTGTCACCCTGCTTATTTAACTTCTATGCAGACTACATCATGAGAAACGCTGGACTGGAAGAAACACAAGCTGGAATCAAGATTGCCGGGAGAAATATCAATAACCTCAGATATGCAGAGGACAGAAAGTGAAGAGGAACTAAAAAGCCTCTTGATGAAAGTGAAAGAGGAGAGTGAAAATGTTGGCTTAAAGCTCAACATTCAGAAAACGAAGATCATGGCATCCGGTCCCATCACTTCATGGGAAATAGATGGGGAAACAGCGGAAACAGTGTCAGACTTTATTTTTTGGGGCTCCAAAATCACTGCAGATGGTGACTGCAGCCATGAAATTAAAAGACACTTACTCCTTGGAAGAAAATCTATGACCAACCTAGATAGCATATTAAAAAGCAGAGACATTACTTTGCCAACAAAGGTCCATCTAGTCAAAGCTATGGTTTTTCCAGTGGTCATGTATAGATATGAGAGTTGGACTGTGAAGAAAGCTGAGCTCTGAAGAATTGATGCTTTTGAACTGTGGTGTTGGAGAAGACTCTTGAGAGTCCCTGGGACTGCAAGGAGATCCAACCAGTCCATTCTGAAGGAGATCAGCCCTGGGATTTCTTTGGAAGGAATGTTGCTAAGGCTGAAGCTCCAGTACTTTGGTCACCTCATGCGAAGAGCTGACTCATTGGAAAAGACTCTGATGCTGGGAGGGATTGGGGGCAGGAGGAGAAGGGGACAACCGAGGATGAGATGGCTGGATGGCATCATGGACTCGATGGACGTGAGTCTGAGTGAACTCTGGGAGTTGGTGATGGACAGGGAGGCCTGGCGTGCTGCGATTCATGGGGTCACAAAGAGTCGGACATGACTGAGCGACTGAACTGAAGTGAACTGAAAGATATTATGTAGAGTTCATATTATAAAATCAAATGTAAAGTATGATAAAATGAATGTAAGGTATAAAATGATAAAAACATGCCCAATGATAGAACAAGAACATCACTATCATTTTGAAGTCCTCAGCATGCCAGAGGTTTTACCTCCGTCCTATTCCTTTTTAGCTTCAAAGTAATTATTTTCTGGAATTTCAAGCTTATCTCTGTTTTTATTTATCGTTTTACAACATTTATAAGCTCCTCTACAGATTGAATCATGTTGCATATATTCTTCTATAACTTGCCTTTTTTCCTAAGATTCTTCCTTGTTGCTGTGTGTAACTAACTGTGAGCCACCCTCTTCAGGACTGTATAATATTCCAGTGTACAGCTATACCACAATTCCTCTAATGCTGCTGGAATCTGGACTGCCTTCAGGTTTTGCTACTGCAATGCTGTTATGAACATCCTTGGTACCCATGTGCATGGGTTTCTCTGGTGTACACACTACAAGTGGAATTACTGGGCCTTTGCTGTTCATTCACTGAGTTATGCACCACTCTCTGACACCTCATGGACTGCAGCACACCGGGCTTCCCCGTCCATTACTATCTCCCAGAGTTTGCTCAAACTCATGTCCATTGAGTCAGTGATGCCATCCAACCATCTCATCCTCTGTCACCCCCTTCTCCTCCTGCCCCTAATCCCTCCCAGCATCAGGGTCTTTTCCAGTGAGTCAGCTCTTCATATCAGGTGGCCAAAGTACTGGAGCTTCAGCTTCACCATCAGTCCTTCCAGTGAATATTCAGGATTGATTTCCTTCAGGATTGACTGGTTTGATATCCTTGCTGTCCAAGGGATTTGCAGGAGTCTTCTCTAGCACCACAATTCAAAAGCATCAGTTCTTTTGTGCTCAGCCTTCTTTATGGTCCAACTCTCACATTCGTACATTATTCCTGGAAAAAACATAGCTTTGACTATATGGAACTTTGTCAGCAAAGTCACGACTTTGCTCTTTAATACGCTGTCTAGGTTTGTCATAGTTTTCTTTCCAAGGAGCAAGCGTCTTTTAAGCAAGCATCCTGGGCCTCAACACTGACATATATTTTACTTTAGTAGATGATGCCAAATAGTTTTCCAAAGTGTTTGTACCAATTTACTGTCTAAGAGTGAAAGTGTGTTCTAGTTGCTTCATATCTACGCCAGCATTTGATACAGAACTTTAAATTTTTATCAATGCAAAGTAAGGAATATGAAATAGGCTCTAATTTTGGTTATAATTCACATTTCTTTGAAAAATAAAGACGTTGAACCTCTTTTCATGTTTATTGGTCTTCTTGGGTTCCTCTTCATGATATAGCTTCCCAGGTGGCGCTAGTGGGAAAGAGCCTGCCTGCCAACGCAGGAAACAAAAGAGAAGCAGTTAGATGCCTGGGTCAGGCAGACCCCCTGGAGGAGGGCACGGCGACCCACTCCAGTGTTCTTGCCTGCAGAACCCATGACACGCATGCTCATATCTTTTGTCCATTTTTCTACTGGGCTGTCTCTTTTAATTGAGGAATGGGAGTTCTATAGGGGTACTAATTCTTTGTTAATTATAGGTGCCATAAGTACTTTTTCCCAATTTTTTTTTGAGAAATACAAGTTTTCAATTTGAACCTTGCTAAATGTATAAGACTATGTTTTTTCCTGTGGTCATGTATGGATGTGAGAGTTGGACTGTGAAGAAAGCTGAGTGCTGAAGAATTGATGCTTTTGAACTGTGGTGTTGGAGAAGACTCTTGAGAGTCCCTTGGACTGCAAGGAGATCCAACCAGTCCATTCTGAAGGAGATCAGCCCTGGGATTTCTTTGGAAGGAAAGATGATGAAGCTGAAACTCCAGTACTTTGGCCACCTCATACAAAGAGTTGACTCATTGGAAAAGACTCTGATGCTGGGAGGGATTGAGGGCAGGAGGAGAAGCGGACGACAGAGGATGAGATGGCTGGATGGCATCACCGACTCAATGAACGTGAGTTTGGGTGAACTCCGGGAGTTGGTGATGGACAGGGAGGCCTGGCATGCTGCGATTCACGGGGTCCCAAAGAGTCGGACACGACTGAGCGACTGAACTGAACTGAAATGTATCCATTATCTTCCTCTTGTGTTGCGTTGTGTCTTGAGAAATCCTTGTATACTCTGAGATCACAATGATGTTCTCCCCGACTGTCTTCTTAAAATTTTATGGTTTTACCTTTCATATTTATCTTCCCTGGTGGCTCAGAGGTTAAAGCGTCTGCCTCCAATGCGGGAGACCTGGGTTCGATCCTGGGTCGGGAAGATCCCCTGGAGAAGGAAACGGCAATCCACTCCAGTATTCTTGTCTGGAGAATTCCATGGATGGAGAAGCCTAGTAGGTTACAGTCACAGGGTCGCAAAGAGTCGGACACGACTGAGCGACTTCACTGTCACCTTTCATATTTAACTCCATACTCTCCATAAAACTGAAGTGTATGAGATGCCCACCCCACTCCCACCAGTAACCATCTTTTTTTCTATCACTCTAGATCAGATTGTATTTTTTTTAGTATTTCATATCAATGTACTTTTGGCAGGGGGGCGGGTCCTGGGTTTTTTCCCTGAGCATAATCATTTTGAGAGTCATATTATTGGGTTGTCTTTTATGGTCCTTTTTATTATCAAGTAGAATTCCACTGTAAGGATATTTATGCATGTACCTGCTGACAGGCAACTGGGTTGTTACTAGTTTTGAACTATTTCAAATAAAGCTGCTATGTACATTCATGTACAGGTTTTGGGTAGATATATGATTTTATTTCTTTTGGGTAAATACCTGAATCATATGCTAGGCATACGATCAACTTTTCAAAAACTACTAAACTGTTTTTCAGAGCTGTTGTATATTCACCCCAACAACGTATGAGAGTTTTAGCAGCTCTGCATTCTCATCAGCACTTGGTATGGCCAGTCTTTTTAAGTTCAGCCATTCTACTGGGAGTACAGAATTATCTCACTGTAGTTTTAATTCATATTTCCCTAATGATTCCTGACACTGACATCTTTTCATAAGTGTATTTGCCATCTCTATAACTTTGCCATCTCTAGGTCAAATCTTCCCCAATTTTTAACTTAAAAGTGATAGTGAAGTTGCTCAGTCATGTCCGACTCTTTGCGACCCCATGGACTGTAGCCCACCAGGCTCCTTCGTCCATGGGATTCTCCAGGCAAGAATACTGGAGTGGGTTGCCATTTCCTCCTCCAGGGGATCTTCCTGAGCCAGGGATCGAACCCAGGTCTCCCACATTGCAGGCAGAGGCTTTAACCTCTGAGCCACCAGGGAAGCCTAATTTTTGACTTAGGCTACCTTATTAAGTGGTAAGAATTCTATTATATATTTTAGATATAAGTCCTTTGTCAAATCTATGTGTTTTAAATGTTGTCCTTGCTTTCCTTTTTCATTATGAAAAGTATTTTTTAAAAAGCAAATAAAAAAAAATTTTTTTAATAAAGTCCATGTGATGACTTTAAAAAACTACTTTACGCTTTTTGTGTCAAATTGAGAAATCTCTGCCATACCCACGGTCACTAGGATTTTCTCCCATGTTTTCTTGTAGTTGTTTGATAGCTTAGTTTTTACATTTAGGTCTAGGATCCACTTCAAGTTACTTTTTGTATGTGAGACAAGAGTTAGAGTTCACTTTTTCTTTCCCCATATGGCTATCCCTTTGTTCCAGCACCCATGGTTGAAATAATTATCCTTCCCTCAGTACACTGAAAACTATTCAACATAGTTGAAAGAAATTAAAGACCCAAATAAGTAGAGACACAACCACTTCCTCTTCAGGGAATCACGTGTTTGACATTATTGATTCTATGTATATTTACTCTCAATTTCATTAATTCCTACTCTTTGTTCTTTGAGTTTTTCCTTTTTCTATTGCCTTAAGATGGATGCTGAGTCTATAATTTTTCAATTTTCTCCTTAATAGAAACATTTAAGGAATATATATTTCTAAATATTATTTTTTTAGCTATTCCCACAAGTTTGGATATATATTTTCATTATTATTTGATTCTAAATATTTAGTTTAATTTCCATTATGATTTCTTCCTTGTCTCATGAACTGTTTAGATATTTCTTAAATTCCAAATAGGTGGGAGATTTTGCTTGCTATCTTTTTAACATCTCATTTATTTTCATTATGATCAGAGGTTTTTATCCATAGAGATATCAATCCTTCAATATTTTTGAGACTTGCTTTTGTTACAATATTTCATCCATTTCCATAAATCTGCTATGTGTGCTTGAAATGTCTTTCTGTAGCTGTTGGGTGCCGGGCCATAAATATGTTCAGTATATTAAGCTCGTGTTCTTTAGAAGTTCTATATACTGATTTCTTTTAGACGGGGTGTCTGTTTGAACTACTGATTATCAATAGGCTTGTTAAGATCTCCCACTATTAGGTGGATTTATTTTTCCTTGTAATTTGCTCACTTTGGCTTCATACATTTTTACGGATATGTTCACGAATCTGTCTGCCAATGCAGGAGACTAAGATCTGATCCCTGAGTCAGGAAGAGCCCTTGGAGAAGGAAATGGCAACCTGCTCCAGTATCCTTGTCTGGAAAATCCCATGGACAGAGGAGCCTGGCGGCCTAGAGTCCATAGGGTCACAAAAGAGTCAGATATGATTTAGTGACTAAACAATGAGAAAAACAAAAAACAAGTTTAGAATTGTTTTGTCTTCCTTGTGGACTAAATCTTTTATCATTAGCAGCCTCTCTGTTTCTCTAGGAATGTCTTTTGTCTTAAAGGCTGTTTTGTCTGATATTAATATAGCTGGTGTAGCTTTCTGTTGGTCATACAGTCGACTGTTGAACAACCAAGGGTTAGGGTCACCAACCCTGCCCAGCTGAAAGTCTGCATATAACTTTGCAGGGGCCCTTCGCATCCACGGTTCCACACCCATGAATTAAACCAACCATGCAGCCTGTATAGCACTATAGTTTACTGGGGAAAAAAATCTGCATATAAGAGGGCCTGTGCAGTTCAAATCTGTGCTGTTCAAGAGTCAACTGTATATTGCACAGAACTCAATTCCTATCCTTTATTTCTGAACTTTATGTATTCTGTTTTAAATATACCTCCTAAAAACGTGTGTAGATAATTAGCTACTTGATAATCACATCCTTCTTCCTATTTCCTTTCAAAACAATTGTTAAAAGCATTCCAGAAACACGCCATAACTGAATGTAACATGCAGATGACAGCAATAAGTTATAGGTATCTCTCTCTTCTAAATCCCAATATGTGTGCACCGATCAAGAATTATTAAAAAATGCAGCCAGTCAGGAGTTGATGAGACTTTTTCTAAGTTTTGCTGTTTTTTTTCCCTCTCCTTCACATGCATTTCCCCCTTAATGCGGCATAAACCCAGCTTATGGACTGTGTGACTCTAAGGTCCGAGGTGAGCAGAAGATATGAACAGTTAATGCAGAGGCAGAACTTTCCCTGTTTCCTATTTGAGGAAAAAGGTCAGCGCCCTTGGCTGGTGGCTCCGCCCCCCACTGTGTCCACAGACATCAGCATGTGGATTCCTGAGCTGTCCCTCACATCCCGGTAACAGCACAAAAAGGCTTTAGAAGAACGGAGACAGGAGGCAAGGGCTTCTTCTATGGACATGGGCTTGAAAGCACCCGGGACAAACAGAATGCATTCAGAAACCAAATTCTTCTTTTCCCCCTCCTTAAACTGTTTTAGAAATAATGCACTGGAGCTGCCCTGGGCCCTCACTGAGGCATGTGGGCTCTCCATTGCTGGGTTCGAGCTCTCTCTGGTTGCAGAGGGTGGCTTCCTCTCCAGCTGCGGTGTGTGGGCTCCTCTTGTGGGGCAGGGGCTCTAGGGTCCCCAGGCTCAGCAGTTGGGGCACAGGGGCTCCAGAGCGCACATGGTCAGTCCTTGTGCTGAGCGGGCTTGATTACCCCGCAGCATGCGGGATCTTATTTTTTGGCAGGCAGATGCTTAACCACTGGACCACCAGGGAAGCTGTAGAAATAATTCCCTTTTATAGGTTCCTGAATTCCCTAATGATATAAAAGTAACACCATCCTGTTAAACAGGGGACAGTTGCACATTTATTCCCTAGAAGATCACGGGGATCCCATAAAATCCAGAGCATCACTGACCACTCTACTTCTTCAGAGGTCACTTATTGTTCATCTCTGGCAGTACAACAGTTATAAGGAAAGCAAATAATTTGGCCTAAAATCCCAGGCTTTTCCTGTTATGTAAGTTTTCCACAAAAGAGAGACCAGAGCTGCCTTCATATGCAGAAATCACTCATGCAATAAATGAGCAGTAAAAATGACTACAAATAGCTTGCACCTAAAATATGTTAAGGATAACACATAACCAACACAGTTTCTTGGGAACTCGAGGTTACTCTGCAGCTGGGCCTTGGGTGCACTAAAATCACTGAAGGGGAAAACGGGAAGGCCAGATAGGAAAATAGGCTTCAGGGAGTGACAGGTAAGGACAGCTGCTAGAAGCACGTTTCTCAACCTTTCCAGAATTACAGCTGCTCTACCCTTCGGTCCCCTGCCCAAGGCAGAGAAGGCGATGTTCATCAATTCACTGAGGAACAAGCTATGAAAATGATTCTGCTGCACCCGTCTGCCTTGAACCAAAAAATGCTGAGGTGTTCATCATTTCTGTACATTAAGTTGGAAAGTGAAAGTCGCTCAATTGTGTCCGACTCTTTGCAACTATACAGTCCATGGAATTCTCCAGGCCAGAATACTGGAGTGGGTAGCCTTTCCCTTCTCCAGGGGATCTTCCCAACCCCGGGATCAAACTCAAGTCTCCTGCATTGCAGGCGGATTGTTTACCAGCTGAGCCACAAGGGAAGCCCAAGAATACTGGAGTGGGTAGCCTATCCCTTTCTCCAGCGGATCTTCCCAACCCAGGAATTGAACCAGGGTCTTCTGCATTGCAGGAGGATTTTTTTTTTTTTTACCAACTGTGCTATCAGGAAAGCACAGAAGTGACGTTTCAATCCATTCAGCAGTGAAATTATCTTTGGAGTCCTAAGGCAAGAGAATTTCACATTCTCTTTCTGTAAATCTGAGATAGAAAGTTCCACCCATCCAGAAGTCCAGTGGCTACGGGTTCACCGATGCCAGAGGCAAGGTTATTGGTTTTGCCTTTCTTCCGCATGGCTAAGGTGGAAAGGATTCTGTGATGACGCTTTACAGAAGATGTGTGCACCGTGCAGAAGTCATTTTCCAGCAGCTGAGCGGGTAACTGCTCACCCTAAGCACCGAGAAAACGCAGACTGCCACTTCAGGAGGCGAGCGAGACCCACAACCACAGCCACCACCTGGTCACACTAACAGCTAAGCTCAGACGCATACACACGTGTGCGCACACACACACTCACTCACACACTCCCTCACACAATCGGCAAGTCACAAAGGTACTGACTGCACTCAATGAATGATACTCAAGCCCTGCAGCCCATCAATAAACAAAAACACTTCATTTGGCTTTTCTGGGGAATATCTATTAGAGATGCACAGTCTTCAAAACCATAACTATGAGAACTTCCAGTGAGGTCCCAGCTGTTGACAGCCCCCCAGCAGCACCCATGGCTTTTGCCTTTTTGCTTTTTTTAGCCTAAAGTTTGTTTAGTTGTTTACTAAAGACAGCAGGGAAGACAGAGTAGCAGATTTTAAGGCCTCCTGGAGGAAAGCACAGGTGGAACAAAAGTAGGGAGAAAGGACAAATGGAGAAGCAGAGAATTCTGTCTCCAGTGAACGGTCCTCTGGCCACCCCACTGAGCTACTGTTTTCATGGGCGCTTTGAAGAAGCAGTCCAATTACAGGGCAGTTAGCCAATCTAAGACTCAAAGTGGCCCTGCAAAAACACTTCAGGTTTGCAAACGCATCCAGGTACCTGGGCTCAAACAGTTTTTTTCTGAAAACATTTATTTGCTTATTTATGCTACACTGGGTTCTTAGTTGTGATATATGGGGTCTAGTTTCCTGACCCAGACCCCCTACATTGGAGCACAGTGTCTTAGCCACTGGACCACCAGGGAAGTTCCCACAATTTTGATCTAAAACATCAGAGGTTGAGGAAAACCACAAACATGAGTTCTTCCCCTAAAAACCAGGAGAATTTCCCCAGGAACAAGGAAACAGCTTCAGTTGCTCTGTTCCCAGTCCTCAGGCTGCAGCTGTCAAGGGCAGTACTGTCCACCGGAGCGACTGCACAAGGAAACCTGCAAAGCCCCTCTCTAGGGTGGCCACCCGGACCCTCACTTCCTCCTTCTCGCTCTCCCACGAAGCAGGAGAGACCAGGGAAGTTCAGGTTCAGCCTGCAGTCTCCAAGAGTGTGAGCATCCTGAAAGGCGGGGAAGACTAGGAACTGTTTCAGGCTGAAAGAGGCGAAATAAAAGAGACTGGATTTTTGTTGTTATAAAGGACATTACTGGAACCATGGGCAAACCTGAATGGGGTCTGAGGATTAGAACCGTGTAATGTGTCAATGTTAATTTCCTGAATTTTGTTTTTGTTTTGTTTTCTTAGAATGCCCTTGTTTGCAGCAAATACATATTAAAATATTGGGGGTAATGGTCACCATGGCTGGCAACTGACCCTTAGAATGGTTTAGAGAAAAAGTCCTTTGTACACCCAAACTAGTGAAAGCAGTTCTATTATTCAGTGACCTCAAGTGTCACTTCTGCAGACAGGCTTTCCCTGACCACTCTGGTTGAACATCGTCTCCCATCAAGCCAGTCTCTAGCCCTCCTCTGTCTTTATTTTTATTAAGTAATTTTGTTTATTTCTTTTTGGCAGTGCTGGGTCTTCGCTGCTGGGTAGGATTTTCTCTGGTTGCAGCCGGTGGGGGCTACTCTACAGCTGTGATGCACGGACTTCTCACCTTGACGGCTTCTCTCCTTGTGGCCCACAGGCCCTAGAGTGCACGTGGCCTCCGTGCTGGCGGCGCCTGGGCTCGACAGCACAGCAGGCTCAGTGGTTGCGGCGCACGGGGCTTCGCTGCTCCGCGGCTTGTGGAATCGTCATGGGTCAGGGACTGCACCCACGTGCCCTGAGCTGGCAGGTGGATTCTTTACCACTGAGCCCCCAGGGAAGCCCCGCTCCACAGTGCTTTCTTCTTCATGTGTGTGTTCAGTCACTCAGTCATGCCTGATGCTTCGCACCCTGTGGACTGCAGCCTGCCAGGCTCCTCTGTCCATGGGATTTCCCAAGCCAAGAATACTGAGTGGGTTGCCATTTCCTCTTGCAGGGAATCTTTCCAACTCAGGGAATCAAATCCACGTCTTCTGCATCGGCAAGCAGATTCTTTAACACCGGGCCACTGAGGAAGCCCATTTTCTTCATTGTACTTGTATTATCTGAACTTCTGATTCACTTGTTTGCATGTTAAATATCTTCCTCTTCTAATGTTCCGCTGGAGCTGGAGCTTCATTGTGTCCACCACTGTCTCCCTAGAATCTTTAATCGTGACTGCTACAACGCTCATTAAACACTTACTGAATACACAAATCAAGGTCAGCTGTAGAGTCTGTAAACCGATGGTCTTCAAGAATGTGACAGCTCACCTGACTATTCAGTGATCTCTTAATATGCCTGACAGTTAGGATAACTAAATTCCTAACTAAATGATCTAAGACACTTTTCAACTCTTGTTTTTGAGACAAAGTATTCACAAGGGAAGCTACAAACATAATAGAAGATAAATGAAGATAGTTTCATTTCAAAATCTTACGTCTGAAAATTCCGAAATGTTCTATCTAAGACGAGGTGTCAGAGGACCCAACACGAGTCCAGGAACTTTGCTTCTGGTCCACAACAATGCTTGGTACAGAAATTGAGAGGAAACGTCTAGGAACATTACAGAAAGTTTGCACTGCTATAATATTCTTACTGCATTTTATAAATCTGTGATAGTCTGGGGGAAAACCTGGTCCTTCACAAAGCAATACATTTGAGAAGCTTTTATCTACAGTTTATGCAAAAGCATGCTAAAAGGAATACAAATGTTAACTACCAGACTGGCAAAAATATTTATTTCTGAAAAAATAAAGTACTGGTGATGCTACAGAGCAATGGGAACTCTTTCGCAGGGCTGGTAGGAATGCAAACAGTTGTAGCTTCACAGACTATTTGACAGTCTCGGCTAAGACTGTGAAAAAGCACAACCTGATGAACCAACAATATCATTCCTGTTGACATACCCTGAGAAGACTCCCCCACTTCCACCATGACGTACACAAGACACACAGAACATTCACAACATCGCTGCTGCAAGAGCAACATCTCAAAAATAACCTAAATGTCCAACATAAGAATGAGTAAATAATGGTATATTTGTAAACTAGGACAGTATATATAGCAAGGGAAATGCAATATATATTTCAATATGGACTAATCTTATAGATACAACATTGAGAAAAAAAAAACTGATCTAATTATGCCTTTTATATAAAATTTAAAAATGTAAAATCTTATGTATTTCACTGGTGTTAATAGTTTTCAGCATACGGATCCTGCATATACTCTGTTGGAGCTAAGTATTTCATGGTGCTATTGTAATGTCTTTAAATTTCAACGTCCAAATGTTGACTGCTGGTAAACAGACATGTGGTTGCTTCTATGTATTGACTCTGTATCCTACAAACTTCTTAAACTCACTTCTTGTTGTTCGGCCACCCAGTCATGTCTGACTCTTTGTGACCCCGTGGGCTGCAGGATGCCTGTATAAAAGGTCAAACTCATTTATCAGCACAGTTTTTGTGTAGATTTCTTTCTAAAGAGACAATCACGTCAACTGAAAATGGAGCAAAATTTAAGAACTGTACATACACATACACAGAGTATTACGTCTGAACTGGAAGAAATGCCAGTGCAGGTATCTGCCAGTTTTTAAAAGTTTGTTTTATGCCACTTTGCTTTCACAAAGGACCTGCACTAGAACCTATTTTCCGTAACAGAAAGAAGTCCAAGGGGGATTTTTCCTTTTATGAAAAGAGGTGAAAAATCACATTCAGCATCTGTCTTGCAGCAGCTGTCATGGAGGCAGCATGCCCCCGGAGTGGCGAGAGCGGCTCCACCAAGCTCCTTCCTAGGAAACTACCCTCAGCTTCCAGCATCAAGCACATTAGCCTGGAACTGGGTCTGTGAGCATCTGTGCTTTACCTTAATTTATTTTGCGCATCTGCTAGCAAGACTGCCCCCAAGGAACTGCTTTTCTGCTTTATACCATTTCAGCTTATAAAAGATTTCATAGGAAAACTACTTTCAGAGAGAGGGGGAAAGTAGACCATTTTGGCCTACAAATACACCAATTTCATATTCACTGGAAGGACTGATGCTGAAGCTGAAGCTCCAATACTTTGGCCACCTGATGCCAAGAGCAGACTCACTGGAAAAGGCCCTGATGCCGGCAAAGATTGAAGGCGGGAAGAGAAGGGGACGACAGAGGATGAGATGGTTGGATGGCATCACCGACTCGATGGACATGAGTTTGAGTAAGCTCCAGGAGTTGGTGATGGACAGGGAGGCCTGGCATGCTGCAGTCCATTGGGTCAGAGAGTTGGACACAAGTGAGCGACTGAACTGAACTGAACTATAATAAAAGGTTAAAATTGCATGGGAAATGATAAACACAGAGTTCAGGATAATGGTTATCTCTGGGAGAAGAGACAAGAGTCTCAACTGTATTAGTAAGATTTTATTTGCTAAATTGGGTGGGCCTGTAGTTTTCCTTTACATTAGTCTTTACCTTTTCACACAACCTAGAAACTGCCCCCTTTTTGAGAGGTTGAGATAGTGCCTCCGCACAGGAAGAATCACCAAACTTGGAAGTCATTAGCCTGTGTCTTCCCTGGGCTCCTAGGGAAAGTGGAATCCAAGGCAAGGGCACACACAGGAAGCTTGTTTTGGGAAGTAACCCCATGGGATAAGGTTGGAAGAAGGAAGACAGGAAAAGTCTGTCCTCCTGTCCAGGTTGTATTACCAAGCTGGACACCTCTGTGAGCAACAGGGGCTTGATCCTGCTATGAGCCCTGGAAGGAGCCAAGGAATTGGGGGCTGGAGAGTCAGAGAAGGAGGGACTTACTCACTGGCTTTGGCCCCCGCACTGGTCAAGCCGATTTGCATTTCCCTAATTATTTGTGACATTGAGCATCTTTCCGTGGTTACTGGCCATTCTTTGGAGAAATGTCTATTCAAATCCTTTGCCCAATAATTGGTTGTATATACCCAATTTGGTTTTTGTTGTTGAATTTTAGGAGTTCTTTATATATTCTGGGTATTAACCCCTTATTAGATACATGATTTGAAAACATTTTCTCCCATTCTGTAGGCTACCTTTTCTCTCTATGAACAGTGTCAACTGATGCACACATTTTTAATTGTGATGAAGTCCTAAGGTGTCTGTTTTCTCTATTGCTGCCTGTGCTTTTGGTGTCCTACTGGAGAAATTAACACCAAATCCAATGTCAAGAAGCTTTCCCTCTATGTTTTCTTCTAAGTTTATCACTTTAGCTCTCACATTTAGGTCTTGAATCCATTTTTAATTAACTTTTGTATACCGTGTAAGGTAAGGGTCCAACTTCATCCTGTTGCATGTGAATTTCCAGTTTTCCCAGCATTATTTGTTGAAAAGACTGTCCTTTCCCCATTGAATGGTCTTGACATCCTTGTTGAAAATCATATGACCATATATCCAAGGATTCATTTCTAGACTCTCTGTTCTATTTAACTTGTCAATACATCTACCTTTGTGGCAGGCTTTCTTTTTTTTATTTTTTAATTGAAGGATAATTGCTTTACAGAATTTTGTGGTTTTCTGTCAAACATCAACATGAATCAGCCACAGGTGTACACATGTCCCCTCCCTCTGGAACCTCCCTCCCATCTCCCTCCCCATCCCACCCCTCTAGGTTGACACAGAGCCCCTGTTTGTTCATCTTTATGCCAATACCACACTGTTCTTTTTTTAACTGAGATACAATTGACATTAAGTACCACACTGCCTTGATTACTATAGCTTTGCATTAAGTTTTGAAATCAGAAAGTGTTTGAGTCCTCCAACTTTGTTCTTTTTCAAAATTGCTTTGGTTATTTGGAGGTCTCCTGAGAGTCTACAAATTTTAGGAAGAGTTTTCCTATTTCTGCAGGAAATATCTTTGGGATCTTGATAGCGACTGTGCCAAATTTGTAGATTGCTTTAGGTAGTACTGACACTTTAACAATATTTAGTATTTCAGCCCACAGATATGAATATCTTTTCATTTTTTTGTATCATCTTTAATTTCTTTCAGCAATATTTTGTAGTTTTCAGTGAATAAGTGAAAAATGGGTTCTAAAAGCAAGCTCAATTACTCTGTTACTCTGAAATGACTGTATAGAAGACCTGAATAGGATTTCTTCTAGCTCTAAACTTCTATGATTCTCTAGTATTTAATCTAGCCTTAACGTTAACTAAATTTTTACTAATTCTTGGCCAGAATGGTACTACAGATTCAATTAAGTATTTACTGAAACTGTGTTACCTTCCAGGCACTGTTAAAAATACAGTTCACTAAATAGAAACATTCTTCCTTTGAATCTCCCTTTTTAATTTCCAGATTTCAAACAAATCAGTTTCCTCAAAAGACTTATTTCTTCTGGATTGAACGCTGTATCAGAACATTCAACAACTGATTAGGAGAATCAGAGGATTTCAGTTAACTTCTAAATATCATTTATTTTTCTTAAGTAATATGTTCTATTAATCTTTAAATGGAGGATATAGAAACCAGATGCTTGACAGGAAGATTTGTATCATGCATATGATTACACGGACCAGAGAGAAATTTGGGCCAGTGTATCTGAAATCATAATTTCAGGCTAAATCTCCTACGCACTACTGAACCTCACTGAGCTCAGTACGTCTGTCTCTCCATCACAACTCTGTATCACTAATCCTCAACAAATATCTTACAGAATCAAAGATGCCCTAATATATCCCAAACTTTGTCGTTAGAAAAACAAATCTACAATTGTATGGTAAGTAGGTCAGGAGAAGCAGTTTTATGCACAAAGGGTAGTGCTTTGCAAACAGACTAATCCAAAAGCGACATGCATTTCTTTATAAAGTCAGGTCCCAGAGGGAGTGCTGCTTTGCATCAACGTTTACCAAGATCCCTCAGACACACAGACCAAAGCAGCAAGGAGAAGCACTCCAATTTCCCCCACCAGGCCACCGTGGAATGAAACGCACACACACGTTCTCTTTTTTATAGGTAAATAATGAATGAGCTAAAGAGTAGACATCTGCAAAAAAATAAATAAATAAACTCAATCATTTTGCCCTGGGGCAGGTTGCAGCAAGCAAAAAAAGAAATACTGAGAACTCTGTTAAAATGAAATCACTGCGCTCATACTCAGTTAGCTAAGTCGTGTCTGATTCTTTTACAACCCCGTGGACTGTAGCCCATCAGGCTCCTCTGTCCATGAGATTTTCCAGGCCAGAAAACTGGAGTGGGTTGCCACTTCCTCCTCCAGGGGATCTTCTCTACCCAGGACTGAACCCATGTCTCCCGCATCTTCAGCACTGGCAGGAGGATCCTTTACCACTGAGGCACCTGGGAAGCCCCAAATGAAATCATAAACAGTCCTAATTATGTTATTAGCCTCAGAAAAAGGCTTAAAATAAGTTCTTCTTTTGTGAATTTACTACCAAGTAATAAGAAGTGAGGCTAAAAGTCACTTAGCTTTTCTTTAACCACAAGTTACAAAAATGAACGACCGAGTGTATCAATGGATGAACTTATTAAGACTTCATTCAGCATTCACTATAAACCAGTGCTTCTCAAAATATTTATGGGCTAGGGCCGGATTTTAAGCATTTTCTATCTGTTGCAGGCTGAAATTCTCATGCTGCTGCTGCTGCTAAGTTGCTTCAGTCGTGTCCGACCCTGTGAGACCCCACAGACAGCAGCCCACCAGGCTGCCCTGTCCCTGGGATTCTCCAGGCAAGAACACTGGAGTGGGTTGCCATTTCCTTCTCCAATGCATGAAAGTGAAAAGTGAAAGTGAAGCCGCTCAGTCGTGTCCAACTCTTAGCAACCCCATGGACTGCAGCTCATCAGGCTCCTCCATCCATGGGATTTTCCAGGCAAGAGTACTGGAGTGGGGTGCCATTGCCTTCTCTGATATTCTCATAAAACATAATAAAAATCCCAGAAGGCTGAAAGTGAAAGTCGCTCAGCCGTGTCCGACTCTGAGACCCAATGGACTGCAGCCCTCCAGGCTCCTCTGTTCATCGGATTCTCCAGGCAAGAGTATTGGAGTGGGTTGCCATACCCTAATCCAGGGCATCGTCCCAACCCAGGGATCGAACTTGTGTCTCCCTCATTGCAGGCAGATTCTTTACTGTGTCTGAGCCACCAGTGAGCCCCAAAATGCCAAAGCAATGTCTAAAGTTTGGTGCACACTTCTCTACCTGCCATGGACCAATAACAAATTTTGCAAATAGGCAGCTAGCAACTGCTTCCCCGAATCCACACACATTCAACACACTAGCAAAGACAGAGAAAGGTAGGAGGTATGCCTACCTTCTGCTCCGGCACCTCGAACACTGCTTCATGGACTCTGCAAGCAAAAAGTGAGGTAGGCAGGTCACTTAAATCCATCATCTCTTCCAAGTCATCTTCATTTTCACCAAAAACCATCTCTTCTTCCTCTTCGTGGTCAGTGCTGCAAAGATCTGACTGGCTATCATTCCAAGACTTCATAGCGTCCCTCAGCATTTTCCTCTAAAAGCAGATCGTCTCCGTTTTTAAAGTTCGAGGATGTCTACCAGGCATCAAGTGTTTAAAAAAAGAGAAAACAACAGAGATAAGATATTGAAGGTCCAATAAGGTTCCAATCAATTCTCAAGACAGCAATTCATCAAAGGAGGCAATTTTATTCAGGAAAGATCAATCAACTCATCAGGGTCCTCAGCAATGAATTCTATATATACTAATTTGATTTGCTTAGCATACTTTACATAAGATATTTCACAGGCAATGACTTATTATGAAAAAAAAAGGCTGGAAGTTTTCTAGTGAAATGAGGTGGTGGGGGCGGGGGGCGGATAATACAAAAAGAGATACTATCAACATACACATCTGTTTACAAGCAGGGGGAAGAAAAATGTGAACCAGAACCTCCTTCCCATATTTGTTTGGGATTTAGGTCCACAACACTGAAACTTGGCAGAGGAGAAGAAAACCCACACGGATTCACTCACCATCTGCACCCTGAAATATGGCCTGCAATGAGCTGACTTCACCTTTTTTAACCAATCTGTTCTTTTGAATATACTCTCGAAGAATTAAGTTACACAGAACCCAAAGCTCTATATAAAGTCGGTCCTTGTTAATATCAGAAATATTAGCTACAGGCAAAATCTGACATAGAAGACAATTTAAAAAATGTCCTTTCAGTGAATGCTTAAAAATAAATCCCTTTACCAGCATGGAGCGGATAGTGTCCCTCTGTTAAATAATGGACAGCAACTGCCTTATAAGACTATTTTTACCCGTTTTTATCTCTTCTGATGAACTGCACATGACACCCACCAGGCAGGTGCCTTGAACCTTACACATTTCAAGATGCTGGAATTTAAGTCATTACCTATCAGGCGCAAGAAAATTAAATAAGCATGATTATTACTACCTCAATATTACCTAATCTGTGATTTTTCTCTTTTATTTCAAAGAACACGAAGTTGCAAATAGATTGCTTACAAAGAGTACAATATAGAATGTTAATTATGGGGAAAAAATAGTGATTTCCCCCAGTTATCACACTATATCAATCAGGAAAGGCTAATTCTAAAAAGTAAATCTTCACTTGTTTTTACAAACATTTTCCGAATCTATACTGCATGCCAGGTACAGGGAGCCATGAGATGAATAAAGCATGGTTCCTATCCTCGAGGAGCTCCCACCCAGCAAGAATTTCTCCTCAACGACACCAACCACCTCAAAAGGATCTTGGCACCCACACATTTTTTTGTTTTCTGTGTGCCTTTTTTTTTTTTTTAATTTGGCTGCACTGGGTCTTAGCTGCAGCATGAGAACTCTTTTTTTTTTTTTTAATTGGAGGATAATTCCTTTACAATGTTGTGTTGGTTTCTGCCATACAACAACATGACTCAGCCGTAGCTACACATAGGTCCCACCCCCTTTCCGATCCCACCCCTCTAGGTTGTCACAGAGCACCTAGTTGAGCTCCCTGAGTTATACAGCAACTTCCCACTAGCTATCTATTTTGCATACGGTAATGCATACGTTTCTGCTCATCTCTCATTCTTCCCTCTCTCTCCTTCCTCCTGGCCCCCCGCCACCAGCCCCCGCTGTGTCCACAAATCTGTTCTCTATGTCTGCATCTCTATTCCTGCCCAGCAAGTAGGTTCATCAGTGCCATTTTTCTCGATTCCATATATACATGTTAGTATATGATATTTTTCTCTTTCTGACTTACTCCTCTCTGTATAAAGGCTCTAGGTTCACCCATTCCACTAGAACTGAGTCAAATTCATTCCTTTTCACAGCATGTGAACTCGTAGTTGCAGCATGCGGTATCTAGTTCCCTGACCAGGGGTCAAACTCGGGTCACTGTTTTAGAGCTCAGAATTTTTTTCCCCCCTCTTTGGCTGCCCTGCACAGCATGTAGAATCTTAGTTCCCTGACCGGGAATCGAACCTGTGCCTTGTGCATTAGACGCACACAATCTTAACCACTGGACCGCCAGGGAAGCCCTGCCTCCTATAGTTTTAATATATCGGTCTCCACCCAGTCTTTCTTCTTCCTTAGCAAACATCTACCCGAGTCCCTGCCCCCACCCCACCCCAGTTTTGAAAAAAGAAAAATTTTCCATTTGGAGTCTGCCTGCCCCTCAATCCACCTCCCTGTGTCTCTGCTTCCCCTTTTCTAGAGGCATCCTGGAAAGAGGAATCGCCTTGACTCCCATCACTCCTGAATTCCAGGCAGCTGGACTCCTGTCACCACCTTCCGGCTGAACCGGCCCCGACTGGACAGCAGCAGCCTCCTCGGGGCTGGCACCTGTCTCCGGACGGCCCCGGTCCCACCCATCCACCGTGGGATGTCTCTGTGCCCCTGCCTCCCAGCTCTCCTTCCTCCTCATCTGTCCTCAAAGTGGCTCCTCTCTCTCCACTCAGCCTTTACAACTCTGTCTCCTTGAGGTTTCAACCCCATCCTCTTTGTCATCTTACTCTTCCTGAGCGCTTTCATCCACGCCCCAGCATTTAACTACGCTGCCACCAGTGTTTCTCAACTCTGCTTCCTGCTTCCCTGTGGTTCACCCGCATGACATGTGTCTATCAAGACAGTCTCTTGCTTCCAACAATTATTCTTCAGCCAGGAAAGATGTCACCGAAGTGAAGGGGGAAGCAGGATCTTGGGCACTGGAGGGGATGGTGGTTTGAAAAACCACGTGACCCTGAGAGATTCTAATCTGCCCTCAAGTCCTTCCTGCCTTTGCACACGGAAAATCACAGGTCTGTGTGAGTTACATACCTGGACTCCGCCTCTCCTGAGATCTAGACTTGCAGACTCGTCTTTTTAGCCTTCCACTGAATATGCCTAACTGGGTAGTGCACAGGCAACTACAACTGTTTAAAATTTCTTCCAGTAGATTATTGTGCTGGAAATCTCCAATCTGGAAAGCGGCCTGATGGGGGCACATGGTATCTCACTGTGACTTTCACTGTAACCTTTTCAAGACCAAGTTGTGTAGGGTAGTCTGTAGGTTTCACAGCACTTTGTTCATTTCGCTGTTACAGTACTTACGATTGTTCACAAATCACTCTTAGCCACCAGAGCGTAAGTGCCTTTGAATCCCTAGTCCCTGGCCCAGTTTCTAGCTCACAGTATATGCTTAATACGGATCGCTGAATGAAAGCAGATAGCGTTGTGATACGGCAGCACAGACAAAGGAAAATTTAATTCTGCATGAGGATGAAAGACAGCGTCTCAGAAGAGAATCTCAGCAGGAAGAGAATGGGGTGCATTCCAGGCGAAGTCACCAGTCCATGGCCAAAGGCGGGGAGACAGAAAGGTCAGCAGGCACAAGACATGAGGTCTGCCGTGGCTGGAGCAGACCGTGTTTGGTGGGGATGGCGGGAGACAAAGTCAGAAAGGTGGGCTTGGGCCGGGCTGCCTTGAAAGCAGGGTTGCAGAGTTCTGACATAGAAATTAGCCAAGTTTAGGGCTTCCCTGGTGGTCTGGTGGCTAAGAATCCATTGCAGGGGACACCGTTTTGATCCCTGGTCCATGAAGACTCCACATGTCGCAGGGCAGCTGACCCCGGGCGCCACAACTGCTGAGGCTGCACTCTAGAGCGGAGCTCCCCAGCTAGGGAAGCTAGCACAATGAGAACCCCACACCCCACAGCCAGAGAAAGCCCGTGCGCAGCAGTGAGGGCCCAGTGCAGACAAAAAGAGACGAAAATTTAAAACTCAGTCAATATCAGCATGGTAGTGAAGGTTTTAGGCAATTTAACTTTCAGTATGACTACAAGTGGGCGGTCTTTTTATCTCTTATCTCTTAAGAGACACGAATGCTTTATTCCCCGCCCCATTAAGAAGAGGCAAGGAAAACACTGGGCCTGGTTGGAGAGTCAGGGAGCTCTGAATGGCTAGATTTTAAAATTTGAGAAAGTCAAACTATATTTGGTAAGATTTTCTATTGGTCTCAAGTACCTTCTTCCAACCTCCAAAAAGAAAAAAAAAAAAAATCAGAGCACAAGAAACAATCCTTCACCTGACTTAAAAAAAAAAAAATTCTTAGAATGTTACACCTTCATTTCCTGTTTTCTACCTTCATTTCAGGGCAACTTTTTCTTTTGATATAATTTCAAACAGAAAAACTATAAGAATAGTACGAGAAATTCCTGTATACCCTTTTCTCAGAGTTACCAATTACTTACATTTTGGCCCATTTTAAAAATCATTCGCTCATTTTTCTATATATACGTTTTTCCCTAGAACCACTGAGATTAAGACAGTATTGCTCCTTTCACTCTCAAATACTTCACTGTATAAGAACAAGATCATTTTCTTATATAAGCCACAGTTCAATTCTCACAACCAAGGACTTTAACAATGATATATCACTGTTACTGAAATCAGAGTCTATTTTCAAGGTTTGCCCGTTATCCCCTATAACTTACATAGGTTATTTTACAGGTATTTCCCCTTCAGCTTTTTTAGATGATTGTTAAATTATTTGCCTTTCATCAAAAATTATTTCAATGATCTTTATAGTATTGCTACATTTTCTTCACCAATACATTAGTGTATATTTGATACAGTTTAAAAGGATGGATTAATGAAATCCCTACAAATAAGTCAGAACAATCTTTAAATATATATCTCAGGAAGATTCAGGCTTGATAATCAGAGTTTTCTAGATTTAAACTCTGTCTCCTGCCCCGAGTACTCCTGACCCAGGGATTGAACTCACGTCTCTTGTGTCCTGCATTGGCAGGTGGAATCTTTACCACTGCACCACCTGGGAAGCCTGCCCCCAGTGCTCGATGTTAGGCACATTAGTACACCTCCTTTTCTGTTTCCTCAACTATAAAATGGGGATAATAATAATCCTTATCCAATAAGGATATTAGAAGTTCTAAATCAGAGAATACATGTTGTGTGCTCAGAATGATGCTTTGCATATAGTTGGTGATCAATAATTAACTATTTTTACATAGGCACAATCTATGCCAAGATATTTTTGGGTGGAAAGGATCCCAATAACATTAGAACCTTTGATGGAACTGATATTAAAATTACAAAATGAGAAAAATACACACCTAAATGATCTAATGCCAGGTAACAAAAAGGACAAAAATAAAGCTAAAAAACCAAAACTAACACTTTGAATCATTTCATGAAGACTGTTCAGTCGCAGCTATCAATAAAACCAGCTCCAGAGCAATGACTGGTGTGGTGATATAGCTCCAGTATGAAACCATGTAAACATTTAAAAACAGAGCTAGCTGAAAAAGTCCATGGTGCACTTTTCAAGGACCTCGAAGAACTTTAGGTTGTAATTCAGCGCATGCAGTATTAGAGACATCATCTTTCACCTGATGGTTCTCTTGCTAAAGGCCTGCTGTGAGAGGTTTTTTTGGGGGGGGGATATAGCTTAAATCAACATTGTCAACCATTTCATAATTTTCTGATATCACAAATGCAGCTACATGTGAACAGAGATATGATCAGAATCAACCAGTAGAAAAAACAACCTTAGCACATCTGTAAAGAAATCGTAAGTTATTTCAGCTGGTACTTAAGAAATAGCTTGATTTTACTAAGAAAAGAATTTACAGAAGTACACTGCTTCAATGTTGATATTACAGGAGTCTGTTAACTCTGCTCTGCTGCAACCCCTACAAGACTAAGGTGTCCCTCAATTTCCTAACTCAGGGAAAATAGATCGGAAAGGGCTGGACCAATATCCATCTGCTTTTATAAGCAAAAGTCTGCGGTAATCAGGGTTTAGCATCATCTGCAGCACAACTGTAGCTGTGGCTGGCTTCTGGCAAATTGTTTCCTCATGGAAATATCAAATGAGTGGAAAACTCCAAGTAGCATGACCATCTGCTCAGATACAAGCCTTGTGACAAAAGTGATCATCAAGGGAAAATGTCAAGCATGTGAATCTGACTTTGCATTTTAAACTCTGATCAGGAAAAGGTAAATTCCTCTTCCAGGATTGAAAAATAATAATAATTTTTCAAAACAGTATGCTTCTCAACTTGGTGAATATTTAACATACCTTAGCTAGATGCAACTTATTATTTTCTGACGTGATCAATCAATACTGGAAGCAAACAAATACCTTATTTCCAGCTCCACAAGTGCCCTGCTGAATAACCTGGGAAAAGTCATCTGGCTTTTTGGGTTACATTTTTCCTCTCAATATATAATGAGGAAAATACTCAGAGATGTTGTTGAACTACTAGATACCTTTTAAAATTTCCATATTATAAGTTTAGACTAAATTCCTTTTTTTTTTTTTTTTCAAAAAACGAACCCTCTGGATTGTCAGTGTGAGGGTTTCAAATAGCTTTCTTGCAAGTCTGTTATCTTTCACTTCCTCCCCATTCACTACTTACAGGCAGAAAATCTTACTACTTTCTAGTAGTTGTGGTAAGGAAAAAAAAATCGTGCCATAGTAAAGGTGAAAATTAGATTTTTGAATTTTGTATGTTTCAACGGCCTGTGCCCTCTTTTCATATGTAATTCAGAAAGGGTCCTGTTATAATTACTGAGATGCAGTGAAGTACTTTTCAGCAGGAGAGAGAAATAACAAGAATGAACTGACAGAACAAATGAAAATAACTGGTTTTAAAGAACAACTGAAGTACAGATATAAGGACTGATGCTATTTCTTTCACAGCATATAATTCATTTCCCTTCACTATAACCTTTACATTCGAGGGGAAAAGTGGAGATACACTGTCTGTCTGGCCTCCACCTCCTGTAGTTCTCTGGTCTAGATAATAAATGGCATTGAACTTTAGAGCTCCCATTATTTCACAGACTTCAGTCTAATGGATTTCCAGATCACACTGTTTTTCATGATGCTTTCAACCGCTATATCCTCCAGCACCATACAAAATCTGTACTCACTTGTAACCGTTAACATGCACGTGTTTAGATGTTTTACAAATGTTATAATTCAATAGCGGAAAAAAAAATCTTGCCTTCTCAAAAAGCACTGAGATCTCTTCCCACTCTAAGAAAGAAGTTTTGCTAACCCAGTAAAACATAAAGCTGACAGCGTGGCTAAAGATGGGGACCTGAGTTTTCAAGCCTTTCACTGTCTTCCTGCATCAAAAGTCCATTTCAAGAAAACCAATACAAAATCCCCACCAAAAAGCACGACCTTCAGGTGATACACAAACATCTATATTCTGAGTCTCAATATTTTGTGTTTTATAATTTAGTATTTTGAATCACAACTAATGAAACAGTCTTAATCATTTTAAATCCTATGTAATCATAGCTACAACGAGTCATGCGTGTGTTCTCCATCGGTTCTGACTCTTTGTGAGCCCATGGGCTGTAACCCGCCAGGCTCCTCTGACCATGGGACTTTCCAGGCAAGATTACTGGAGTGGGTTGCCATTTCCTCCTCCAGGGGATCTTCCCGACTCAGGGATCGAACCTGCGTCTCCCGAGTCTCCTGCACCGGCAGGCGGATTCTTTACCAGGGAATCCCTCAATCAATTATCAAATAGTACATGTGAGACTCCATGAAATGCAGAGACTTCAGGCTTCCGCGGTGGCTCAGCGGTAAAGAATCCAACTGCCAGTGCAGGAGACGTGGGTTCCATCACAGGGTTGGGAAGATTCCCTGGAGAAGAAAATAGCAACCCACTCCAGTATTCTTGCGTGGAGAATCCCATGGACAGAGGAGCCTGGCGGGCTACAGTCCGTCGGGTCGCAAAGAGTCGGACACGATTTAGAGACTAAACAACAACAGGTAACTTTCAATAAGAGGGAGTTAATACTTTTGAGCACTGCAGTAAAGCATCACGTTAAATAATTCGGTTAGTATCTGCAACACGGACCTGAACTGCTTGCTCCCTGCCCTAGGCTCCTAATCTCCTGAAGGAGATGATCAGATTTTGCACGGAAGCTGAGACGAAGCAAGCTGAAAACAGACCACTACTGCTCTATTGGGATTATCCCTGGTGTTGGCCCAGGCAGCAGAAGGAAGCAGACAGACAAGTTTCAAGAAGTTATCCAACAGGTAATGCGATGGTTACACACGCACCACTGAGAAAAGAGAGCAACCACAACAACAAAGATGGGCTTCCACCTTCTGGTCGCCCCGTTTTACCATCTGCCCGCCTTCTGCGTTCAGGAGCAGGTTGGACCTGTCAGCTTTTCAAAGGGTCAAACAGCTGTTGGGAGACAGATCCTTTCTCTTGGTTGTGTTCTGCAAATACATCATCCCAGAGCTGTCAGAGAAGACCCTGGGCGCGAGAAGGGCTGGACCTGGGAGGCAAAGGCGCAGCATCTCTGGGGTCTGGCGCACAGGAGCGCCCACCCCTCCAGGGCACAGGCGGACTGTTTCTTTCTTGTCTTTTTTTTTTAACTTTCCACACCCAGTGCGCCCCAATCCTCCCGAGCCGGGTGCAGAGCCTGCTCGGAGAGGCGGGCGCGGGCCCCACCCGGCGAAGCGAGACTCACCTGCGCGAGTGGTCGCCGCAGCAGGCAGGCAGGTAAGGGAAGGAGAGGCCGGGGCTGCCAGACGGGCTACGCGGGAGCTCGGGGGTCGCAAAGGGGCTGGGCCTCTGGGGAGACACGGCGGGAGATGGCCGCGGCTGAGTCTGTGCGGCGCCGGTTGCCGGGCCGCCACGCCCTCGACCCCGGCGCGAGCTACTCCCCGGGCGCAGGGCGCGAGCCGCCACCGGCCGAGCTGGGCGGTTGGCGTCGGGCGCGCGCCCCCGGCCCCGCGCGGCTCAGCTCCGCCTCTGGCGAGCGCGCGCGGCGCAGGCGTTCGAGGTCTGCGCCCGGCAGGGGCGCGCCGGGCCCCTACGCCAACAGGAAGCGGCCACGCCCCTCGCGTGCGGCCGTGTGGGCTGGGAGCGGCCGTGTGGGCGGGGCGCGGCCGCGCGCTCTTGGCTTGCGTTCCGGGGTTTTCTCTTCCGCGGAGAGCTTGGGGGCTCGGGCTGTCACGCTGGGTGGGTGGTGTTAAGGTTCCCTCGACCGCGCGACCTTAGGCGATCTTTGCGTCTAGGCGATTGTGACCAAAAATAGCTTATCTCTCTCTCTCTTTTTTTTTTCCTGTTTGGCCCCATTATGTCGATGGCAAGAATAATTAGTAGTAATATTACGAACATTTACTGCGAGCCAATTACTATGTACACTGCACCGCTTGCTTTGCAGGATTTACCTCATGTAACCTCGCAAGCAGCGAACCGAACAATGTTATCCTCCTTTTATAGATAAGATGGGCTTCCAGGGGCTTAATTGCCCATAGAGAGGCAGCTAGTTATGTGGGTGGCTGAGCTATAGGTTGCATCGGAGTGCTGTGCCTTATTCTGCGCTCTGAGCCAAGGTGGAATTCTGGCGCCTTCTCACCTGCCTTTCCTCTCCACTCTCCCCTCCCTTCTCTCCATCGTATGTACAATACTAACAATATTTACATTTCTAATATTTTATTTCTTGTTTGCAAAACGCTTTTCATGACACAGTCTTTCTTGATTCTCCCTGAATTCTCCGGAAACAGTGGGGCATAATTATGTTCTTTTACAAATAGATCAAAGGCCTAAGCTGTTCAATAAGTTGTTCAAAGTTACAGTCTTAGAACTGAGGTTTCCTTTGGCAGGTTATTAAAAAAAAAAAAAAATTCCCCCCAGGCATCTGAGCCAAGCCTGGCAGGGAGCCTGCGTCTCCTTCTCTTAGTTCACAGAGAGGTAAACAGTGGCACAGAACAAGAAGGGAATTGTCTGAAGGATGTGAAATTAGAAGAAAACCAGTTTCTAATCTCTCACACATAGCCGCTTCTGAGGCAAAGTGAAGCAAACTGAGGGTCAAAATCAAGGAAGCCCTGCTGTTAGGCACCTAGCCTCTGGGTTCCGGGGACAGGAAGAAGGGTTAAGGTGTGTAAAATATGTGGATCTAGAGACTCATACAGAATGAACTAAGTCAGAAAGGGAAAAAGAACTATCGTGTATTTGTATATATATTCTTCCCCTTGAACTGCAAGATCAAACCAGTTAGTCCTAAAGGAAATCAACCCTGAATATTCCCTGGAAGGACTGTGAAGCTGAAGCTCCAAGACGTTGATCATCTGATGAAAAGAGCCGACTCATTGGAAAAGACCCTGATGCTGGGAAAGATAGAAGGCAGGAGGAGAAGGGAATGACAGAGGATGAAGTGGTTGGATGGCATCACCAACTCAATGGACCTGAGTTTGAGTAAGCTCGGGGAGTTGGTGATGGACACGAAAGCTTGGCATGCTGCAGTCCATGGGGTCGCAAAGAGCTGGACACCACTGAGCGACTGAACTGAACTGAATGAAAACCTACTGTGTAGCACAGGGAACTCTATTAGGTGCTCTGTGGTGACCTAAATTGGGAAGGATATCCAAAAAAGAGGGGATATATGAATAATTATGGCTGATTCACAGCAGAGGCTGACACAGCAGTGTGAGGCAACTATATTCCAACAAAAACAAAATAAATATTAAAAAATAATATGTGTAGAATATATGTAATCTCTGTTAGATTTAAACTAAGGAAACAGGGTTGCGTTATGGCCCCAATCACTCTTAACAATTGACCTGGCACTATCACAGAGATATGTCCAGGGGATCACCCCTCTGGCTTCCTGTTCATTGCTTCTGATGTTTCTGCTGCTTACAACCCTGCTGCCTTCTACCCCCTACTAAGTTCTCACTTTTATATGCTTAAAAAACATCTACCAAGAGCCACTTCATCTGTTACAGTCCCCCTAAGAACCACAGTTTTTCTTCTATAAATTTCTCAAACACAGCAACTTCAGCAAAAATTGAGTTTTTCATTTAAAATGAATTTGGAAACTGCTGCATTCTGTACCCCTGCATGGGGATCCATTAATGCATCTTACCACAGAAATGGCTCTGAGAGATCCTAAAGTAAAAAGACTGGTTTATTGTTGTTCGGTCACTCAGTCACGTCCAACTCTTTGCGACCCAACAGACTGTAGCAAGCCAAGCTTCCATATCCTTCACCAGCTCCCAGAGCTTGCTCAGACTCACGTCCATTGAGTCAATGATGCCATCCAACCATCTCATCCTCTGTCGTCTCCTTCTCTGCCTGCCTTCGATCTTTCCCAGCATCCAGGTCTTTCCCAATGAGTCAGTTCTTCACATCAGGTGGCCAGAGTATTGGAACTTCAGCTTCAGCATCAGTCCTTCCAATGAATATTTAGGGTTAATTTCCTTTAGGATTGACTGGTTTGATCTCCTTGATGTCCAAGGGACTCTCAAGAGTCTTTCCCAGCACCACAGTTTGCAGGCATCAGTTCTTCAGCACTCAGCCTTCTTTATGATTCAACTCTCGGGTCCATACATGACTACTGGGAAAACCATAGCCTTGAGTAGATGGACCTATTGGTCCATCTAGTCAAAGCTAAAAGAGACTGATTTAGCCTTGTTCGACTCAGGGTTTCCCTGATATATTAGGCCTTGTGCTGGGTACTAGGCTTATACAAATCTACACTTCAGGAGTTCACAGGTAGGGGAGACCGATAAGCAAACAAGTAACCACAACACAGTTTTATATATACAAATAGAGACATTTGCAAAGTGCTGACAATACAGAGGAAGACGAGAGCAATTCTACCTGGAAAATTGAGGAAAGGCTTTGCATTAAGAAGTTATTTGAGGAGGAGTTTTCTAGGTGAAGAATATGGAAAAGGACATTCCCTAGAAATAGTGGTATATTTAGAGATATAAAGATATATCTTTGCATTAGTCTCTGGGATAAGTATTAAATATTATTCAAAAGTGTTTTTGCATGTAATAAGCCACTCAAGTTGGATTAAACAATAAATGGAATTCATTAACTCATGTAACTCAGAAATGTGGGCTTCAGGCATGGCTGGATCTAGGAGCTTAGAAGTATGACATCAGAATTTGATTTCCATTTCACTCTGTTTTCCTTTGTGTTGGCTTCATTCTCAGGCTGTCTTTCCTCAGGAGATGGCAGAATGACTGCTAACAACTTCAAATCATATCTTACTGGCAGAGAGGTTTTTTTCCTCCGTGCTATGAATGAAAGTCCCAGAACTGCGTTTTGTTGATCTAACTTGGGTTTCTTGTGCGTCATTAAGCCACTCTCTTCAGAAGGGGGATCGAGTACTCCGACAGCCCAGACCTGGGGCACGTGCTAACCTCCAGAGCTATAAAGTGTGGCCGCGTGTGCATGCGTGTACGCTCAGTCACTCAGCCGTGTCTGACTCTTTGTGACCCTATGAACTGTAGCCCACCAGGCTCCTCTGTCCTTGGGATTCTCCAAGAAAGAGTACTGGAGTGGATTGCCATTTCCTCCTCCAGGGAATCCTCCTCACCCACAATGGAACTCATGTCTCCTGCCGTGGCAGGTGGATTCTTTACCACTGAGCCACTGGGAAGCCCTTAAGGTGTGATCAGCAGCTCTTACATCTCTGAGAACTGGGGAAAGGGGACTTTCTCTGTGACCAAAATGTTTTTTTGGTTCCTTTATCTACTCTACTTTTTTTCTTTCTAATTTGTGTCTCTGGAGGTGACCTGCATACACTGCTTCAATGGGTCCCTTATACTCTGGCTTATCGTCAGATTTATCCATAAAAGACATTGGAAGATCTCAGAGAGTTGAGGAGGATGAAGTAAGAGTATTATTCCACAGGACTTGCCCTTCTGAGTCACTGCAGGCTGGCTACATACCTCTGCTGAGTCTTCTCTTGTGTGCCGCTCTCCACACAGCTCTTGCTCCTGGTTCTGGTGGTCTCCCTTCTCTTTTCCTAAGTGGTGGTATTAATAGCTCCCTTCTGCTGGCAGTCTTGGGGTTTCATCCCATCATTCCTTTCTGTTTCCCTTAACCCTGCCCACACATTTGTACACACCCTTTACCAAACTCAGCTCAGATTAAGCTTCTGCTGGAACTTTGACGGTTACACTCACCAAAGATAATTCAAGTTTTTTATTACCCAAAGAAAGGGAAATGAGTAAAGATCAGGCAACAACGATAAGATGGCAATACTGGTTTGGTGGTGTTATTACAATGAGGCAGACCAGAAATGACGGTGGCTTGGACAAGGAAGTGGTAAAAAATAGTATGTTCCTGGTGATATTTAAAGGCAAAGTTAACAAAATTTCCTGATGAATTAATGCAGGTTATGAGCAATAGAGATGGAAGCATCTAGAAGACACAGATCTGGAGCCTAGGAGTGGGCTCAGATGAAGGGCAGTGATTTTGGAAGGAGGTGTGCTGGGTAGTTGAAATTATTGACTCATGTGAGATGACTCAGGAGGAGCAGGTGGGAAAAAACACAAAAAGGGCGAAGAGCAGAATCCAAAACAACCTCAGTCTTTACATGGTGAGCAGGGGAAGAGGTGCCATCTTGTAGACATCAACTAGGTTGTCGGTAACTTGAGAGCAAGGATGGAATCTCCCACGTTTTTCCTCTTACCATTGTGCCCCCAGTGTGTGCTAAGTTATGAATGAACCTCACGTGGTTTTACATTTCTAACAGTCACTCCCTCTCCTCTGCATCACTGTGAGGTTTGAGTTACAGGCAGAGAAAAACACGAGAGAAATTGATCTCCAATGAAACCTGGGCCAAGACTGATAAGCATTTTTCTGTCCTGAAAAATTCAAACAGAACCCATCAGATCCTGAGTATCTCTTCTCTTGCCTTGGAGGAGAATTTCCAGACAGATCATTTTATTGCAGATTTGGTTATTCTTATTTAAGTAGACTTAAAACTCATAACTTTAAAAAGTTCTTATTGGTTTGTGCTCTGGAATTAATAGAAATGGTAAAAGATCTCCATCCCACACTCTAGTGTTGCTGGTGGAATGTAAAAGGAGACAACCAATTTTTGGAAACTGCCAGTTTTTTAAGCTAAATGTACACCTACCCTGTGATACAGAAATTCTACTTCTAGATATATATTCAACAAAAATGTTAGCAAATGTTCCCCCAAAGTGGGGGCTTTGTACAACAATTTTCTTACCATCTTTATTCATAATACCTCCAAACTTGGAATAGTCTAAATGTCCATGAAAAGAAGAATGGACAAACAAACTACGGTGTATTCAAACAAGGGAATACTACGCAGCCATAAAAAGTATAAACTACTGACGCACGTAACAACATAAATAAATCTCAAAACAATTGTTGGGCCAAAAGAAGGCAGACATCAAAGAGTTAAAGATGGACAATATATATGCTCATGAACTTAAACAGAAGGCCAGACTATGGTGATCAGCCTCAGGATGGTGGATGGGCTGAGGGCTAGGGATTGATTGGGAAGGGATACGAAAGAACATTCTGGGAACATTCATCGTTACTGGATTTCTGCTATTTGCCAGGCACCATTCTAGGCACTGAGAAGACAGCAGTGAACAAAACAAATGAAGTTCCTGCTTTTATACAGATCTGCCTCAGTTGTTTACAGTGACTGCAAAGCATCTATGAATTTTAAATAGAAAGAAAAAAGGTAGCTTTTCTTTAAATATAGCCAGTGACAAGCATGAGGAACTTTCTTCTCCATTTTTCAGTTGCTGGTGGAAAGGCCGCAAAATACAGTGCAAAGAGCTGTGCTTCTGAAGCTGGTGGGCTTCAGGACGTCAGCTCCACCATCACTGGTGGCATGATCTTCGAGCAGTTTTTTAAAACCTGCTGAACCTCACTTTTCCAGTCTGTTGAATGACAGTGATGGTATACGCATTGCAGGCTTGCTTTTTAAAATTAACTTATTTGCAGCTGTGCTGGGCCTTCGCTGCTGCCCCTGGACTTTCTCTAGCTGTGGCACAGGGTGGGAGGGCACTCTGGCTGTAGCGCCCAGCTTCTCCTTGCAGCGGCTTCTCTTCTCACAGCACAAGGCCCCTAGGACTCACAGGCTCAGTAGTTGCGGGGTCCCAGCTTAGTTGCCTCACGGCATGTGAGATCTTCTGGGACCAGTGATCAAACCCGTGTTCCCTGCATGGGCAGGCGGACTTCCAACCAGTGCACCACCACAAAAGTTCGCAGGCTTGTTTTATAAAGTGCCAGACACATTACAATCACTCAGTAAACGTTCAGTTCGGTTCAGTTCAGTTCAGTCGCTCAGTCGTGTCCGACTCTTTGCGACCCCATGAACCGCAGCACGCCAGGCCTCTCTGTCCATCACCAACTCCCAGAGTCCACCCAAACCCATGTTCATTGAGTCGGTGATGCCATCCAACCATCTCATCTTCTGTCGTCCCCTTCTCCTCCTGCTGTCAATCTTTCCCAGCCTTGGGGTTTTTTCCAATGAGTCAGCTCTTTGCATCAGGTGGCCAAAGTATTGGAGTCTCAGCTTCAACATCAGTCCTTCCAAGGAATACCCAGGACTGATTTCCTTTAGGATGGACTGGTGTTGCCTCCCTTGCAGCTAAGCATGAATTTTTCCTAGTGAGATACTGGCAAAAGGAAGCTGACTTAGGTTGGAGAAGTACCCTGTGCACTTGTTTTGTAGCCTGAAATCTGAATATGATAGCTGGGGTTCCAGCAGTCATTTTGGACTGGGAAGTAACCTTGAAGATGGAAGCCACATTCTGGGGTGGTGGGTCCGAAAGATGAGGATCCTGGATCCCTTGTGACCCGGAGCTGTCATACCAGCCCTGGGTTACCTGTATCCAGACTGCCTTTACCCGGGAGAGAGATATTCCTTCTCTGTTTGTCTGTTGCAGCCGAACCTAATCCCAGCTGATACACCTTGTGCGTGACCCCACAGTTCCCTATACTACTTTTCACGGCATCTGGCACAATTATATTTAAGGAAATAATTATGCCATTACTGGTTTAATGACCTAAATTCATTACTAAAGGGGCTTCCCCATGGTTCAGTTGGTGAAGAGTCTGCCTGCAATGCAGGAGACACAGGAGATGCAGCTTCGATCCCTGGGTTGGGAAGATTCCCTGGAGGAGGAAATGGCAATCCATGCCAGTATTTTCCCCTGAGAATCCCATGGACAGAGGAGCCTGGACGTCTATAGTCCGTAGGGTCACAAGAAGTTAGACACAACTGAGCAACTAAGCTCACATTACTAGAATATCAGTTCTGTGGGGGCAGGGAATAGTCTGTCCACTGATACATACCCAGCTTCTATAACAATATCTGGTTCTAGTATATGGTAAGTAAGTGGTAAGAGAAAGCATTAGTTGCTAAGTCGTGTCCGACGCTTGCGACCCCATGGACCCCTGCCAGGCTCTTCTGCCCATGGAATACTCCAGGCAAGAAAAATGGAATGGGTTGCCATTTCCTTCTCCAGGAGATCTTCCTCACTTAAGGACTGAACCCTCGTCTCTTACGTCTCCTGCTTTGCAGGCGGATTCTTTACTGTCTGAGCCACCGGGGCTCTGTGTGTGGTAGGTGCTAATAAATGTGGAAGAGAGAAAGGGAGGGAGGAAACAGCTACTTCTGAGAGTACGTACTGAGAAAGCAGGAGGCCTGGAAATAGAAGTGTGCCTGCCAGTTGAGCTCAGCCTCTGTCTCAAAGGCTCATAGTACCGGGGTATAGTAGGTACTTAAATTCATGACCTGCCACACACACTCGATGTCCTGTGGGTTTTGCCTCGCACATGGCACCTTTTCCTGAAGAGCCTTAAATTAGCCTGCTTCCCTGGTAACACCTTAATTTGTCTCCCCTTGGAAAAATCAGTCATTCCCCCAAGGAGTTACAATGCAACCAGCACCGTATTCAACACTGGTTGGAGGATGCGCGATGTCAATTTTTAATATTTAGAAATTTCTCATTATCAAAGCTAGACTTGGCTTTTATGGGTAGTTTGAAAGCAAAAGGGTAAATAAGAAAATGAAAATCACTTACAACCCCATGGTCCAGAGATTATTCAATAGTTTGCTATATTTCTTTGCAATCTTTTTGTAAGATAAGGTGTATTAGCGGTTTCTGAAGCCTGAATGCTCTGAACAATTTCATCCAGTTATGTTCTTCAAATCAGAAAGAATCAGTCCTACTTACCTGCAGACTCAAAGGCTGCAAAATTAACTGCAGATTGGTTCAGGAGAA
This sequence comes from Ovis canadensis, assembly GCF_042477335.2. NCBI lineage: Eukaryota > Metazoa > Chordata > Mammalia > Artiodactyla > Bovidae > Ovis > Ovis canadensis. The sequence goes on from NC_091246.1 coordinate 247,717,027, forward strand.
GCAGAACTACTCCATGCTGGAAGGAGCCATTCTTTAAACATTTCATTCCTGGAATTTGTTAGGAGGAGATATTATTTCCTGATTAATTTGAGCTGCAGATGGGTGGAAGATAATAAGAACTAGATGACCCTAATCAGAAAAGGGGGTGGGACACAGAGCAAAGGAAGAAAATGGAACGTTATTATTCATGCCAGCAGCTGCATGAATAGCCCAGGAGTTCAAATTATTTTGATTTTGCCAGACTATCAGGGTTTGATCAGGAGACAGAAATCACACCAGTGATTTCAACAAAAAGAATTTAAGATAAAGTAATTGTTACCCAACATATTAAGATATTAACTAGTAACTTCTTTAGTCGCTAATTCGTGTCCAACCCTTGGGACCCCATTGACTGTAGCCGGCCAGAGTCCTCTGTCCATGGGATTTCCCAGGCAAGAACACTGGAGTGGGTTGCCATTTCCTTCTCCAGGGGATCTTCCCGACCCAGAAATCGAACCCACGTTTCTTGCATTGCAGGCAGATTCTTTACCACTGAGTTGCCGGGGAAGCCTAAATGGGTTTAAAAAAACAAAAAACAAAAAACAAAAAAACCTCTAAGGGATCACAGAGGTAGCAACTGCAGGAAGCAGCTTCCCACTCCTAGAATGAAGGATACCAAGAGAAGAAGAGACTCAATTATTAACACTTAGAAGATAAGAGGATATTCAGCCATAAAAAGGAATGAAGCATGGATACATGCTATGATTTCGAGGAACTGAGTGAAAGAAGCCAGGGACACTAGTCCACGTATTATATGATTCCATTCACGTCAAAGTCCCAAACCGAGAAATCTACAAATAAGATAGAGTAGTGGTTACCAGTGGCTGGGAGGGTAGGATTAGGGGGCATAGGGAATATGGGATGGGGGGCATTGATAGCTACAGGGTACAGGTGTTTTTAAATTGTGGTAAAATACGTACAACATAAAATATACCGTTTTAACTATTTTAAAGTATGCAGTTTAGGGACACAAGTACATTTGCACTGATGTGCAAACATCACTACCATCCATCTCTGGAACATTTTTCATCTTTCCAAACTGAAACTCTCTACCCAGTTAACTGCCCCCTACCCCAGCTCCTGGCCACTCCCATCCCCTACTTTCTGTGTCTATGAATTGGACTACTGTAAGTGCTTTATATAAGTGGACTCGTACAGTATTTGTCCTCTTGTGAATGGCTTATTTCACTTAGTATAATGTTTTCAGGTTTCATCCGTATTGCAGCATATGTCAGAATTTCTTTCCTTATAAGGCTGAATAGTATTCTGCTTTATCTGGACACCACACTGTGTTTACCCACCTGTCAATGGACACTGAGTTGATTCCTTCTTTTGGCTATGATGAATAATGCTACTGTGAGCATGTATATTCAAATATCTGAGTCCCTGCTTTCAATTCCTTTTTAAAAAGTATTCGTTTATTTATTTACTTTTGGCTGCACAGGCTTTCCTCTCGTCGTGGCGAGCAGGAGCTACTCTCTAGCTGTACGCACAGGCTTCTCATTGTGGCGGCTGCTCTTGCTGCGGAGCACAGGCTCTAGGCTACGCGGGCTTCAGTGGTTGCCGCGTGTGGGCTCAGTAGCTGTGGCTCCCAGGCTCTAGGACACAGGCTCAGTAGCCATGGTACACAGGTCCTCCGTGACGTGTTTGATCTTCTCGGATCAGGGATTGAACCCATGTCGCTTGCATTGCCAGGGGGATTCTTTACCACTGAGCCATCAGGGAAGCCTCAGTTCTTTTTTGTATATACCCAGAAGTGGCATTTCTGGATCATATGGTTACTTTATTTTAAAATTTTTGAGAAAGCGCTAGACTGTTTTCCAGAGTGTCTGCATCATTTTACCTTCCCACTAGAAGTGCACAGGGTCCCAGTGTCTCCACGTCCTTACCAACACCTGTTATTTTCTTTCCCAGAGCTTCTCTTCGAGGTGATGAAATTGTTCTAAAGTTAATGGTGTGCTGCACCCAGTGCAGCAGGTAGGGATTGGAGGTGGTTGACTCACAATTTGGGAAAAAGAAACTAGAGACAGAATTAAAGTTTGAAAGATGGGACCGGGGGACCCAAGACCTCTTGGATCAAGAGCTCTGTTCCTTGGAGACATATTACTTTTCTTTAGTGGTCTTGGCAGGCAGAAATGTCTGCTATGCTACGATGAAGTCAGCCTCCTGTTTCCCGGATGAAGTCAGCCTCCTACGTCCCCAGTCACGTCTCCCATTTTATCGATTAAACTATCTTTGTTATTTTCTTGTACAAGGGCTATCACCTAGCTGGAGGTCATAGACTTGCATATGCCTTGGGAAAACATCTTGGTGTGTGTACAAACAGTGTTCTGAACTTGTACTGACCTGGCGTTCCAAGGTCCACACTATGTTTTTCCTTAGCTTAGTAGGGTATGACGACTCCAACAATCAACACAGTTTACTTTTATTTGGGCTATGCCACATTGCTATATTTTGCTTTTAATCATTTTCCATGGTGATTTTCTCATGGCTTAGCCAGGGCAAAGATGGCTGCCTATTAACCCCTGCAATGATGGTGATGGTCACACACATCCATGGGTATTCTAAGAATCGTTGAATTGTACACTTTAGATGAGTGAATTGTATGGTATGTGAATATGTCATTAAAGCTGTTACAATATCTATATATAATGGGATGATACAGTAGACATGGGCCCCAGACCTCTAAGGAGAGGGTGCTGATGTCTCTAAGAGGTGGCCATGAAGCTGGTGTGCAGGAGTTGGAAAGAACTGCAGAACCAGGGGAAGCTGCTGCTGTGCGAGAATGAAGCGGTGTTACTGGGCTATGATAGAACGGGAGATAGACAGGAAGGTGCAAGTCCCTTCTTCCTCCTGCAGCCTCACAGTCTCCTTCACGGGGAGCAGCAACTGGCAAAGCAGAAAGGTGGTTTCAGCCCCGGCACCCTCAAAGCCATCTCCTGGAAGGGTGGGTTTAGAGCAGAGAGAAAAGCTTGATAAGGATGTGCTGTCTTAATCAGCTTGGGCTGCAGTATCGAAACACCATAAACTGGGTGGCTTATCAACAACATAAACTGGGTAGCTTATCAACTGTTTCTCAGTTCTGGAGGTTAGCCGTCCAAGGTCATGATCAGGCTCTGGTGAGTGCCTTCTGCCTGGTTTACAGGCGTCTCCTTGTATATCCTCACGTGGTGGGGAGAGCACAAGTCAGCTCTCTGACCTCTTCTTCTTCTGTTAGTTTCTGGTGTAGAGCAAAGTGATTTAGTTATATATATATTTATATATATATTCTTTTTCATAGTCTTATCCATTATGGGGCTTCCCTCGTAGCTCAGTTGATAAACAATCCGCCTGCAACGCAGGAGACCCTGGTTCGATTCCAGGGTCGGGAAGATCTGCTGGAGAAGGGATAGGTTACCCACTCCAGTATTCTCGGGCTTCCCTTGTGGCTCAGCTGGTAAAGAATCTGCCTGCAATGAGGGAGACCTGGGTTCGATTCTGGGTTGGGAAGATCCCCTGGAGAAGGGAAAGGATACTCACTCCAGTATTCTGGCCTGGAGAATTCCAGGGACTATACAGTCCATGGGGTCACAAACAGTTGTACACGACTGAGCAACTTTCACTTCATTTCCATTATAGGTTATTATAAGATATTGACTATAGTTTCCTGTGCTATATAGTAGGACCTTGTTTGTTTTATATGCAGTTGTTTATATCTGCTATTTTCAAACTCCTAATTTATCCGTCCCTACCTCCCTGGTCCTTTTCATTATAGGGGATGTCCTTTTCATTATAGATGTCCTTTTCATTATAAGGGACTGGAATGCAAAAGTAGGAAGTCAAGAAACACCTGGAGTAACAGGCAAATTTGGCCTTGGAGTACAGAATGAAGCAGGGCAAAGGCTAATAGAGTTCTGCCAAGAGAACATGCTGGTCATAGCAAACACCCTCTTCCAACAACACAAGAGAAGACTCTACACATGGACATCACCAGATGGTCAACACCGAAATCAGATTGATTGTATTCTTTGCAGCCAAAGATGGAGAAGCTCTTTACAGTCAGCAAAAACAAGACCGGGAGCTGACTAGGGCTCAGATCATGAACTCCTTATTGCCAAATTCAGACTGAAATTGAAGAAAGTGGAGAAAACTACTAGACCATTCAGGTATGGCCTAATCAAATCCTTTATGACTATATAGTGGAAATGAGAAATAGATTTAAGGGACTAGATCTGATAGATAGAGTCCCCGATGATCTATGGACGGAGGTTCATAACATTGTACAGGAGAAAGGAATCAAGACCATCCCCAATAAAAAGACATGAAAAAAAGCAAAATGGCTGTCTGAGGAGGCCTTACAAGTAGCTGTAAAAAGAAGGGAAGTAAAAAGCAAAAGAGAAAAGGAAAGATATACCCCTTTGATTGCAGAGTTCCAAAGAATAGCAAGGAGAGATAAGAAAGCCTTCCTCAGCGATCAATGCAAAGAAATAGAGGAAAACAATAGAATGGGAAAGACGAGAGATCTCTTCAAGAAAAATAGAGATACCAAGGGAACATTTCATGCAAAGATGGGCTCGATAAAGGACAGAAATGGTAGGGACATAACAGAAGCAGAAGATATTAAGAAGAGGTGGAAAGAATACACAGAAGAACTGTAAAAAAAGATCTTCATGACCCAGATAATCACAATGGTGTGATCACTCACCTAGAGCCAGACATCCTGGAATGTGAAGTCAAATGGGCCTTAGGAAGCATCACTACGAACAAAGCTAGTGGAGGTGATGGAATTCCAGTTGAGCTGTTTCAAATCCTAAAAGATGATGCTGTGAAAGTGCTGCCCTCAATATGTCAGCAAATTTGGAAAACTCGGCAGTGGCCACAGGACTGGAAAAGGTCAGTCTTCATTCCAATCCCAAAGAAAGGCAATGCCAAAGAATGCTCAAACTACCGCACAATTGCACTCATCTCACATGCTAGTAAAGTAATGCTCAAAATTCTCCAAGTCAGGCTTCAGCAATACGTGAACTGTGAACTCCCTGATGTTCAAGCTGGTTTTAGAAAAGGCAGAGGAACCAGAGATGAAATTGCCAACGTCTGCTGGATCGTCGAAAAAGCAAGAGAGCTCCAGGAAAACATCTATTTCTGCTTTATTGACTATGCCAAAGCCTTTGATTGTGTGGATCACAATAAATTGTGGAAAATTCTGAAAGAGATGGGAATACCAGACCATCTGACCTGCCTCTTGAGAAACCTGTATGCAGGTTAGGAAGCAACAGTTAGAACTGGACATGGAACAACAGACTGGTTCCAAATAGGAAAAGGAGTATGTCAAGGCTGTATATTGTCACCCTGCTTATTTAACTTATATGTAGAGTACATCATGAGAAAACCTGGGCTGATGAAGCACAAGCTGGAATCAAGATTTTCAGAGAAATATCAATAACCTCAGATATGCAGATGACACCACCTTTATGGCAGAAAGAGAAGAACTAAAGAGCCTTTTGATGAAAGTGAAATCGGAGAGTGAAAAAGTTGGCTTAAAGAAAACATTCACCCTTGTCTTGTTCCTGACTTTAGGGGAAATGCTTTCAATTTTTCACCATTGAGGATAATGTTTGCTGTGGGTTTGTCATAGATAGCTTTTATTATGTTGAGGTATGTTCCTTCTATTCCTGCTTTCTGTAGAGTTTTTATCATAAATGGATGTTGAATTTTGTCAAAGGCCTTCTCTGCATCTATTGAGATAATCATATGGTTTTTATTTTTCAATTTGTTAATGTGGTGAATTACATTGATTGATTTGCGGATATTGAAGAATCCTTGCATCCCTGGGACAAAGCCCACTTGGTCATGGTGTATGATCTTTTTAATGTGTTGTTGGATTCTGATTGCTAGAATTTTGTTGAGGATTTTTGCATCTAGATCACTTTCTAACACCGCACACAAAAATAAACTCAAAATGGATTAAAGATCTAAATGTAAGATCAGAAACTATAAAACTCCTAGAGGAGAACATAGGCAAAACACTCTCAGACATAAATCACAGCAGGATCCTCTATGATCCACCTCCCAGAATGCTGGAAATAAAAGCAAAAATAAACAAATGGGATCTAATTAAAATTAAAAGCTTCTGCACAACAAAGGAAAATATAAGCAAGGTGAAAAGACAGCCTTCTGAATGGGAGAAAATAATAGCTAATGAAGCAACTGACAAACAACTAATCTCAAAAATATACAAGCAACTTCTGCAGCTCAACTCCAGAAAAATAAACGACCCTATCAAAAAATGGGCCAAAGAACTAAATAGACATTTCTCCAAAGAAGACATACGGATGGCTAACAAACACATGAAAAGATGCTCAACATCACTCATTATTAGAGAAATGCAAATCAAAACCACAATGAGGTACCACTTCACACCAGTCAGAATGGCTGCGATCCAAAAATCTGCAAGCAATAAATGCTGGAGAGGGTGTGGAGAAAAGGGAACCCTCCTACACTGTTGGTGGGAATGCAAACTAGTACAGCCACTATGGAGAACAGTGTGGAGATTCCTTAAAAAATTGCAAATAGAACTACCTTATGACCCAGCAATCCCACTTCTGGGCATACACACCGAGGAAACCAGAATTGAAAGAGACACATGTACCCCAATGTTCATCGCAGCACTGTTTATAATAGCCAGGACATGGAAACAACCTAGATGTCCATCAGCAGATGAATGGATAAGAAAGCTGTGGTACATATACACAATGGAGTATTACTCAGCCGTTAAAAAGAATTCATTTGAATCAGTTCTGATGAGATGGATGAAACTGGAGCCGATTATACAGAGTGAAGTAAGCCAGAAAGAAAAACACCAATACAGTATACTAACACATATATATGGAATTTAGGAAGATGGCAATGACGACCCTGTATGCAAGACAGGGAAAGAGACACAGATGTGTATAACGGACTTTTGGACTCAGAGGGAGAGGGAGAGGGTGGGATGATTTGGGAGAATGACATTCTAACATGTATACTATCATGTGAATTGAATCGCCAGTCTATGTCTGACGCAGGATGCAGCATGCTTGGGGCTGGTGCATGGGGATGACCCAGAAAGATGTTATGGGGAGGGAGGTGGGAGGGGGGTTCATGTTTGGGAATGCATGTAAGAATTAAAGAATTTAAAATGTAAAAAATAAAAAACTAAAAATAAAAAACTAAAAATAAAAAAAAAAAAAAAAAAAAAAACAAAAAGAAAAAAAAAAAAAAGAAGAAAACATTCAGAAAATGAAGATCACGGCATCCGGTCCCATCACTTCATGGCAAATAGATGGGGAAACAGTGGCTGACTATTTTTCTGGGCTCCAAAATCACTGCAGATGGTGATTGCAGCCATGAAATTAAAAGACGCTTACTCCTTGGACGGAATGTTATGACCAAGTTATGACCTAGACAGCATATTAAAAAGCAGAGACATTACTTTGCCAACAAAGTTCTGTCTAGTCAAGGCTATGGTTTTTCCAGTGATTATATATGGATGTGAGAGTTGGACTGTGAAGAAAGCTGAGCACCGAAGAATTGATGCTTTTGAACTGTGGTGTTGGAGAAGATTCTTGAGAGTCCCTTGGACTGCAAGGAGATCCAACCAGTCCATTCTGAAGGAGATCAGTCCTGGGTGTTCATTGGAAGGACTGATGCTGAAGCTGAAACTCTAATAATTTGGCCACCTCATGCGAAGACTTGACTCATTTGAAAAGACCCTGATGCTGGGAGGGATTGGGGGCAGGAAGAGAAGGGGACGACAGAGGATGAGATGGCTGGATGGCAACACTGTCTCCATGGACATGAGTTTCAGCAAGCTCTGGGAGATGGTGAAGGACAGGGAAGCCTGGCGTGCTGCAGTCCACAGGGTCACAAAGAGTCAGACACACAACTGAGAGACTGAACAACGATCCCATTCATGAGGGTTCCAACCTCATGTCCTAATCACTTCCTCCAAATCCCACCTCCAAAAGCATCACCCTGGGGATTAGGTTTCAACATATGAACTGGACGAGTGGGGTGGGGGCGGGAACATTTAGCCTATAGCAATAGGCTGAGCAATCTTCACAGAACTAATTGTGCTTCTGCATGAACATCTTTGTTGCTGTTCACTTGCTCAGTCATGTCCATGAACTGCAACACTCCAGGCTTCCCTGTCATTCACTATCTCCAGGAGTTATCGCCTCACAGTGAAAAAAAAGATTGTTTTTTTGGTTTGCATTTATTTATATTGACAACCTTAATGCTAGTTGCATTATTATATATTTTTTAATTTTTATTTTTACTTTATTTTGCTTTACAATACTGTATTGGTTTTGCCATACATTGACATGAATCCATCATGGGTGTACATGCGATCCCAGACATGAAACCCCCTCCCACCTCCCTCCCCACAATATCCCTCTGGGTCATCCCTGTGCACCAGCCCCAAGCATGCTGTATCCTGCATCGGACATAGACTGGCGATTCGATTCTTACATGATAGTATACATGTTTCAATGCCATTCTCCCAAATCATCCCACCCTCTCCCTCTCCCTCTGAGTCCAAAAGTCCGATATACATATCTGTGTCTTTTTTGCTGTCTTGCATACAGGGTCATCATTGCCATCTTTCTAAATTCCATATATATGTGTTAGTATACTGTATTGGTGTTTTTCTTTCTGGCTTACTTCACTCTGTATAATCGGCTCCAGTTTCATCCATCTCATCAGAACTGATTCAAATGTATTCTTTTTAACGGCTGAGTAATACTCCATTGTGTATATGTACCACAGCTTTCTTATCCATTCATCTGCTGATGGACATCTAGGTTGTTTCCATGTCCTGGCTATTATAAACAGTGCTGCGATGAACATTGGGGTACATGTGTCTCTTTCAATTTTTATATTTAACAAGACTATGAAAGCACACTGGCACGTCTATACCAAACAGTCTTTCTCTTGAACAGGACTTGGGCCATGGTTTCTTTTCTTTTCTGTTTTTATTTGTTTGAAAGAAAGCTGAATTTATTTTGTAGTAAACAAATACAAAATTAAAAATATTAAAGAGAACAAGATTAACCACAAAAAGAGTTAGTGACTCTTTGCCAATCTCTATTTAGATTTTGTGATTCTATGGAACCATAAATTAAGGCTTCCCTGGTGGTGATGTAGCAAAAACAGAAATTGGCAAATAGCCTTTGGCACATACCAGCCAAACAGACCCTGATGATGGGAAAGATTGAGGGCAGGAGGAGAAGGGGGTGACAGAGGATGAGACGGTTGGATGGCATCATCAACTCAATGGACATGAGTTTGAGCAAACTCTGGAAGATAGTGAAGGATGGGGAAGTCTGGCGTGATGCAGTCCATGGGGTTGCAAAGAGCTGGACACAACTGAGCCACTGAACAATAATAAAGCCAAACAGACCCACAAGATCTTAACAGTCTTGGTTAGTTTTTAGCTGTTACTGCTGACAAACACTTGTAGCTAGATTTTTCTTCACAGAGCTTCATTAACTACTCTCTGACTCCATATGGATTATACTCTTCATGTGGCGTTCTTCTCCCCCTATACTCTCTGGTAACATTCTGCATCTCAGAAAGATGGTCATGGGTTAATCATTTCAGGGACACCAGAGCTGGTGGCTGAGTTGTCTGATGCCAGCTGTGACCATTTTGAAACTTTGCGAAAGAAAAAAAAATCCAAACCTTCATGAGGATATAAAAACCTCTCCTTATTCCCAAGAGAGGGGAGAACAATTCTTGAGGCCCTAGCCTACTATTTGGCATTGGTGGACAGGGAGCCAAGATTTTGGCAACAGTGGTTCAGTGGTTAAGAATTTCCTGCTAATTCAGGAGACACTGGTTCAACCGCTGCCCCAGGAAGATCCCACATGCTGCAGGGCAACTAAGCCCGTGCTCCATAACTACTGAGTCAGCACTCTAGAAGCTGTGTGCTGCAATTACTGAAGCCCGTGCACTCTAGGGCCAGTGCTCCGCAACGAGAGAAGCCACTGCAATGAGAAGCCGGAGCACCGCAACTAGAAAAAGCCCCCTGCTCGCTGCAATGAGAGAAAGCCCGCATGCAGCAAAGACGACCCAGCACAGCCAAAAATAAAGGAATAAATCTTTAGAAAAAGGAAAGTTAAATAACAAAAAATTTAATGAGAACAAGAGTAACTACAAGGAGTTGATAATGCTTTGTTAATCTCTATTTTTTTTTTTTTGACCTCGCCACATGACTTGTAGGATCCTAGTTCCCCAACTAGGGATCAAACCCGGGCCTTCGGCAGTGAAACTGCAGTCCTAACCACTGGACCTCCAGGGAATTCCCCAATCTCTATTTTTAAATTGAACTGTTTCATGAAATCAGAAAGTCTGACTCATGGAGAATTCTAAAATCCTCCCACCACCCCATTCTGAATTTTATTCCCCTGTGCCTGACATGGGCGACATTGCCAATGTGATCTTTAGAGACTCAGTTGATGAGCTTCTGTTCCGTAAGTCTGTATCCTTCATCGAAACTGTACATTCTTTGTTTCAGATGTGAAATCCTAACGTGGTGGACCTCACCCCGTAGAAGCCCAACAATAGCAGGAAAGGTCGTGCAGCAGAGGGGTAAAGAGCTCAAGGTTTGGAGGCAGTTCTGGGCTCAAATCCTGGTTCTACTACTTACCAGTTATATGACCTGAGTCTCAGTTTCTTCATCTGTAAAATGGGGATATTAAAACTTACCTCACGGAACTGTTATAAAAAATAATTGAGACGTACATGAGGTCTTAGTATAGTTTGTGGCATATGCGTGCTTGTTAAATATATGGGTATACATTATTCTGTGTGTGTGTACATATAAATGTTCAGGCACTATTCCACACCTGCCTTACAGATTAGAAACTTGGAATGAAGAGAGACACGTGTGCTTAGAATTACTTTAAAAAAGTCACAAGTGTTCACTATACAATTTCAAAGTGAGTAAGGCTTCCCAGGTGGCTCAGTGGTAAAGAATCCGCCTGCCAAGCAGGAGACTGGAGTTCAATTCCTGGGTCAGGAAGATCCCCTGGAGAAGGGAATGGCTACCCACTGCAGTATTCTTGCCTGGGAAATCCATGGACAGAAAACCTGGCGGGCTACAGTCCATGGTGTTGCGAAGAGTCAGACACAATTTAGCGACTAAACCACCATCCCGAAGTGAATAAGTAAATACGGAAACCATCGGTCAGTGTAATATAGTGTCCTGATGGATTTAAGACTACATCTATTACTTCACCTAATCCTCATAATAACCCTTAGGAAGCTACTGTTACTATCCTGCTATTACACATCAGGCGCAAAGAATTTAACCAACTTGTTCCATGCCACACAGCTAGTAAGTAGTGGAGCCAAGAACCAAACCCAAGCAGGGTGAAGAATCTATATTCTTCACCACTACAAAAAAAAAAAAAAAGTGCTTAATTCATCCTTTAGCTGCAATCCTGGGCACCTCTAGATGCGCACTGTTCCTACAGGGGCTACTAGCTATATATGGGGATATTTCAGGGAACTGAATTTAAATAAAATGAAAAACCCAGTTCCTAGGTTTCATTCCCACATCTAACATGCTTAATTTGGGCAGCAGACATAGAACATCTCCGTCATGGCAGAAAGTTCTACTGGACAGCACTGAGGTAGGCAACTCTAGAAAGTATTAATCAGATGAAAGACTCAGACCCAACAGGTGTCATGTGGATTTTGTTTTTAATTAAATACCACTTCATAATGTTATTTGTACCTAGCACACACCTTTTTGAAAAATAACAACATGCCATACATTAGTCATTAAATTAACAAAATGTGAGCATCCTCATAGAATATATTCTAAGGTGACTTCACTTACACAGCTTCTCAGAGAAACACACAGTAGAATCAGTAGAATGGTTTTGCCTACCAGCCAGCGTGGGACCGGATTTGGGATTCACAAGGCTGCAGGTTGGAGGTTCCCCAACACTACCCTGCTGGGCATCTTGTCTCCACGCTGTGCCATCCCGTTGCTTGGTTTCCACCAGGAAAGCGATGGAGAGAGGTCGATTCACCCTTGCCTTCCCAGTATCCGGTTCCATCCTGCAAAACCCTCCCACCACCTGAGGCTTCATGTGATGGCATCTTCAGACCTGCAGCTCCATGGGAGGGGTGGGGGCCAGTGGAGTGGGGCTAAGCTCTCTAAAAGCTGCAGGTGCCCGTCTGTGAACCGATATTAACATCTGAGTAGGGACTCCAGAATCCCAGTCTTTAGGAGAGGGGGATGGAGTGGGGCGGGCAGAGGAAGCTGGAGAACAACTGGAAAGTTGAAACCCAAGTTTGGTGACCTTGCCTTACGTACTGGTGGCAGGGAACGGGATTCTGGAGGGACATGTCACGTTGCTTGGAGCCTTCGAGAGGGTTTGGGGATGTGAGGACCGTGAGAGAAACAAAGAATCAGGGCTGCGAATGGAAAATGGATGTCCTTGTCCCCCATCCTAACAGCAAGTGCTGCTTATTGGTCACCGGCAAACAGTCCTTTTACACTTGGGCACATAGACTGGGAGATGCCAGCCCAAGACCAGAGTCAGAATTCCGGGTGCCATGGCTCCACATCAGCCGTTCTTCCTGGGACCACGTGACCTCCCCTGGCTTCCACTCCGGCAGCCAACATGCAGCTCTGCCCAGCCCTCCTGTATTCCGCCTCGTAAGATGATGCTGTTACCTTAAACCTGGAGGCAGATGCTGCCCAGGCCCCAGCAGCAGCTCCTGGGTGGCGCTGAACCCGCAATTGTTGGCTGACCCAAGATTACAGCGCACTTGTATCCATTAGCCACTCTTGCCTGACTCCAAAAGACATCACCAAACAAAGGGCAGAAGACAGTGTTAGGCTGGGAGCATACAAGGTGCCCGCTGATCACCTGGGTTTGACACATTTAAATGGCCTCCTTGCTTACCTTTCTTTCATCCACTCCACCCTCACATCCCTTCCTGGTCCACGACCCACACTGGAAACATCACTGGGAAAATATGAGTAGCAGTGAAACTGGATTTTAATTCCCCTTTTGTGTTTTGTTTTTGCAGGCGTGCAGCCTGACCTTGAACAGTGACTTTTATCACCCCTTCAAATTCTTCCTCTGCTCTGCATAAAGCCTCCTTTCCAATATGCCATTCTCGCCCTCATGAACCATCAATGGCTCCTGTGGTCTCTGGGATACGCTTTAAACCCCTCAGCCAGGCCTTCAAGTTTGTCCATGATTCCACCTCTTTCTGCTGATCTTTGCAGGCTAATCTCCCATCACCTACCCTGGCTCTTCCTTTGCCCCCACCCCAACCCATCTGTGTGCCTTTGCAAATGTTGCCCTCCGGCCTGGGGGTGATCACTCTACTTGCTACATTTCACTCAAATCTTAGCCAGATTTGCCACCCATCAGGGAGTCTAGCCAAAACCATCTCCGATTCTGAATACCCAGTTCTGGGCTCAGGGCCTGCCTTTAGCAGGCCTCCGCAACTGCCACTTTCTGTGGTCCACTATCACACTCGGCCTGCCCTGCCATAGTCGACCACATATTCGTGTCTCTTGCTGCTGGCTTGGAGGGCAGAAATCAGGTCTTATTATTTGTAGCCCTCACTGTCCAAATGTTTAACACATAGTCAGTGTCTCAGAAACATTGTTGAACTGAGTTGATACCTATCCTAAAGAGGGAAAAAAAGTCATTGTTGCCTTCCTGGGCATGTAAGACACAATACAGAACTGGTTATCCCAGGCAACAAACATCAGCTTCAAAGACAAGGTACTAAAGCAGTATTAAGCACAATCCATAAAGGTTAATGATCTATCAACACTGGTCTGTTAACACTGTTATCTTGCCTGTTAGCTCAAGGCTGCCTAGAGAAGCAGGAAGTGCAGTTCTAAGAGGTAATCGTTGGATGGAGAAATGCCACGGATCCTATGGGGATTATTGAGCCTGCCAAATGAACCCCCAAGAGGAAGCAAGGAATGAGAATTCCAGCTTTCCAACGGAGAGTGGGTTGGGTGTGGGGGTGTCAGGATTTTAGCAGACTGGCTCTCTCAATTATTAGACTTTCAAGGTATGTGATACTTGGGTTACCAGCCTCAAAATCACCTGTGCTGCCAGTTAAGAACGCAGACTCTTTTTTCGGGGGGGCTGCACCACTTGGCTTGTGAGATCTTAGTTCCTGGACCAGGGATCCAACCTGTGCCCCCTATACTGAAAGTGTGGAGTCTTCACCCCTGGACCACCAGGGAAGCCCCAAGGATGCAGATGCTTGGGCCTGGTCCCAGTCCCACTTAATCTGAGGTTGGGGTGTGGGAATCTGCATTTTAAATAAATTCCCTAAGGGATCCTTACTCTCATTAAAGTTTACAGAACTTTATAGAACCTGCTATTCTCAGAAGTATACAGTCAGCCTAAGGGAAGACAGCTGTGTATGCAGCCAGCCGGCAGCAGCCCCATTTCTGAGAATTCCTGCTTCCCGAAGATGTATGTATATGGGGACCCAAAGAGTCTATTGACCCCAAGGAAGTTAGCCAATGACTCAAGCTTGGTTAGTCGATCAGCACAGGAGAGGACGGAGGAGAGGTGAGCAAGGCTGTCTCTGAAATAAGCACCTCCCCCCTCCACCCCGCTAGTTTTCCCAGAGGGCACTGGGGTACAGGAAAATACAACACAAAACACCAGATTGTCTGTCTGTCCTTTGATAAGTGATGCAGTCACCTCTTGTCAAATGAAAAGGGATTTTTCTTCCTTTAAGGGCTCATCACTCCTACTCTTTCTTATTCTTCCCCTTCTCTTAATTTCTCAGTTCCTTTGAGGGGGAAAAAAAAAAAAGCAGCAGAACCAGAATCAAATTAGTTTCCAGGGTGGACCCAGTACAAACACATCAAGCACGTCTTCCCTGGAGAGGCACAGACACTCAGAAAGCAGATGTGAGCTCCTTACAGGTGAGTGACAGAGCGTGACACCAGGGGCTGGCTCTCCATGCCACGTGAAGGTGACATGAAGGTTATCACAGGTACAGAATCAAGAGGGAGGTGGGTAGAGGCCAGGCCTGCACATGAGGTGAGGGAAGACTAGATCTAGAGGTTTCCAGCCTTCCAGTGGACTTGGAAAGTAGGGGCAGAATGTCTGCCTGGCTTTAGCTCTGAAGAATGTGGCCACCTTGGTCACTGCCTGGGTACCGTCTGCAAGGATGATGAAGGCTTTCCAAGTCTGGTTGGGCTAAACCAGGCAGAGGCTGAACTCTGCCCTGCCTGCCTAGAATACCGCTTTCATCCCCCTATTCCCACCCTCATCATCTGAAATTTCCAGGACCAAGGTAATCTACCCTTTGTCCGAGGCAAAGGCTTTTCAAGATGCTCGTCTAGAGTTCGCGGATTAAAAAAAAAAAAAAAGACTTGAAAGGCAGGTTTTAGAATTAAGGATTGAACCACTGTCAGTACAGCTTGAGCAGCTGTGAATAGAGGAAAGGGGTCTCCTTCAAGCTGGGCTCACTCCTTCTTGGTGTGTTCCAGGACGCGGTAGGGAACCCCAGAGGCATTTCTGGAGCCATGTTCTTCTTGCATGACGGGCAGTGTGGCGGGAGCGTAGATCTCAGAAATGTTGTCGTTGTTTTCCAGGGCCCCGTAAGAAAAAGAAGCTTTGAGGTCAGGCTGGACGGTCATCCCCTTGTCATGCATGTTTTGCATACCTGAAACAAAATCCATCCCCCCAAATCATTATGTGATACAGGAGCCAAAGGAGGCTGGGTCTGTCCCATCATGGACTAACTATGGTGCTCAGGAGCTAACCGTGTGCACTGTCAATTTCCTGAATGCTTTAGATTGAAAAAAAGAACACCCATAAATACACACTAGAAATACTACAGTTGCTAAGCAACAAGGGATGAATCTTCAGGAAATATGCACACAGGCCAGCCACTGTCAAGAGGAACCATTGGTTGGCTTCGAAGGAGGTGAGACTGTCTGGGTCAGAGGGGAAACAGCACTGTGCTTTGAACGTGGTAGATGCCAACACTTTACTGCTGATTTAGATCAGGATCTGGAAAAATGTCATTATACTGTTAAGAGGATAACTTTCGTGTCACAGATACGTGATACACAGATATCATGATGCTCAGAGGGAGAGTTTTGACATTATCATCCCTGATCCACATACGGGGTTAGGTGTGATTTTGCTTATTACTTCTGGGCACATTGATATTGAATTTCTACTTATATTTGAGGGCAAATATCTTAGTTGTTAATTCCTTTAAATGTATTCTACAATTCCCCTAGTCAGGTGGGACCTAGCCTCCTCTGAGGCCAATTCTTTTTCCTGGGAGGGAATTAAGACACTTTAAATTCTCTTGCCCTTTGGTTGAGTAATAAACATCCTGAATGCAAATTACTTCCCATGAAACTATGATGATAATAACAGCTGACATCTGACTGGTTCCTATGCCTGATGCACTGGGCTAAGTGCTTTAAACAGTAACAATAAGAGCAATAATGTTGCTGGCATTGTATAAAGGGGCTGAGCATTTAGTTGGTGGCAGATGTCATAAAGTTATAACATTATAAAGTTTTCTCTCATTTGATTCTCACAACTATTGATTTAGGAAAATGAGGCAGTTGGAGGTTAAGGAGATTACCTGAGGTCACAAGCTAGTAAGTGACAGTTCTAGGGTTCAGATTCAGTGGTTTAAATTCTGAAGCCTACACTCTTAACCAGAATGCTGTCTGGGCTCCCTACAGAACTCAGTCCCCCCAAATCCTAGGACAGAAATATGCTATTATCATCCTTTTATGGGTAAGAACACAGAGATTCAGAGAGGTGAAGTAACTTGCCCAAGGACACACAGCTAATGAGAGATAGAGCTGGGATCTGGCAACAAAGCTCCTGCTCTTTACCTATTTTACAAACAGCCTGGGAAGTCCTGGTCTGTGGGAGGCCCTTTGCCTTCACACTGCATAAGCCCTGGCTGATGAGAATTTGAAGGGTACAGTTTAAAAATGTGTAGTTTGGATTTAGGGGGGGAAATTGGAGGAGATGAGGGGATGCCTATCTCTCAGGGAAGGGAGTTGGCTTCACAGGCAGAGTTTAGCTTTGTCAATGCTCTCCAGCCCAAACCCACCAGGAATACACCTACAGTCTAACAAATCTGGGTTTCCTGACTCATGGCAGTGAAGGAGATGTACATCATGGGCAACTGTTTCACTAAGTGGGTATCAGAAAGGAACTATTACAGGATCAGCGTTGTGAAGGGTGATGTTAGGAGGGTTTTAGGAAGCAGGGCTTTGCTTTGGATTAGATGTGGTCAGGAAGTGGGGCTAATTCTATAAATGGGGATCTTAATGATTGTTATCGAGAAGGAAAGAAGATGAGATGGAGACTAAAACTGTGATTGGTAAAGAAGCAGGAGTCATTCATGTTAGGTGGATGGTTGGTCTCTATCGTTCAGACAATGTTTGTGTTTTGTCTGTGTTTGGACAGGACAGTGGTGTGGTCCTGTTTGTGTTTTGATCCAACACGGTCACAGAACATCCTCGTCTGATGCTGATGTTCTGTGAAATGCTCTATGTTCAACCAGGAGCCCCAAGGCCCAACCGTGAGAGCCAGGCCAGCTCCTTGCTGTCAGGGACTGTTTTTCTCCTCATTTTCTAGAAGTCTTGCAGGTTCTGGAATTATTTAAAGCCTCTCACAGCTGTGACATAGACTGAATCTCTGGAACTTGAATTCCTCTTGAATGGTGGCTACTGGTTGGTTGTGAAGATGTCAGTCTGGTGAGACCAAAAGCCAGGAAGGTCCTGATGCGGACCAGGGAAACCAAGCAGCTAGAGAGGAAACTCTGTTCAAGGGTTTTCTTCTTGTTCTACCTGGCATCAGGTCAAACAAAGGTTTGGAATTTTCAAAGTTTTTTTTTTTTTAAAGCAAAAGTAAAGTGAAATTGAACCAAGCATCTACCATATCCCAAACACTGTACAAGGGACCTTTAATGTACTATCCCACTGATATACAGGAGATGGGATTTGAATCCAGGTCATCTGAACTCCAAGCCCATGCTCCACCTCATAGAACAGGACCCAGGCCTACTCAGTCCTGACATGCCATGCCAGGAGGGCAGGGTCTCCTTTCTCCAACACCCAACTTCCCACAGGTCACGAGGCACATAGAGAAAGCGAGAGCCACATCCACAAACAGATCACAGAATGTGGATATCGAAGATTACCTTAGGTTACCTTCTATCTTCTACCAGAAAACACATCTGGCGTATATGCATATGCAAATACTTATATAGATGTATACACATACACGGTTTGTAAACACACAAACACACATGTACATACACATACTTACACACACACACACACACACACAGAGTTGACACCTCACCTATCTGGAATTCAGCTATCCAGCGCCCTCATCTATCCGGAACACAGCCGAGAAACAAGGAAGTAAGCAAAAAAGGCATCTGAGCAGCCAGATTAGATGTTTCAAAGGTCCATGCACCAAAGCTCATGCATTTAACTCCTAGGAGAAATCTTAAGGCCCCAACTCAGAGCTTATTTATTTTAATTTTATACGGGATTTGAACAACTTGGGTCAAATGAGAAGATTGACACAGAGTTGCTATTAACAGGCAGGCTGGTAACAGCAAGAACAACAGACAACAACTTAATAGCAAGAGATGAGGAAATAATATAAAAAGTGGACACATAAATCCTGGGCCAATTAGATCAGGGGCACCTCGGTCAGCCCTGAGAACATGCCTGCCTCTCGAGTGCTTTATTAAGTAGGATTCTACGCCATCACTGCAATTGTATTTTGTTCACGAGACTGTCTTAATGGAGGGTGGGAGATTATGTTTTGGAGAGAGTTCCATCTCCTATATCTAAAATAAAAATTAAATTTGAGTTAAAGTGTGAAAGCTAGTGGTCACTTGCATCCCGAATTTGGACCAGCAAATCTAGACAGGGCTGGGCCAACATCGTAAACTTCTCACCTGAATCCCCTGAGGCTGGGAAGAACTGTCCAGTTTTCCACAAGCCCCACCACTCCCTTTTGCGCAGTATTCAGCTGATTCGTACAGTTACATTCCTACCGTATGAACGCGTGCTTCTCGGTGTGAACCCTGAGCTCCCTGGGGTATTAGGCTTTCCACAACAATCTACTTCCATGTGAATCTGAGGAATGAAGTTATGGTATTTGAATTTCAATCATCTTGTTTTCCTTCCCCTCTCTGATCATTCCATTCCACTGGGATGAATGGATTTTTCCTTTTGTAGGCAGGAAGTCACGTGCTGTGGGTCATAATTATACCCAGTGTGGATCAGGATGGTCTTTAAAAGATCCCCCAGCAGATGTGACAACTGACAAGATGTGCTCAAAACCAATCGAGGTGCCTTAGCCATTGCCTCCTCTTTTGCAAACCGAGAGTAAACAAAAAAACTAAAAACAAAAAAGAGAGACAGTCACACCATAATAGCACAGCACATCTTCCCTGGAACCAAACCCAGAGGCCGGTTGTCTCTTTTTAAATAGGAAGTAGCAGTCATTCTACGCGGATGGGCTGGCCAGCTAGACACATGGGATTTGACGTTACCTGGCATGGCATCCATGGAAATATAGGGCTCGAAGGGAATGGCCTTCTTCCTATTCCGCGTGATTAAGAAGACGCCCAGGAACGCGATGAGGCACCTGGTGAACACACATGAGGGAGGAAGAGAAGCAAGGCCAGAGTGAGGCTGGAGGGATGCATTCAAACACAGGTAATGGGGGAAAGGGAAAAGGTGGGTTGCAGGCTGCAGAGAGGGATTCACTGCTGAACGGCCCCAAGAGGCGGCCAGGCCTGGGATCCGCAGAGAGCAAGCGGGAGGTGAATACTAACAGGCCATGTGGCCCACACAAGCCTCAATCAGAACAAACCAGGTTCTCTTGGGCCAATTCTTCACCTCTACTTACCCTGCATCTCAGTCCTCTGCCTTTAAAAGGGTTTTTTTTTTTTTAAATTAAAAAGTTCTTTATAGCCTAAATTCAACCAGTATAGGAACAGAGAAAGTAAAAACTGGAAAGTCCCTGTACAAACCCCAGGCCGCAACATAGGTGTATATTCTTCCAGAGTCTCCGGTCTTTTTGTTTTGTTTTGTTCTTTTCTCCAAGAATTTAGATAAACAAGCACACTTTCTAAAAACTGAGGTGTAATTTACATGCTATAAAATGCACAATCCCAAAATGTGGAGCTCAGTGAATCTTACCTGTGCACACACTCGTGGGATCACCACCCAGGTCAACAGAGGAGTCATTTCTATCCTCCCTACCCCGGCGTAATTTATTTCACTTGTATTTTACTGATGGGCATTTAGGTTGCTTTCAATTATGTACTTATACCATCGATTTAAAAATGAATAAACACCCTTACACGTGTGTCTTTATGTCCCATTTCAATTACTTTTCCGAGATAAATGATTAGACATGGAAAGCTGCAACAAGAGGCATGCTCACTTAAACATTTCACTAATTGAGAGAGCAGCATTGACATATATAGGCTACCACCACGTGTAAAATAAGTAGCTGGTGGGAAGCCGTTGTGTAGCACAGGGAGCTCAGCTCAGTGCTCTGTAATGACCTAGAGGGGTGGAATGGGGGTGGTGGTGGAAAGGAGGCTCAAGAGGAAGGGATTTATGTATAGATATGGCTGATTCACACTGTTGTACAACAGCAACTAACACACATTGTAAAGCAATTATCCTCCAACTGAAAATTAAAAAAAAAAAAAAGTGTTGCTGATATTGCCAAATTGTCCTCCCACATCAAAGAACTTCTCACACTGTGGCAGAGAGCTGATCTCCTCCTCTCACCAAAGTGTGACATTACTCATCCTGTTAGATTTTGCAAAATCGTGGCTTCTTGTGTGGCGTCTTGGGGCTTCCCTGGTGGCTCAGATGGTAAAGCATCTGCCTGCAATGTGGGAGACCTGGGTTTGATCCCTGGGTCAGGAAGATCTCCTGGAGAAGGAAATGGCAACCCGCTCCAGTACTCTTGCCTAGAAAATCCCATGGACGGAGGAGCCTGGCAGGCTATAGTCCACAGGGTCGCAGAGAGTCAGACACGACTGAGCGACTTCACTTTTCCGTGTAGCTTCAATCTGTATTTCTTTTTATTAAAATTCTTTTTCAATATGCATTTCTTTGATCAGAGGTGAGGCTGAGAGTCTTTTCATGGGTCAAAATGTGATGTGTTCGAAATGACAAGGAGATGAAAGCCCGAAAGAGAAGCGAGGAAAAATAAAACCCTTTAGGGGGCGAAACGCTCACCTCTGGGGACAAAGCTTCCACTGCCAGCTGCTCCTCTGGCTCGAAGGGACTGGCTTAGAGGCTGGAGCAGGGGTGTGGGGAGAGAGGCAAATTGCCTGCAATACGGGGGCGGGGGGTGTGCAGGACAGGACTCACCCCAGTGCAAACATGCAGACGTGCAGCACATCCTGCCCGAGGAAGTCCAGGTAGAAGACGGCGCCTGAGCAGCGAACAGTGGAAAATACAAGTGAGCTCTTTTCAAATCACCTACTGGCCAGTCTGCCTAGGATTTGGTGGCCTCCCCTCCCTGCAGGAAACCAGAGGGACCCAACATACCAGGACTGCGCCTGCTAAGGTATTGAAAGCGAACGCAAAGTCGCTCAGTCGTGTCCAACTCTTAGCGACCCCATGGACTGCAGCCTACCAGGCTCCATCCATAGGATCTTCCAGGCAAGAGTACTGGAGTGGGTTGCCATTGCCTTTGGGAGAATAGACTGTCCTTTCCTCCCCTACCGCCCCTCTTACCTCCACCTTTTTTTCTTTTCTTTTGAAATAGAGTTATTAACAGATGTAAAGAAGCAGCAGAGTTCCCTGCACACCCTTCAGCAGGCATCCTCCAGTGACATGACACTATGAGCTAAAAACCTTACTTAGCAGTTTTTACGCAACTCTTCTCCCTCATCTTTCTTAAGATGGAAAACCAAGGCTTTGTGGTTAAGCCTTTGGAGCTTTCCAACCTCATGTGGTTGGCAGATGTCACGCCCTGTGGCGTGAAGTGCCAAGGGCCTGCTGACCTCACCCTGCAGCCGGCGTCAGTCTGGACTCATCTCAGCACTCCGCAGCCCCCCACCCCCGACCCTACTCGCCTCTTGCTGCACCCAGAGCTCCCGCTTGACTCCCAGCTCAACCACAGTGTTCATATTCCTTTCAACCTTGCCTGGACTGAAGTCACTGACCATGACTGAAACTTCCACGCGATCCACATGAGGTCAGCTTTCTGGCTGCTCTGGGTCAAACCCTACTCAGTCCCTGGTCCCGCTCATGGCACAGGCTTGGCAAGCTGTATGCCCTCTTATCCTGATCTCTGTAAGCAAGGTCTGGGCACCACTTGAACATACTGCAGGGCAAAGCAGATGGCTGTGCCGCTGGGCCTTCCCCAAAGGGAGGCACACTGGCCCTCACTGGCCTTTTTACTCTGAAAACTTTAGTCACCACTGCTTCTTACAAACAACAAACTCTGATATGTCTATAGCCTCTGAAGCCACCTCAGAAAGAAAAAGAAACAAAATATGGAGGTGAAATAGAAGAGAAGGGGAGTGTAATAATGAAAATCACTTATTGAGCACTTGTTTTATATATATATCTATATAAACTTGTTATATATATATAATCGTGTATGTGTGTGTGTGTGTGTGTATATATATATATATATATATAAATGATCTCTAAAAAATATATAGAAGAAATACATGGTTACTTGGCCAGTGAAGGCTGTGGAATTAGCAGATGATGGTAATTAGCAGATGATGGTAAAAATTATTAATAAAACCTGGCACAAGCAGTACAAAGTAAGGGACATTTGGACTATACATATTTCAATTCTAGGCTCCACTGGTGGCTCAGACAGTAAAGAATCTGCCTGCACTGCAGGAGCCCTGGGTTCGATCCCCGGGTCGGGAAGATCCCCTGGAGAAGAGAATGGCTGCCCAGTCCAGTATTCTTGCCTGGAGAATCCCACAGACAGAGAGGAGCCTGGCGGGCTACAGTCCGTGGGGTCGCAAAGAGTCGGTTGTGAGTGAGCAACTAACACGTTCATATTTCAATTCTAGGAGGAAAGTATTATTACTCCCATTTTACAAATGTGGACCTGAGGTTCAGAGAGGCGAAGTGATTTTCCCAGAGCCACACAGCTCTGTGTCTGTGCTGTGGTGAAAACCCAGGTCTCTCGTTCCCCATGAGACCATCTACAACTGTGACAGGCAGAACAGCTCAGCAGAACCGGCCTTCGGACGGAGGTGGTGCTCCCTCCCCCACCCCAGGGGAAAGAACCTGCGGTCAAGGTGGAAGACAGAAATCTGGCGTCTGCACCCTCACCTGCTGTGATGGCCGCGGTGGTGGACAGAATGTAGCCCACACTGGCGATCAGAGAGGAGTCATACATCTGTGAGGCTTGACCTAAAAACCTTCAACACAAAAGACTCTAGTCAGTGGGCCATCAGGGGGACGTCGGAGGGCAGAGGAGAAAGCCAGTGACTGCAGGCTTGGTGTGAAGAGCGAACCAGGCACGAAGGGGCCTTCTGCAGGTTTAGAAAGATGCCAGCCTTGTGTGCCTCCCGGGCTGGGGTCCACACTTAGCTCCCATTCCTCCCCTGGACACACAGCCTGCAGCTCACCCCCTTCTCCTTGCAGCCCCTCTGCCCACATGGTTCTCATCCCTGCAATGCCCTTCTCCTCGCCTCTGTGTGACCCGCATCCCCAACCCACTAAAAAGCCCTTCCTGATCCCTTAAACATGCCAAGAAACGCTTGGAGAACTTATCATTAACTGCCTTGTGCTGTCGTTATTTTTTTTAAACAAATTTTCTTCTTAATTCAACCGTCACTGAGATAAATATAGGAAAAAGGAGAGAGGAAATTAGAGTCATTCCCCATCTCTCCATCTACAAAAAACTCTCTGTCATTTAGGAGTATATTCTTTGTCCATTATCTGCAGGGGACAACAGAGGATGAGATGATTCAATGGCATCACCGACTCAATGGACATGAGTTTGAGCAAGCTCTGGGAGTTGGTAATGGATAGGGAGGCCTGGCATGCTGTGGTCCATGGGATCGCAAAGAGTCGGACATGACTAAGTGACTGAATTGTAACTGTACTGCATAGCCTTGTGGTTATTATTGCAAAGTTGCTTACACCAAAACACACTTCCTACCCAACTGGAATCGTCTGTTTACCCAGCTGTCCCCCGACCAGGGCTGTGAGCGCCTTGAGTTCAGTGACTACTGCTCACATCTCTGTGTGCAGAAGGCCCAGCACAGGCCTAGTACACAGCAGGCCTCGGTGAATGTGTGCCGAGTGCCTGAGTGAGAAGCCTCCCGGTCATCTCTGTAATCCGCGGAGGACACAGCACGGAGCCTTGCACTGGGCAGAAGCTCAGGGATGATGACCAGAATCACCGTAGGAGGTCTAAGCATAGTCATGACTTGATCAAAAAGTTCATTCGGGTTTTTCTGTAACACCTTAATAATTGGCATAATAATAGTAACAAAAATCATAAAAGAAGCTACGGTTTGGCTTCCGAGGTGGCGCAGTGGTAAAGAATCCACCAGCAAAGCAGGGATGCAGGAGACGTGGGTTTGATCCCTGGGTCAGGACGATTTTCTGGAGTGGGACATGGCACCCTACTCCAATATTCTTGCCTGGAAGATTCCATGGACAGAGGAGCCTGGTGTGCTGCAGTCTATGGGGTCACAAAGAGCTGGTCAGGACGGAATGACTGAGCATGCATGCACGTGGTTATTCTCATCTGCAGATGAGGGCTCTCTGTCTTAGAGAAGCTTAGAGGAGGGGGCTTAGGGCAGAGGGGTGAGGGGCGGGGGAAGGGGAGGGAGTCAGATGGCTAGGTTCACTCTCAGCTCCACCACTTTCTGGATGCTTGCATTTCCTTACGTGCAAAATGAGGATGACGTCATTGTTGTGGGGGCCAAATGAATTCAAGCTCGTGGGACGGCAGTGAGAGCAGAGCACCTGGGCAGCAGCGGTCACCCCTACGGTCCCCCGAGGCGCTGTGGGGGGCGGTGAGCCCCAGCAGCTGGAGTCCGGGGCCTGGCCTGCCACACACACCATACTGAGTCCTGCACTGTCCACCCTCTGTACCCACGCAGATCCGTCACGTACCCACCCAGGCTCTCTGCTGGTCACCGATCTCAGATGTGAACGAGGCCCAGGCCTCCTAACCTCAGGACTCCTGCTTTTGAGGAAGAAACTGTCATCTTGCTCTTCTACTTGGACAGATTTCTTGAGCACAAGAAATAACCACTGCTTGCTCTTTCTTGGATGACAAACAAATGCCTCATGGGGATGGCACAGCTCCTTCTGGAGAGCCCTGAAATGGGCACCTGTCTCGATCCAGGTGGGAAGGGAGGCTGACTCTGATCATGTGGTTCTCACATTTTTGAGGCAGAGAGAGAAAAACACATCCAATCGAGGCTTTTCAAGTGGCACAAAAGGCCCTCCATATGATAACTCAGCAAATGAGCGACCCTTCTCACTCCACGGTGGATGCCAAACCCTGGTGACAGGCTGCCTGTGAACGTTCTCCCTTCCCTACAACTTCAAAAACAACTGCAATTGGACCCAGAAGCTGGAAGAGACCTTTGTGGGGAGGCCCAGGGGAAAAAGGACTTGGCAACTCACGCGGCTTGATAGATGGCAGTCGCCACCATGCACACGAGCATCACGTAGAAGATGGGGTAATCGAGCTGCAGGTTCCCCTGTACGGACAAGACCAGCATCCCGGCCACAGCCTTCACCGCCACCACACTCATGGAGCCTGCGGAAGGTTAGCAAGGACACGTGGGAGCCTCAGGGCAGAGCCCAGCCGGTGATTTACACAGGAGAAGCTCTTCTGTGCTCTCCTGTGGAAGCAGCTAGGCAAGCAAAACCCCAACAGGCATTTCCAAATGTCCCTTCTGAACTCAACCAAAAAAGGGCAGTGAGTTCACATGGAACCCTAGAGTGGCAGCGCCGTGTCTGGAACACGATCTCAAGGCAATCTCAGGGAAAATGCGATGTGTAAAGAGCTTTTTCGGTCTTTTTAAAAAATTTTATTTTTATGTATTTTATTTGGCTGCCCAGGTCTTAGTTGCCTGCATGTATGATCTCGTTCCCTGACCAGAGAGCAAACCCGGGTCCCTAGCACTTGGAGTGTGCAGTCTTAGCCACTGGAATGCCAGGGAAGTCCCTTTCCGGTCTTTTAAAATGCTTACCCAGTTGTATTTTTAAAAACATCTCCTTAGACTAGAGGTTTTAGAATGCACACCCCTACGCATATGTATATACTTTTCAAATATGTATGTTTCTTTATTTTAAAATTAGAGTCAAGTTAACTCTGAGCTTTTATAGTATGTATATTATAAAACAGATGCAGGAAACATATGTCCTTCACTTAAAAGGTGAAGATAAAAATGAATACCGGTTTGAATACTTTTTCTTCCTGTACGCCCAGTGGACTGTCTTGCTGGCCTCACTGTAGAGACCACTGCTTTACCCAGCACCGCAGAAACGACCTCTCACTCTAAACTATCGGCTCCCCCTGCCATAGCAGAAGTCAAAAGCAGCTCCCAAGTATGGCATAGCTAAAGGTCCTTGTTCTGGCTGCAACGCTCTGCTTTCCCGTTTTCTCAGCTCCTGCACATTTTGCCTTCTCCTGCCAACAGCCCATCAGACACAGTGACTTTTGGTGGCCCCTCAGCTACTTAGGCCGCAGTTTTCAAATGTCAGCAGCCAGTTTAAATAAGCGCTTCCTCCAGACTGCCCTTGTTAGTGAGGAGGGGACAGAAGGGAACTGGCCAACATGCCTCAGAACTCTCTGGTCTTCTGATTCACCAGGAGAGAAGGTTTGGGACCATGATCTTCCAACCCACTTTGCATTCAAAATCATCAAGGAATGGGCCCCTGAGTCATGCTACAACAGGAATGAATCCTCTAAACACGATGCTCAGTGAAAGAGGCCGGTGACAAACGGCCACAGGGTGTATGATTTCACTTATATAATATGTCCAGAGAGGCAAATCCATGAGACAGTAAGTACATTAGTGACTGGCCATGGGCCTCCCTGGTGGCTCAGACGGTAAAGAGTCTGCCTGCAGTGCAGGAGACCCAGGTTTGATCCCTGGGTTGGGAAGATCCCCTGGAGAAGGAAATGGCAACCCACTCCAGTAATCTTGCCTGGAGAATTTCATGGATAGAAAGGAGCCTGGCATGCTACAGTCCCTGGGGTCGCAAAGTGTCGGACACGACTGAGTGACTTCACTTTCTACTTCCACTTCCATGGGCTGGGAGGATGAGAAATGAGGAGTGACTACCAGTGGGCCTGGTGTTTCTTTTGGGGGGCTACAAAAACATTCTAAAATTCAATTATGATGACGGTTACATCCTTTGTGAATATACTAAAAATCACTGAATTATATACACTTTAAACAGGTGAACTTTATGGTATGCAAATAAGATCTCTGTAAAGCTGTTTAAGGGCCTCCCAGGTGGCCAATAGTGGTAGAGAAGCCGCCTGCCAATGCAGGATACAGAAGAGATGTGGGTTCGATCCCTGGGTTGGAAAGATCCCTTGGAGGAGGGTATTGCAACCCACTCCAGTATTCTTGCCTGGAGAATTCCATGGACAGAGGAGCCTGGTGGGCTACAGTCCATGGGCAAAGAGTCGGACACGACTGAAGCAATTCAGCATGCACAAAGCTGTTAAAAAAGAAATAGTGGAACCCTATCGAACAATGACAGGGATCTGCGTGGTCTACGGCCTGCTGCTAGAGTGGACTTGCTTTCAGAAGGACACCGGGAATCAGTGCTCACCTTGTTTAACCCCCTTCCCGGCCCTGAGATCTGGGTGTTCTCTGAGGCCCATGTTTAGGGGACTGTGTGGCTGACACACAGAGGCAGTGGTGGGGTGGCACCCACTTTTCCCTCTCCAGGAGGAAGGGGTGCTTCTCACAGCTCTTCTTAGCAGCTCTAACTCTATGCGGGCTGAGAGCCTTGCCCCAGTCTGATTTAGGAGCCATTTCCCCCTCTGTACCCACTGTGCCTCTAAAAGGAAACAAAGAGAGAGAGAGAGAAATCAAAATCAATTCTTGCCTTTAAATCCAGAATTAAGTCTTCACCTTTGACGGGTCTTACAAGCATCCTTAGGGATTCCGCTGTTGGAGCCCGCTTTACCCCTGACTTCTCTGAATTAATTTCCAGTCGCCCCCTCCACCCTTACTCTGCTTTCTTCTTTGTCACTGTTAATTGTCACTGCTCAAACGTAACACTACTTATATATTTGCCAACTCACTCACTGCCATCTTCCTCCCTTTAGAATAACAGCAGTCTGAGCGGAGGGGTGGCTCTCGGGCTGGCTCACTGCTCTAGCTAGTTTGCAGCACCTCTCCTGGCACTTAGGAAACTTGGTATTTGAGCAAGAACTCTGAACACTGAACCCTAACAAAGAAACCGATGAGGCCCATAGATAGCCAGTGGGAATTTGCTATATGACTCAGGGAACTCACACTAGGGCTCTGTGACCACCTAGAGGGGTGGGATGGAGGTTCAAGAGGGAGGGGACAGATGTATACCTATGGCTGATACATGCTGATGCCTGGCAGACACCAACACAATATTGTAAAGCAACTATCCTCCAATTAAAAAAATAATAAATCGAAAAAAATAAAAGAAACTAACAAGGTCTGTGTCTGGTTAGCAGGAACCCAGCCTTTGCAGCCTCTGATGCAGAGGGACCAGCCTGAGCTGGCCTCCAGCAGCTCCTGGGTCCAGCGGCCCACAGCTCGGTAAACAAAACCCATTATTTCCTTTTGGTGCTACTTAAAGAAAAAGAAAAGAAAGTGAAGTGGCTCAGTCGTGTCCAAATCTTTGGGACCCCATGGACTGCAGCCTACCAGGCTCCACCTTCCATGGGATTTTCCAGGCAAGAGTACTGGAGTGGGTTGCCATTTCCTTCTCCAGAGGATCTTCTTGACCCAGGGATCGAACCCGGGTCTCCCGCATTGTAGGCAGAGGCTTTACTGTCTGAGCCACCAGGGAAGTGGCAAAACTCAACTACCCGGGCCCTCACTTACCGAGTAAGGCCACCAAGAGGAGAATCACCACGATGTTGTTGGCGTTCCTCTCCTTGTAGAAGTACAGCAGCAGGCAGAAGAGAATGATCTCCACGAGCTGCGGAGAACAGCAAGAGGAGAGGTCAGCGGGGGGCCACGGGCGAGAACAGGGGACCCTGGTGGGCTGGGCTGGAGTTTATGCTGCGGACCACACCAGCCGCAGGCCCTCCGTGTGGAAAGAGAATCGAAACATTTCCCAGACCACTGTTAGATATCCTGCAGGGAAGCAGGGAACTCTGAGTCCCTCTAACCCCCACCCTGCGGGGCGAGTCCACCTCTTGGGGGGGCTCTGAGGGTGCTGTGCCAGCCTCACATCCACCTTGTCCTGGACGGTCAAGGTTCACCAGGCTGGGCTGGTGTCCCCCTTCACTGCTCCATGATAACGCCCACTGAAACTGGGGAGCCAGTCACAAGAGGGAGACGCTTGTCTGCTGAGAAGAGCTCTTCAGTAAAGTACGTAAGTCTACATATACCAGTTGCCCACTAACCAGGCCACTACTGTGTGCCGCTTGGCAGAGTCGAAAGGAGAGGACATCTGGAGTCAGGGAGGCCCGGTTCTGAGCTTGGACCTCCTTCTAAACTAGCGGGGTGACCTTGTGCAGGTCATTTAAGTTCTCTGAACCTCAGTTACTGCCTCTGTGAAATGGGGGTAATGACAATAATTTCTAACTCACAGGGCCATGATCACAGCTTATGCTTAACAAGCCCATGAATCTGCCCGGCTCTCTTCTAACCATGTTATCTTTACTCCCTCAACTCATTAAATCAGCACCATAATTCTAGGAAGCAGATACTATTGCAATCCCAAGCTAGCAAATGGGATTTGAACCCAGACAGTTTGGCTCCAGGACACATGAGCTTTCCCACTAGGCTATGCTGCCTGCAGATGGGGGCCCTGTGCCTTGTGTTCAGAAGATGCTCCCCAGGTTCAATCCCTGGGTCTGGAAGATTCCCTGGAGAAGGGAATGGCTACCTACTCCAGTATTCTTGCCTGGAGAATGCCATGGACAGAGGAACCTGGTGGGCTACAGTCCATGGGGTTGCAAAGAATCCTACCAGAAAATGGAAAATTAGAGAACTCTGAAGTTTGAGAAGTTCCCCGCCCTTGCAGCAACAACTTGTCCTTTCTACTCCTTAAAAAGGTCCAGACATTGGCAATACTCTTCCAGGGAGTGAAGCAAGCCCAGTGTCCAGCAAAACTAAAACAACAGCTCAGCTTCATCTGCCTGCCTTGACCTCCCACTGAAGTTTGATTACCATAAAAACCAATACAGAAACATTAATTGGCATTTTAAAAAGAAAACCATTTTTTAAAATTCCTCGTAATTATGAGACCACAAAACGCAGTGGCTTTCATTTCCCTGTGTCTTCTGTCTTTGTCAGAGTGAATACCTGTTTCATCTACTTGTTATCACCGTCCAAGCTCAATTTTGTGCTGGGACACTTTTAGTTACCTAAACAATTTTCATGTTTTATGAAGTTGACATAATTATCTTTCACTGCTACAAATATGCCATCAAGCAGATGCACAGTCATTCCTCAGTATTTCCAACTTATGAGCACGGATTCTGGCTGGGGGTAGGGGTGGGGCCAACTTCCCCACCATTTCCATGATGCTTGAATGCATCCTGGGGGAGCGCTTGGCATCCTAGCGTGAGCTGACTGTGAGCCCGCTGCTGCGTCCTGGTAGACCACGAGCTCTGTGAGTACGTCTCATTTAGCTTTTATATCCACAGTGTCTGGCACAGAGCAGACACTCATTTACTGAATTTGATTTGGCCAAATTCCTCCAGCTGCATCGCAGTCATGATGGAGGAAGATGAACTGAATGGGTCACTGAGCATCAGTCACGGGCCAGGTGGTTCCCACACCATCTGTCTCTCCCGACAACCACTGCGGGTCCAGGGGTCCGCCAATTTACAGAGAAGCAGGCAGAACGCGTGGCCAAGGGCCTTGGCAATGGCTGCACAGTAAGGAATGGACTCGAGCCCAGGACTGTAAAGAGAAGTCTGTGTTCCGGGGCCAAGCTTTTCCTGAAAAGGTGGGCCTCTGGCTCTGCCTGGCAGACACTTTTCTAGGCCCACCAGGTCAATGCTGGGGCCGGTGGCAGTTGGGAGATGACATAGCCCCAACCTTGGGGAAACCTAAGTCCTCTGATTCGTGGGAAATCTGAGGGGAAAGGACGTTTGGGGCCTCTGCAGTGGGCCCGGGCAGCTGAGGCAAGACCAAACAGTGAACGCCGTGGTCAGCAGGCTGTGGTGACCCATGAGGCCAGGCAGGCAGGCTTCGGGTCCAGCTCTGCCCTCGGGGGACTCTGGGCAACCTCACTAACCCTAAGATCCAGTTTTCTAGTCCATAAAATGGGGAGAAAAACGCCTGTGTTATAGGACTATTGAGGGAATCTGAGACGTGATGAAACAAATTTTCACATCCTGAGGTCTGGGGAAGTCATTCTGGTTTATACATGGTTTAACTCAAGTTTTATGCTAACTAAAACAGCTTGTTACGCACATTGTATGTCTGTTTTAATTACGAAAGAAAAGGGAACATTGACCAGAAGTAAAGAATGTTTATGTTAAAAAAAAGTTAAATGCTTTCCTTTTTGCTACTCCTTCGATGATAAGATTCCTTCCCCAGGTACCAAGGACAAACTGACTTGCTGTGTACATGCTGATCTGTTTTGTTAACTTGAAAGAACCTATCTTTGACTTGTTTAATGTTCTTTGACCTGACAAGATACAAAATTGTGCTGAAAACCAGGCTTCCCCAGAGAAGATCTTCAGAGTGACCTGAGAGGCTGTCTCCTGGGCTATGGTCCATAGTCTAGCTCATATAAAACTCCTGGTTTATTGATTATTTTCGGTGACAGATAATATATTTAAAAACATTTAACATGGTGCCACGCATGGAGTGGGAATATACCAGTAGCTTTATCAAATACCTTCGATGTTTTCCTTGATCACTCTACTCATAGACCCAGCCAGGATGTAACTGGAGCAGAGGACTGAGCTCCGGCTGGGGGTTTAGCAAATAAAGTTCCCACTGTCTCTCGTTTTTCTATCAGCTTCTATCAGCTGTGTGATACTGGGCAAAAAGAAATAACTGCTTACAATTTTAACTTTTTTTTCTTACCTTAACTGTTTTAAATGCTCAGTGTAGCGATATGTAAAGATAAAGACAAAATAAAAACATAAGCATAATTCCATCTCCCAGAGACAACTACTGATGGAGTTTCTGTTTTCCTGTCCAGTATTTTACAGATATGGTACAGACCTACAAATACCTCTAAAAAGTCAAGTTGTCATATTATACATGCAGTTTTAGACATTACTCAGGACACAGTGGGGAAAAAAGAAAATACTTGACCAGGAACTACATACTCCTGCGAGCATGGTGTTCAGTGCTGTGAGATACATCGTGATCCCCATGAACCCCGTCTCGCTGGGAATTCAGGTTTTCGGTTTCTAGGACTCCATCCCCACACCCACCATCTCAGGTGGAAGGACCGGAATTTCTCGTACCATGTACAGGAGAAAAGGCCAGCTCACGAGGTGCCTGATGATGTTATCGCCTGTCATCTTCTCATGACTGTTGGGGGCAAATGTCACCAGCAAGTAGGTACCCACGATGGCTAGGCTGCAGCCAACGAAGGATATGACGTAGCGCCCTGCAGGGAGAAGGAGTGTCACATGGCTCACTGCAGGCACTGGCCAGGCCAGCACGTGCCTCTGGGGCAACACAGGAAGGCCTGCAGTGGTTTGAATTTTCGGTTTTTCTTTACTTAAAAAAAAAAAAAAAAAGAATATCTCCATGAATGTCATTTAAAAAAATAACATTTAACATGAAAAAAAATTTTAATGAGGTATAGCATGCATAACAAAAAAGTGCTTGATGAATTTTTACAAAGTGAACTCACCCATGTAACCAGCACCAGGTGGAGAAAGGAATGTTAGCAGGACCCCCAAATCCTCACCTGTGTCCCCTTCCCATCAGTAAACTCCACCCCCAGGGTAACACTTTGACCTCTACCGGCACTGATCGTTTGCCTGGGTTTGTACTTTATGCTGATGGAATCATACATTATGTTTTCTCGTGTCTGTGTTCTTGCAAGGTCATGTTTGTGAGGTTCATCTGTATCCTGGCCTGTGGTGATAGTTCCTTCATTCTCACTGCTGTATGGTGGATGAGGAAATGGCCTACGTGTGAATAGAACACACTTTATCATTTCTACTGTTGATGGGCATTTAAGTAGTCTCCCGTCTTGGGTTATAACAAATCATGTTGCTGTGAACGTTCCTGTGCGTGTCACTTGGAAAATAAATGCATGTACTTCTGTTGGGTATGAAACTAGGAGTGGAATTCCTGGGTCACAGGACGTGCAGATGTTCAGTTTAGTAGTTATTGTCACGGTTTTCCAAAGAAGCTGTACCCCAGCTTCCACTCCCACCAGCAGAGTATGAGCAAAACCGCATAGTTTTTCTTCTTCATTTTAGTTGTTTTGGTATTGTGCTCTGGTTTAACGTGTATTTTACAAGGAACATTCTAAAGCTAGATGGGCAAGATTAAAAAATATATATATATATGTATATATATATAACCCTCAAAAGCAAACCTTCAGAGCCTACGTTTTCCAAATGACAGGCACAGAAATTTTCATGGCAACATGATTTGTTATAATTCAAGATTGGAGACTACGTAAATGCCATCAACAGTAGAAATGATAAATTGTGTCCTATTCACACATGGACCAACACAGAGCAGTGAGACTGAAGGAGCTATTTGAACTACTCCCAAGGGGATTATCTAAATACTATCAACACTACTCCACAGACTTGTCAGAGACTGTCGGTGGCCCGGGAGGCATGCTCCTGGGTTAAGGTCCAGAGTCTCCTGACTCTTCCCCAGGGTCCTGTCACACTCTGGTTGAACCTTGTGGGGTTGCTGAAAAGCTTCTGAGGCTGAGGCTCCGTCTAGTCAAGACTATGGTTTTTCCAGTGGTCATGTATGGATGTGAGAGTTGGACTGTGAAGAAAGCTGAGCACCAAAGAATTGATGCTTTTGAACTGTGGTGTTGGAGAAGACTCTTGAGAGTCCCTTGGACTGCAAGGAGGTCCAGCCAGTCCATTCTAAAGGAGATCAGTCCTGGGTGTTCATTGGAAGGACTAATGCTAAAGCTGAAACTCCAGTACTTTGGCCACCTGATATGAACAGTTGACTCATTGGAAAAGACCCTGATGCTGGGAGGAATTGGGGGCAGCAGGAGAAGGGGACAACAGAGGATGAGATGGCTGGATGGCATCACCGACTCGATGGACACGAGTTTGAGTGAACTCCGGGAGTTGGTGATGGACAGGGAGGCCTGGTGTGCTGCGATTCATGGGGTCTCAAAGAGTTGGACATGACTGAGCAACTGAACTGAACTGATTTTCATTCTAGGCCTCAAAAGATGTTAAAAAAAAAAAAGAATTAGTTATTAAATCGCTCAGCAAATGAAGCAGTCATGGTTAAACTCAACAGGGTAAGTTCTGTGCAAGCCTATTTCTTTAAGTTCTCTGCAGGCAGGGACAGGTCTTACTCATCAATATGCCTGCACTGTCCAGCAAAGGACTAGCACTGGGTGAATGTTTGCTGAATTTAATGGAACTCTAAGCAGGGTGGCCACACACAACTGTGCAGGCTGCTCACTGCACAAGGGTGGCGAGGAGGGCTAAAATCTAGCCCAAGCTCTGCTCACCAAGGCAGATGCCCACAGATGGCCAGAGGGGCATCTTTTTCCAATTCACATAGGGTGTGCTGCTCGTTCCAGGACCACCTAGAATGACCCTGGAAGAGACATAAACCTTTACACTGGTCTCTGAACCAGCCCAGCCCCACCCCTCTCCTTCGCAGAATTACTATCAAATCATTCTGAGTCTTTGCAGCATGGTTTATTTGCTGAACAGTTCAGTTCAGCTCAGTTTAGTCGCTCAGTTGTGTCTGACTCTTTGCAACCCCATGGACTGCAGCACGCCAGGCCTCCCTGTCCATCACCAACTCCCGGAGTTTACTCAAACTTATGTCCATTGAGTCGGTGATGCCATCCAGCCATCTCATCCTCTGTCGTCCCCTTCTCCTCCCGCCTTCAATCTTTCCCAGCATCAGGGTCTTTTCCAGTGAGTCAGTTCTTCACGTCAGGTGGCCAAAGTATTGGAGTTTCAGCTTCAACATCAGTCCTTCCAATGAATATTCAGGACTGATTTCCTTTAGGATGGACTGATTGGATCTCCTCATGGTCCAAGGGACTCTCAAGAATCTTCTCCAACACAGTTCAAAAGCATAAATTTATTTAAAAAAAAAAGAGCATAAATTTCAGCTTTCTTTATAGTCCAACTCTCACATCCATACATGACCACTGGAAAAACATAGCCTTGACTAGACTTGCTGAACAGTAGTTCTGCTCTTTCCAGAGTAAGATTCTTTTCTTTTTCCACCTCCTCTTCCCGTCTTGCTCTTACTCTTCACCAATGATTCAGCACAGTGGTTCTCAAACCTGACTGTGTCTGCAGCATCTTGGGAGCTTCTTCTCCCTAACGTTTTGTATTTAGAAACTTTCAGACACACAGACAAGTTGAAAGAGTTGTATAGAAAGCACCCCTAAGTCCCACACCAAGATTCTAAATTGACATTTTCTTACACTTGCTTTATCGGCTATCGATCCATTTTCTTCATCCCTCCACTCATTCTTCAAGCCAGGTTATTTTCAGATATATTTCAAAGCAAGTTGCAGACAAATATACTTCATCCTGGGGAGCTTTGTAAGAATGCAAATGCCTAAGGCCCTCAGCCCAGATTCAAAGTCTCTGGGAATACAGCCTGGATCCACCATTATGTCACTTCTTAGCGTGGCTTGTAAGGTCCTACATCATCCAGTCCTCATGCGTCCTTGCTCTCATGTCCTCCTTCCTCCTGTACTCATCGCCTTACAGCTATGCTGGCCTTACTAACACCAGATACACCAAACTCATCCCTGCCTCAGGATCTCTGCACCTGCTGCCTGCTCTGCATGGAACACTGCCCACAGACCTGGGCAACGGTAGTCTCTTCAGTATTACCTGGGTCTGGGCCCCACCTCTTCAGAGTCTATCCCTGATCAGTCTAGGAAAACTATACCCATGTTCCCAGTGCCCCACCAAAAAGCATTGTTTTCTCTGAAGCACTCACTAAGATCCAGAATTATCTTGTTGATTTAGTCATATAGTTCACTTGTTTATTATATATAAACATGTATACACATGTATACATATATATATAGGGCTTTTCATATATATATACATATATATATATATATATTCCTATATATATATATATAGGACTCAGCAGTAAAGAATTGTTTGCAATGCAAGAGCCTCAGGTTTGATCCCAGGGCTGGGGAGATCCCCTGGAGAAGGGCATGGCAACGCACTCCAGTATTCTTGCTTGGAGAATCCCATGGACTGAGGAGCCTGGCGGGCTACAGTCCATAGGGTCTAAGAGTTGGACATGACTGAAGCGACTCAGCATGTCTGCACGAACACACATATATATAATATATACATTAGATTGTAACCTCCATCTGTCCTACTGCTATATCCTCAGCACCCACAGCAGAGGGTGGGACTTAGTAGGTAACTTCTTCCCTACCCCTTGGGTTTCTATGTGCAGGGGCCTCCAATAGACCCACACTTCTGCTTCTTGCCCCATTGGTCCACAGTTCTCAACTGAATGGAGACAGTCTATAAAAATAATTTAAACACTCGGGTTTTGTTCTCTTTTCTCCCTTCTCTGCCACAGGATATGTACGCACAGCAGTAATTCTGGATAAGTGTTCCATTCTGTAAACTGAAATACTTCCTTGGGAGACTGGCCTAAGGTCTAGGTGGGGGCTGGGGTGTACTGGAGGAGAACGGAAACAAGTTCATGTGGCTGCATGTTCCAATCTAACTTTTGTTAGTAATAAGGCAGAACTTCCGATCTCCTGTTTGGCTTCCTTCTTTAGTTCCCACTGCTTTAAAACTCAGGGAAAGAGGGAGCCTTTTATTGGGCCTACTAAAATCCCAACAATAGATGTTCAATAAATACTGATTATATGCCATGAATGAAAGCCCATTTTAAAAAGCCTCACAGATGGTTCTGATGGATAGCCAGGTTTGGGAACCACTGATTAAAAAACCCAGCTCTCAGCAGCCTGCTGAGGGTGGGATATAGAACCACACGGAGGAGAAGGAGACAGATGATCTCTAGATTGGGAGGAGTTGGATTTACGGTGAAAAAAAGCACAAGAATAAAACTACGAACACAGGCTCAAACCAACGAACTTACTCAGGAAGTCTTTAGGTTTCCATTTTTCTTTGATGAATATGATTCCTATGATGGCGCTGGCTGTAAGGAAAAAACAGCAGAAGAAGAAGAGAACTGAAGCTACCATCAGTCAAATGCGAGTCCCTGCACCCACGCCCTCTGGGTTGGCTCATTTGCACTGGAGCTTGCTACTTCCTAAGCTCTCACTTATGCCCCCAAGAGCTCAGTCCCTTGTAATGTCCATCTTCAAAACAGAGGCTCCTCTCTGAGCCTCCCTGAGAATTTCCTACAAGGCCAGGAGCTCCGAGGGTTGACTATTTTGCTGTGTGACCGGCAACTCACACAGTTCTTTCTGGCACATTCACTCTTTGGGGTGGGCACTATTATGATTCCATGTGAAACATGGGGACACGGAGGCTGAGAGAGGGAAAGGAATCCCTCAAGACCATGCAGCTGGCAAGGAAAGGCTAAAACTAGGACTGCTGGAGGCCAGGGGTCCTGCTCCTTCGCGGCAATGTCCACCTCTGATGTTTCCCCCTGTTTTTTTTCTCTTCCTGACTCTTCCAAGATTGCAGATGTATTCAAACTTCTTTATGACTGTCCTAAAAGAGGAGGCTGGCATTGATCGTGAATAGCCCTGGATTACTGTCTCAGGTCTGCCTCTTCTGGCTGCATTTTCTGGGTAGGTCACTTCACCTGAGAATTCACTTCCTAGTCACTGAAACCGTGCTCTGGATCCAGCCTGCACCAGCGGGCTGAACGTTAATAGTCAGGAAACCATTCAGTTCAGTTCAGTTCAGTCGCTCGTAGCTTGGAATCAGCCACGGTGGGAGTATTTATACCAGAAACACTACAAATCAGGTCTTCCTTTTCTTTCTCATTTTTCTGTCCCTTCCCTACCTCCTTCCACCTCCTCTCTTTCTTCTTTCATTTTCTCTCTTTCAAGTTAGTTTATCAGCACATCACTGAAAATACCTATTTCTCCCTGGAGAAGGAAACGGCAACCCACTCCAGTATTCTTGCCTGGAAAAATTCCATGGGTAGAGGAGCCTAGCGAGCTATAGTCCATGGGGTTGCAAAAGAGTTGGACACAACTAAGCAACTTAGCACACAGAGTTATAGGGTCAATTAAATGAGATAACACATGCAAATTATTTATCACACAGTTTGTGATCAGTAACTGAGCTATTATTATTATTATTAAAGCATCTGGAACAGTGACTAATATGTAATAGGTACCCAACGAACGGTGGTTATTATTTTAATATTTATTTATTTTTAATGATATGTTTTGCTGGGTGACTAAGACGCTCTAAGAGTCCCGTAATTTCCAAGGGCTGATCCCTGAAGTTCCATCATTATAATTTGGTCTATTTTAAAGAATTTGGTTATTTGATCCTTATTAAACTTTAAAGGCTAGTATTTAAAGCACCTGTCATTCAGTCACATATTCTTCTTTGTGAATAAAGGTTCTGAGAGCCCTTTGGACGGATCAGCAATGCACAGAGGACAAAACTATTAAAACCCTGTTGGGCCTGAGCAGCAACACAGGTGTGCAACATGGGCCAGACGTAAGACAGGAGGAGAAGTCAGGACTATGGTAGACAACTTGCCTCAACGAAAGGCACTCAAATGATATTTTGAAACAACATTGTGTGGGTAAGAACACGGCATGCCTGAAGATCTTGGTCATCTTGTAGGCTGCCTGTTTATCCACCCTGGGTAAGAAAGAGGGGCTTTCAATAAATAGGATGAAGGAAAGGAAATAAGTTTCCACTCCTTTGCCAACTCCTGGTAATTGGTAATGACTGCCTGAAGCCCTGAGGATTCTGAGGGCCCATCCAGGCTCAGGAGAAAGGAAGGCTATGGTTGATTAGTGATGTCTGCCTTGGGTTCAAGAGGGGCCATAATGGCATACACCATCCCTGCTGGCCCTCTTAAAAGGGCCTCTTAATTCCAGGAGGATTAAGACTCAGAATATGATTTTCTCCTTTAAGAGCAGGGAAAAGCTTCTCAGCACTGCAATCCTTGCCAGCAAGATGAAAGGAAATATTTCAAAGCAAGTTCACTGTTCTTGCTCCTATGTACAAAAAACTACTGTCTACTAATCTACTAAAATCTTTGAACAAAAAAAGAATTTTTTATAATTCTATGTTATTTGTGACCTCATGAACATCAAAACTCCTTTGTCTTCTAGACGGTTTAAACGTTCTGAAACACTGGTTCAGTGATTACAGAAATTACAGAAGAAATGGCAGATGAAAAAGTTGATGATGTTTTT
This sequence comes from Ovis canadensis, assembly GCF_042477335.2. Lineage (NCBI taxonomy): Eukaryota > Metazoa > Chordata > Mammalia > Artiodactyla > Bovidae > Ovis > Ovis canadensis. Next base: position 247,756,826 of record NC_091246.1, read on the forward strand.
AAAATAATGTTGGTTGATGTAAAAAGATCAGCGAATAAGCTGACTATGAATTTTTTACAGGGGCTTCTCTGCTGGCTTAGATGGTGTGAGACATCTGAATTCTATGAAAGCTTAGTTTATTTTCATGGTGTTAGGATGCACAGGTCAAGGTTAATCTTCCTTCTGCAGTAGAAATAAAAAGCAACTCTGATAAACGTTCTGAATCTGAAACAGGTCTGGGAGGCAAATAGCCTGGTGTGCATCCTAGCCCTGCTCCTTACTAGATGTATGATTTGGGAAAAGCAGCTTCACCACCCTGTGCCTCAGTTTCCTCATCTGTAAAATGAGAATAATAACAGTACTTAGCAGCAGCAGCTCCCTCAAAAGGCTGCCAGAGAATCAGTATCTGTAAAGTGCTTAGAGTAGGGGCTGCTGTGTATGAAGCCCTTTGTAAGTGTTAGGTTTTATTAGCGAAGCAAAAGCTGGCTTGTTGAACAGGTCTGTTTGATCCTGGCGGTGACACCGATCACAGAGGTGGGCGAGTCCCAGGGGAGGGGTGGGGCGGGAGCTGTGTCTTACCTATCACAGAGACAGCGCTGAGGGGCACGATCAGAGAGAGGGGCGCAAAGGCGTAGGAGGCAAACACGCCCAGCTCGCCCAGAAGCATCAGGAACAGGCCCAGCCACCATGTCTTGGTCTTGAAATAGGCCCGAGGGTCCTTGGAGCCTGCGAGGCGGATGTGGCAGTACTTCTAGAAGTCCAAGAAAGAACACGATTCGTCCAGATCTCTGGGGAAAAGATGCTACAGCACATGAACCCTAAATCCACACCACCCCCCACTCTTAAAAATAACTTGGGGGAGATTGTCAGATTTTTCTGAGTCCTCCCTCAGAGAAGAGTAAACACTGGCATTCTAAATCTTAGATTGATCTTCTGAGACAAGAGCTTTCACACCGGCTGCGAGGCTTTACATTCTCCGGGAAGCTTTGAAAAAATACATGTGTCTGGGCCTCATTCTCAGAGGGGAGGTGTGGCCAAGGCCTGGAAATGTGCATTTCTGATGTACATCACAGGCAATGGGCAGCCTAGGGTGATAGCCATGACCTATGGACCCCTACTAACCCGGCCCTCAGGTTGACCCTCTAACTGCAAGGCTCAGAAGTCCCTGTGTTCAGGGTGCCCACATGGATACACTTCTTTCTGGAGAAATGCCCGCAGCTCTGCTGGGCAGCTGTGAGGGTTAGTAGGTCTTCCCCTCCCTCGGGTGGACACTTGGCCCAAGCAGGGACAGTATTCCTGGTTCTGGAAATGTGAACTCAGGCACACAGACCCTGAGGCAGTGACTAAGGAAAGCCCAAAAGGCATGCTGACTCAGAGGGTCAAGTCTGCGACGTGGGCTGGATCATGGTGCGGGGCTGTGTAGAGACAGATACGGAAGCAGAGGAGCTGGTCTACAGAGGGAGGAGAGGGAGCCAGACGAGGAGCCAAGAGACCACGCAGCCTCAGAAACACACGTGTGCACGTGTGGAAGCAGAGTGATCATGTGCCCGCTCTAGAGAGGCAAAGTATTTGTCTGGCTTGCACGCGTCCAGTCTTTTTTTTCTTTCTTTCTTTCTTTTTAAGTTGTGGCATGTGGAATCTTTAGTTGTAACATGTGGGGTCTAGCTCCCTGACCAGGGACTGAACCCGGGCCCCCTGCATTGGGAGCATGGAGCTTAGCCACTGGACCCCCAGGGAGGTCTCAGGTGTCAAGACAGGCTGGGCTTCCCAGAAGCAGTCCTTGAAACAAGGGCTAGGAAGCAGGGCATGGATTTGGGAGGTGATTCCAGGAAGCAAAATCAGGGAGGTGGAAGGTGAGACAGGCTAGGGAAGAAGGTCATTGAAGGGTACACTAGAGGGTGAGTTAGTGCTTAAGGCAACTGGGGCTCAGTTCCACTGAGGACCCTTTAAGAGACCCTGTGAACACTCTTCAGAACCATCCAACCCAAGGACAGGGGGCTGAGGGTATTTATCCATTGACTCCCAACCCCTACTGGTTGAAGGCTGCCCTGAGGCATTAACAACCACCACCAGCACCCAACACACACAGCTGGTTGTCTAGCTGCACCCGCAGCCAGTGCGGGTCATTCCCACGGTGTTCTGAGCTCACTCCAAACCACAGCTGCCTGGGATCTCAACTAGGCCGAGGGCACGTGAGGCAGGGCATTTACAGCAGCTGCTCCAGGGCACTCCCCACCCCACCTAGAGACTTCTAAATAACAGAGAGCTCTGCCTTCATAGTTGAGGAGTGATGAGGGATGAAGTGGGGGCATAGAACCAAGAGAGTATCCTGGAACAACCCACCAGGTATTGTCCCAACCCCGGCATAGGGTAGGCAGCATCCCACCGGGAGGAGGCAGACAGCGCCTGCACCGGATAGCCTGACTCTGGCTACATCTTGGCACCAGGCAGTGCTGGTGATGAAAACATACCTGGAGATTCAGCGCAATGCTGACCACAAGGTGCCCGAAAATTGCCAAGAGAGCGCCGATCAAGTTTTCCTGTAAGGAAAGTTCACAGAAGCAGACATGAATGAGCTGGGCCTAAGCCAAGGGGCCCTAGGACACAAACTGTTCCAACAGTTTGAACCCAACTGTTTGCTGTTCCAACACAAAATCAGAAAAACCACCTTCATCACAAAACCACGCCTCCCCAGACCCTCTACTGGAATTTTTCTGCCCGAGTTTAATCTGGCTGCCTTGCTAGCTCAGAGACCACGGCCTGGAACTGGACACCACCAGAAAGCACCAACTTTTGCCCACGGACCCCAAGGATCTGATAAGGCCTAAGTCTGCTCTCCCAGTCTCCTTACTATATTGAGTTGGCATAGGCTGGCACAGAAGTTAGAATTTACAAGAAAAACACAGGCAGGGATACATTCACCATCTAATCAATGGAGTCTTCCTCTTCCCAGAGAGGTCTCAATGAGACTCTTTTAACTGGCAAAGTTGTTGAGGACACTTTTAATTATTTAATTTATAAAACTTTAATTTATGTCACCTTAAAAATGAGGTTCAGATCCATTAGCATGACATTAAAAAAAAACTTTATACAGTGATAACCAAATATATATTCACTATAGAATAATTAGGAAATATAAGTGAAAAGAACAATAATGCAAGAAGATAAAAAAAATCACAGTTACTGCAAATGCTTTGGGTTTTGTAAAAAATTTTCTGTCCATAAATTTAGATGTCAATAGAAATGTTAATATATTTTATAGAAATAAGATGATAACCTGGTCCTTTACCTAAGATATTATAAATGCACTCCCCAAAGTGTGTGTGTGCTAAGTCACTTCAGTTGTGTCCGACTCTGCGACCCCATGGATTGTGACCTGTCAGGCTCCTCTGTCCATGGGATTCTCCAAGCAAGAATACTGGAGTGGGTTGCCATTTCCTCCTCCAGGGGATCTTCCCAGGGATCGAACCCCCATCTGTCTCCTGTGTTAGCAGGTGGGTTCTTTACCACTAGCACCTGCAAAGCCCCTGATTCTATGAGTTTGACTATTTAAGATACCCCATATAAGTAGAATCACGCAATATCTGTTTTTCTGTAACTGGCTTACTGCCTCAGTCAATTTGGGCCGCTGTAACAAATGTGACAGGCCATTATTTCTCATAGATCTGGAGGCTAAGAGGACCAGGACCAGGATTAAGGTGCTGGGTGATTCTGTTCGTGGTGAAAGCCCTTTTCCTGGCTTGCAGATGGACACCTTCTTGCTATGTACTCACATGGTAGAGAAAGAGAAGTCTGTCCTGTCTCTCTTATAATGGCACTAATCCCATGTATGGAGGCTTTATTCTCGTAATTGCCTCCCAAAGTCCCCATCTCCAAATACCATCACATTGGGAATTATGACTTCCACAAATGAATTAGGGTGGAAGGACAAGAGGCACATTCAGTCTAGCACTTACTTCACTTTGCATAATGTCCTCAAGGTTAACCCAGATGGTGGCATATTACAGGGTTTCCTTCTTTTTTAGAGGCTGGGTAATATTCCATTGTGGGCTTCCCTGGTGACTCCGTGGTAAAGAATCTGCCTGCCAGTGCAGGAGATGTGGGTTTGATCCCCGGGTCAGGAAGATCCCCTGGAGGACGAAATGGCAACCTATTCCAGTATTCTTGCCTGAGAAATCCCATGGACAGAGGAGTCTGGTGGGCTACAGTCCATGGAGTTGCAAAGAGTCAGACATGACTTAGCAGCTAAACAACAACAACATCCCACACTCCATTGTAGTATATACCACGTTTTCTTTCTTCATTTATCAATGGACATTCGGGTTGTTCCCACATCTTGACTGCTGCCAACAATGCTGCAATCAACAATAGAGCTCCAATCTCTCCTTGAAGTCTTGATTTCACTTCTTCTGGATCCTATCCAGATTTTTGACCCACAGAATTGTGAGCCGTAAAATGGTTGTTGTTTTTAGCTACTTAGGTTGTTTTGTTATACAGCAACAGCTAATTGATGAGCTTCCTTGGTGGACCAAGGCCGCCTAACAATCCAGCAGTTTTGGGCTAGGACTGAAGGTGTGACCCTGTTCCAGATGTTTACAAGCGGGTGGTTTTGATCTTCCACTGATCTGACTTTGGATCACTCTACTGTTTGGTAGTTTCCCACTTTTTTGCTCAGTTAAGGTATTTTAATGTCGTCCCATCTTAATGTCTGGCTCTAAAAGCCTTTTAAGGACATTCTATGAACCCAGATATCTGAACTTGTCACTATCTTTTTTATTGAGACAAAATTAAAAAACCATAAAAGTCAGCATTTTGACCTTTCCAAAATGTTTTGTTTTTTAGTGTATTCACGTTGTTACAAGTAATGTCACTGAAAACGGTGGAATAAAAGAACTCCAAGGAACTATCCTTCCAGAAAAACCATGAATGAACTCGTAAACACTGTCTGAATCAATTTTTATAGAACTCTGGAGTCTAGTTAAAAACTTATAACAAGCAGGGGAAGGCCTGGTGAAGAAAGAAGCGTTTGCTTTATGGGCAGAGAGCACTGCGGCGTTTTAAATCACCTGCCAACTATCCCTTAAACTACAGACCTATGGTCGTCATGAGGACAGAGGGAGCAATAAGGACTTTATTTTTTAGAAACTGTGGTTGTGGATTCTGACCTGTCTGGCACAAAGGCTTGCCTTTGTTTTGCCTGACTTGGAGGCAGTCCAGGGTTGGTGGGAAGCTTCCAGGATGCTATTGCCAAAAGCATTTAAAGGCACAAGTACTGGATGCTGCAGCCTGGGGCAAGGGACAGCACAGGGATGAACAATAGACAGAAGGGAAAGCCTGGGCAGGAAGAGGCCAGGAAAGAAGATACAGGGGGACAAGGTGAGTTGGGAAGGGCTTTTAAAAGCTCCCAAGGATCCTGGGGAATCAAGAAGACAATTCACATACCCAGGGCTGGATGTGTGCTCCATAAAACACTTGCGAAGATGCCAAGCCTTCACCTCTGGTAGCCTTCAGGCAGAGGAGAAGCAGCAAGGATTCAGACAGAGTTGTAAGCAGACTGGTAATCCTTGGAGCAGTGCCCCAGCAGAGCCAGTCTGCAAAGCCTGGGAAAGTTTTGTCTTGTTTTATTTTTGCTCTAGGCATTCAAGGAACTCTACTGAAACACAAACGGACCCCCAAGCTAACAGACACAGACTTGGGTGAGCCACACACAACGGAAAATACAGACTTTACCAAAAAAAGTTGAGAAAAATCACTAACCAAGCAAACAATAACAAATCACAACAAACAGGGGCTGCGGGGGTGGGGCTGGATCTGATTTCCAGAGCTGCCACATAATCTGTTTTTGTTTGGCCACCCTGCATAGCCTGTGGGATATTAGTTCCCCGACCAGGGATTGAACTTGGGCCCTCAGTAGCGAAAGCACAAAGTCCCTAACCACTGGACCTCTAGGCAAAGTTGCCGCATAACTTCAAAAACGTCCAGTTTTCACCAAATTGTGCCATACTGATGACTAAATCCAGAACATTTCCATCACCCCCCCAAAGAAACCCCAAACCCTTTAGCATTCCCCATTTCCCCTACCCTCATTTTCTGGAAACTACTAGTCTACTAGCTGTCTCTATGGATTTGCCTATTTTGGACATAAATGGAAGCTTACCATATGTGGTCTTTTGTGACTGGCTTCTTTCACCTAGAATAATGTTTTCAGGGTTGATATAACAAAATCATCACGTCATTCCTTCTTATGGCCAAGTAATATTCCACTATATGGATAGACCACATTTTGTTTATCTGTCCTTCAATTACATTTGAATTATTTCTACTTTTTGCCTATCTTGATTGTTGTTATGAACATTTGTGTACATTATATGTGTGTGCATATATGTATGCATATATAAGTGTGTGTGTGTTTTCAATTTTCTTGGGACTATTCCAGTAGGAGTGGGGTTGTTCAGTCACATAGTAACTCTATGTTTTACTTTTGAGGAACTGCCAAGTTGTTTTCTATAGTGGTTACACCAATCTACATTCCCACCAAACAAGGGTTCTAATTTCCCTATATCATTGCCAACACTTGCTATTTTCCTCTTAACAAAAAAAATTATGATAGCCATACCAAAGAGTATGAAATGGTATCTAATTGTGGTTTTGATTTGCATTTCCCTAATGACTTATGATGTTGAGTATCTCTTCAGCTATATATTGGCCATTATTTTATTTTCTTCAGAGAATTGTTTATTCAAATCTTAGCCTATTTTTAAAAATTTACATGTAATAAAATAGGCTATTAATCATCTTAAAACATATAACTCAGTAAGCATTTAGTACATTTTCAATGTTGTGCAACCCTTTGCCTATATTTTTAAATTTTTATTATTGAGTTGTAAGATTTCTTTGTATATTTGTTAAAAGATTTTTATTATTTTTATTATCTTTTTAGTATTGAGTTATAAGATTTTTTTATATCAGTTCAGTTCAATCGCTCAGTAGTGTCTGACTCTTTGCGACCCCATGGACTGCAGCAAGCCAGGCTTCCCTGTCCATCACAAACTACCAGAGTTTAGTCAAATTCATATCCGTCGAGTTGGTGGTGCCATCCAACCTCCTCATCTTCTGTCGTCCCCTTCTCCTCCTGCCTTCAATCATTCCCAGCATCAGGGTCTTTTCCAATGAGTCAGTTCTTCTCAGCAGGTGGCCAAAATACTGCAGTTTCAGCTTCAGCATCAGTCCTTCCAATGAATATTCAGGACTGATTTCCTTTAGGATGGACTGGTTGGATCTCCTTGGAGTCCAAGGGACTCTCAACACCACCTTTTCCAGCACCACAGTTCAAAAGGGTCAATTCTTCGGTGCTCAGCTTTCTTTACAAGATACTAAACCTTTGTCAGATGTATGATTTGCAAATATTTTCTCTTATTCTATGAGTCAAAGCTTTATTTTCTTGACAGTGTGCTTTGACAAACACAAGGTTTTAAGATTGATTGTTTATTTTTTTCTTCTGTCGCTATGTGGTTTTTGGCATCATAATTTTAAAAAACACTGTCCAATACAAGGTCACAAAAACTGATACCTATGTTTCTTTCCAAGACTCTTTCTTTCCAAAAACTCTTTCCAAGAATATTTAGGTCTTTGGTCCATTTTGAATTAATTTTTTTTACATGATATGAGGAAGGAGTCCAACTTCATCTTCTTATATGTGGATATCCAGTTGACCCTACATCATCTGTTTGAAAAAACTATATTATTTTCCTGTTGAGTGGTCTTAGCACCATGGTCAACTATCAGTTGACCATAGAGGTATTGGTTTATTTCTGGTCTCTGTATTATAGTCCACTGATCTGCATATCTATCCTTATGCCAATAATACATTGATTGCTGCAGTTTTGTAAAATTTTTGAAATCAAGAAGTGTGAGTCTTCCAACTTTGTTCTTCTTTTCCCAAGACTGTTTTGGCTAGTTAGAGTCCCTGGTATTTCCATGGGCTTGTAGGATCAGCTGGTCTCTAATTTCTCTTTCTTCATTTTCACATATTTGTGAGTTTCTCTGTTTGCTGCTGTGAATCTCCTTCTGTTATTGATTTCTTATTTCATCCCACTGTGATCAGAGGACATGCTTTGAATCAAAAAGGTCCCTAACCTTTTTGGAGCTAGGGACCACTTCTGTAGAAGAGAATTTTTCCAAGGATGGGGGCAGAGGAGAGAAGTGGTTCAGATGGAAATACAAGTGATGGGAACGATGGGGAGCAGCAGATGAAGCTTTGCTTGCTTGCCCTTGCTCACCTCCTGCTGTGGGGCCTGGTTCCTAACAGGACATGAACAGGTACCAGTTTACTGACAAGAGGCTGGGGACTCCTGCTTTATATGACTTCAATCTTACTTGACATTTGTTTTGTAGCTTAACATATGCTCTATCCCAGAGACTGTTCCATGTGCATTTGAGAAGAACGTGTATTTTACTGCTCTTGAGTGGAGTGTTCTATAGATGTCTCTTTGCTCTAATTGGTTTATGGTATTGTTCAAGTTTTCTATTTCCTTGCTGATCTTCTGTCCAGTTGTTCTATCCATTATTAAAAACGTGGTATTAAAGTGTCCAACTCTTACTGTTGAACTTTTTCTTCCTTCAATTCTGTCAAATTTTCCTTCATATATTTTAAGGCTCTGTTAGGTGCATATATTTTACGACTGCTATATCTTCTTATGGACTGAATTTTTCATCATTACATAATGTCCTTCTTAGTCTCTCATAACAATTTTTGTCTTAAAGTCTATTTTGTCCAGTGTTAATATACCCACTCCAGCTCTCTTTTGGTTACAATGAATGGAATATCTTTTCCCACCTTTTTACCATCAACCTATTTGTGTCTTTAAATCTAAAGGACATCTTATAGATAGGATACATTTGGGTCATATTTAAAAAAAAATCATTTCTGCCAATCTCTGCCTTTTAATTGGGCAGAGTTTAATCCATTTACATTTAATATAATTACTGATAAGAGGGACTTCTGCCATTTCATTATTATTCCCCCTGTATGTCTATTATTATTCCTCAATTTCTCCATTACTGCCTTCTTTCACGTCAAATAGATATATTTTCTAGAGTACCATTTTAATTCCCTTTTACTATATATTTTTGAGTTGTCTTCCTAGTGATTACACTGCTGCTGCTGCTGCTAAGTCGCTTCAGTTGTGTCCGACTGTGTGACCCCATAGACGGCAGCCCACCAGGCTCCCCCGTCCCTGGGATTCTTCAGGCAAGAATACTGGAGTGGGTTGCCATTTCCTTCTCCAATGCATGAAAGTGAAGTGATTATAATTACCATCTTAATTTCAGTAGTATACAAAACTTTGCTCCTATGTAGCATCTCTCCCTTCTCCCCTTATGTTGCAAATTTCTTCATTATCTTTTGCATTTCTTTCATTTAAAAAGATATTGTATTGGATTCTCCATCTCTCACTTATCTTTGCTGATACTCAGTTTATGTTTCCTGAATAAATGGCCTAATCTGAGCACAAATAAAAGGAAATAATGGGAGAATGTGATACATGCCGCAAAAGAAGGGGTGGAATTTTAAAGGAGCAACTCATTCTGGTCACAAGGAAGTATTTGGCTCAGTATCGTGTGGCAGATGCAGTGGAAGGCCATACTCGAAATCCAGGGTCTTGGATTTTTACATGGGTGAGTTCTTTTCAAATGGCTGGCCAGCTCTTCTACTAGAGATAGCTCGGTCTTTGTAAACTGACAGACCAGGCTTGTTTAGATCAGAAACGATAATGATAATGACAAACAACAACATTTATTGAGCATTTAGTACATGCCAAATACTGTTTAAAGTACTTTATACATATTAACTCATTTAATCCTCATAATAACTACATAAGGTAGGTACTGTTATTTAATTTTACAGTAAACAACAAACTATGGAAAATTTAAAGAGATGGGAATACCAGACCACCTGACCTGCCTCCTGAGAAATCTGTGTGCAAGTCAAGGAGCAACAGTTAGAACTGGACATGGAACAACAGACTGGTTCCAAATTGGGAAAGGCATACACCAAAGCTGTATAAGGTCACCCTGCTTATTTAACTTATATGTAGAGTACACCATGCGAAATGCCAGGCTGGATGAAGCACAAGCTGGAATCAAGATTACCAGGAGAAATATCAAAAACCTCAGATATGCAGATGACACCACCCCTACTGCAGAAAGCAAAGAAGAACTAAAGAGCCTCTTGAAAGTAAAAGAGGAGAGTGAAAAAGCTGGCTTAAAGCTCAACATTCAGAAAACTAAGATCATAGCATCTGGTCCTATCACTTCATGGGAAATAGATGGGGAGACAATAGAAACAGTGACAGACTTTATTTTTCTGGGCTCCAAAATCACTGCAGATGGTGACTGCAGCCATGAAACTAAAAAATGCTTGCTCTTTGGAAGAAAAGTTATGACCAACCTAGACAGCATATTAAAAAGCAGAGGCATTACTTTGCCAACAAAGGTCTGCCTAATCAAAATTATGGTTTTTCCAGTAGTCATGTATGGATGTGAGAGTTGCACTATAAGGAAAGCTGAGTGCCAAAGAATTGATGCTTTGAACTGTGGTGTTGGAGAAGATCCTTGAGAGTCTCTTGGACTGCAAGGAGATCTAATCAGTCCATCCTAAAGAAGATCAGTCCTGAATATTCATTGGAATGACTGATGCTGAAGCTGAAACTCCAATAATTTGGCCACCTGATGTGAAGAACTGACGCATTAGAAAAGACCCTGATGCTGGGAAAGATTGAAGGCAGGAGGCAAAGGGGACGATAGAAGATAAGAAGGTTGGACGGCATCACCAACTCAATGGATATGAGTTTAAGCAAGCTCCGGGAGTTGGTGATGGACAGGGAGGCCTTGCGTGCTGCAGTCCATGAGGTCACAAAGAGTTGGACACAACTGAGCAACTGAACTGAACTGAAGGAAACTGAGGCACCGAGGGTATGAGGTAGCTGGTAAGCTGATGAAGCAGAACTGGAACCTGGGTAGTCTGACATTAGAGCCCATGCTCTTAACTGTTATGTCAAACTGTGTGATGTATAAAGCTCTGGAACAATGCCTGACACAGGATAGGTACTTGGTAATTAGCAGCTATTCTCAAGGACTGGGGAATGGGCTCCTAGGCTAGTGCAGAATACAGACACTTCACAGAGAAGGGAAGAATAGCATTCCAGACACTTATTCATTTAATCAGTGCCTAGTGTATGCCATGCACTGACTATCAATGTGCCAGGCACTGTCCCTGTCCTCAGATCATATATATTAAACACCTGATTATTAGCAATCACACTTCAGTTAGCGCTACCTAGAGAAGCACAGAGGCCTGATTCAGTGTGTGAGAGACACAGGATTAAGGGAAGTCAGGGAAGCCCCTCTGAAGAACAGTTTCACAAGGAGATCTGAAGATGTAGACTGGTGGAGGTGAGGTGCAGAAAGCCATTCTACATCCTGCGGGAAGCCCATATGGTGGGAATGAGCATGGCACCTTTGAGGGATGGAAAGGTGATGTGGAGGTATAAGATCCAGGGGGGAAATGGGCTCGGGGGAAATGGGCTCAGAGGCCCTGAGATGTAAAAGGGGATGTGTGTGTGTGAGTTGGAGGACCAGTGAGGATTTCTCTGTAGCTGGGGCTATCTTCCAGCAAAGACAGAAGAAAACTGAGTGTAGAGGGATAGAGCTTAAGGGGTGGGCTGGCCAGATTGGGAGGGGGCTTTTCTATCTCATACGGTTTGGTTTGGGGCTTGGAGATAATAGGGAGACTCTGAGTCATTACGACTGCTTCTAAGAGAGAAATCAGGATGGCAAGGTTTAGAAGGCCGTAATCTTCAGACTGGGGGCCCTAGAGGCCTTCTTTTACAAAGGTTTTGCTGATACTGGGCATTGTAAGGGATTCAGCCACTAGACCCTCATTTCCATCCAGGCTTTTTGCTGGCTTCCTACAGCGTCCCTTTCTCACTTTTCTCAATAGCTTCTTCCAAGTTCATCAAAGAAGGGCCTGTCTCTCACTCACGTAGAATCTTACGCTGGTACACTGCCCCAAGCTGTAAAACCACTAAGAAACCCAGGGGAATTCTGAAATTTTCTTTCCTGGGAGGTTTCTTTAGTGATAAATGCCAATTCGTGGAATTATCTTCTCTTCCTCTCTCATACATATTTCTGTGAAGGTATGACAGGCATTAGAATAGGATACTCTGGCCCTTGTTAGGATATTTGAAATCAGAGAGTCTGATTTAACTGATGTTTGGACAATAAAGACTAGCTTTGTTAATTAGGTTACACCCACAGTTCTAAGTTTTCATTAAAAATATATTCAGGCAAAGTATAAAGTATTTATAATTAAAATACATGTACAAATATTTATAGTAAATATTTGAATTATATTCTATAGTTAAAGTATACATTGTTGTTGTTCAGTCGCTAAGCTGTGTCCAACTCTTTGTGATCCCGTGGACTGTTGCACACCAGGCTCCTCTGTCCATGAGTTTCTCCAGGCAAGAATACTGAAATGGGTTGCCATTTCCTTCTCCAGGGAATCTTGCCAGACCAGGGATAGAACCTGCATCTCCTGCATTAGCAGGTGAATTCTTTACCACCGAGTCACTGGAGAAGCCCATATAGCTAAAATACATGTGTGAATATATGTTTTACAATACAGTAAGGGCAAAGGTATAGTTAAATTTATAATATTTCAATTTCCCCAATCTTTTCTGGATAGATCAGGTTAATGCAAGGTGCCCTAAGTGAAAAAAGTTACTAGCATATTGATAGTGCTTTTTTGGTAAACTTCATGGAAACTGTAAAAGCAAAACCAAACCCCTTTTTAAATTAAGTGTGTCTAGTATGTCGTCGTAAACGCAAATGAATGAGGCCTTAAACATACTGTTAGCTGATAGGTCAATAAAAATAGTTTATCACTACCTGATTTTTAGCACAAAACTCGGAAGGAGTTGAAAGAATTCAGTGATTCACTACACTTCTTCCATTCTGGTTATGTACAGAAGCTCCTCTAGCCATAATAACCAAAGCTTGCAACAGAACAGATGCTAAATTCTATCTCATCTACCAGTTAGTAATATGCACCTTAAATATTGAAAATAAAGTCCTATTTTTCTCAGATATATTTTTCTAAACAATATTATTTTTTGCTCAAAAATGATAAAATTTTTACTGCATTAATCAATTGCTTTTATTCAATTATATAAAGAATTCTGATTTGAATCAAAACCTATGAACCTTATGTCAAAGGAAAATTTTTTAAATGAAATTTGGTTACATACTCTACACTTTTTCTTGTAGAGAAGTATGATAGGTATTTCCGTAAAAATTTTAACTGTTAAAAGACAGACACGTGTAAACAAAGAAGAACAAAGAGTGTTTTTGCTCACCACCCAATTCTACAAGGATTAGGCTGCAATCTGTTGCAGTGGCTGATCAACATTAAGAAAACAACAGGATGCTCTGTGTTTGGATAGACAGGCCCCTTAGAAAGTTAAATGCATATCTCAGGAAAAAATTTAATGAACCGAGATTCTTGAATCTTCCCACACATAAAAAAAAATAAAGCACAAAAATCATTAACTTGAGAGTTTGGGGGGACTAGCAATAATCTTTTACCCAGATGTATATTTTACTGCATGTGTTCCTAGTAAAAAATCACATATAAACTGGTTATCCCCCCTACCTCTTCAGAACAGCTTTCTCAGAGCTACTGAGAAGCTGTCTCCTGGGCTATAGTCCTCAGTAAGGTCTCTGAATAAAACTTAAACTCACAACTCTTGCGTGGTGAATTTTTAAGTCAACACACATTTTTGGGATAATATTCTGTGGGGGAAATGGAACTTAGGGAGGAAAAGGAAAGATGTAGAATTTCCAACTGTTAAAGAAGAGTTTTTTCAGAAGACTGATGGTAGGTTATCAAGTGGTCTTTCTAGTTTGGGGGCTTTAGTTAAGTATATATGAGAGTTAAAAAAAAAAAGAATTTAAATGCTCCAGGAACTATATGCCTTGCAGATATTTAAATCTGTACTGAAAAGTTTTAAGTTTTAGATGTCTACTAAAAGAAAGTGTGAGAAAATACATTGTTTCCTTGGAGGGTCAAGTTTGAGGACTTCAAAGGAAGTCCTTCACTCTGTGTTTGGTTCTTAGGATTGAAAGCAAGAACATGAGCTTCATAACAGGCAAAGATCTTGGGGCCAGACAGGTACCCTAATAACTCAGTTTACCTATGCTAATGAGCAAATTGTTGTAAACTGGCAGTAATTTTGCAGGAACTGTCTTGGGCAGGTAGAAGACTGGTTCCTGCTCCAATAACACCTCAAAGCTGCCTTATCTAAACCTTAGTGGGAGACAGAGGAGAGCTGGAACAGGCTCCAGGAGTCGTGCAGAAACTGAGACCCGGCTGGTGCTGTTCAGAGGGCAGGTGTGGGCCGCACATGTGCAGGCTCAGGGTAGGCAGGATGGTGGGATCTGCTTCGCTGAGCCTCAGCTCCTCTCTGCTCTGCTGGGTGGGAGGGCAGTGCTCCTCTGCCGGAGCTGGTGCAGAAACTTTTTGAGATTGTTTGGAAGAAACACTTAACACAGCAACTTAGAATTAGGGTGAACCATATGAAATGGCTGATATCCAACCAGTTTTGACCTACAAAGGTGGAAGATTCATATGGTTCGACCTATAACTGGTAGTCGCTGTATTATTTTCACCAGGGAGACCAAGCTGTCCTCTGAAAAGACTAAGTCTACATGGCTGCTGGAGAAGGTGCTGTGAAATGTGGCACAAATTAGACTCATTTAACTCAAGGGGTTTTAAAATGGGGCTGTGAGGCCATTAAGGAGATGGACCTTACATACATCCTCACGGGAAGGAACCATGACCTCCAAGGACTCTGTAAGCCCACGTGCAACTTGTCACAGTAACGACTTCCCCCACCTCCAGTGATGGCCTTAGAGCTCAACCACACTTAGCCACAAGGAGCTTCTGTCTCTAACTCCAATGAAAATCCCTGGTAACGCAAGCCTCCCTTCACCTTTAAAAGCCCTTGACTCTTACTGTTTGAATTGATACTTGAATCTGTGTGCCCTGGACTGCAGTTCTCGAATTCCAAATGAACTCTTTTTGTTTGATTATTTCTCCCTAGGTTTATTTAGGTTGACAGTGTTGTTAACAACTTGCCAAAGGGCAGTAAAGAGGGGACATAAGCAGCTGTGGCCAAACAGACAAGTCAATCAGAGAGGAGGCTGTGGAGGTGTGAAACCCAGAATGAAAATTGTGAAACTAACAAGGATAAACCCATCTCAACATCAAAATCAAGGCTAAAAGGTTACTATACTAATGAAGGCTGGCTTAATTTCCAAAATATACAAACATCTCATATAACTCAATTAACAAAAAACCCCAGACAACCCAATCATAAAATGAGAAGAAGACCTAAACAGACATTTCTCCAAAGAAGATGTAACAATATGATGGCCAACAGGCGCGTGAAAAGATGCTCAGTGTCACTAATTATCAGATAAATGCAAATCAAAACTATAACAAGGTATCACGTCACACCAATCAGAACTGTCATCATTAAAAAGTCTGCAAATAGCAAATGCTGGAAAGGATGTGGAGAAAAGGGAACCCTCCTACACTGTTGGTGGGAATGTAAATGTAGTCACTATGGAAAACAGTGTGGAGTTTCCTTAAAAAACTAAAAACAGAGTTACCATGTGACCAAACCAACCCCATTCGTGGGCATGCATCTGGATAAAACTCTAATCTGAAAAGAAGCATGCACCCCAGTGTTCACTGGACCACTGTTTCTAATAGCTGAGGCATGGAAACACCCTGAATGTCCATCAGCAGAAGACTGGATAAAGACATGGTATCAGAGATATGGAATACTACTCAGCCAAAAAAAAAAGAATGAAACGATGCCATTTGCAGCAACATGGACGCAGCTAGAGATTACCACACTAAGTGAAGTAAGTTAGAAAGAAAAAGAAATATTACCGTGTGATATACCACTCATATGTGGAATTTAAAATATGACACAAACAACCTTACCCACAAAACAGGAGCAGACACAGAAGACAGACCTGTGGTTGCCACCAGCAGGGGGTGGGGTGGTGGGGCAGAGGGATGGACTCGGAGTGTGGAATTAGCAGAGGCAAGCTATTTTATATGGAATGGATAAACAAGGTCCTACTATATAGCACGGAAAACTATATTCAATATCCTGTGATACCACAGTAGAAAAGAATATGGAAAAGAAGAGTGTATATATATAGAATATAATTATATGTGTATATACATATATTTATACATATAAATATATATATGTATAACTGAACCTCTCTGCTGTACAGTAGAAATTAACACAACATTCTAATTCAAGTATACTTCAATAAAATAAATTAAAAATAATAAAGGCTGCTATTTATGGAGCAGTTATACGTATTACATATGTATATATGTCAGGCCTGGCACTAAGGCCTTTCTGCACGTCACCTTTGAGTCACAGATAGCCCTATGAAGTGGGTATTACTCTGAGTCCTGTTTTAGCAAACAAGCTTGAAGGAGTTTAGCGATGTACAAAGGAAGGCTCAGAGAAGTGAAATAAGGTGCCCAAGGTGAGGACCAGAGGACGCGAGACTAGAGGTCTGACTTCCAGTCTCTTGATGAGAATCCCTCCTCCACACTGTCTCCCACTGTGTTCTCTGAGGTTGAAGGACTTCAAAGGTGGCCAAAAAAAAAAAAAGTCCCCACCTTGTAAGTGCTACATTCCCACTGATGCCCCAAGCAGCTGAGGTTACTTTTAAAAGCCATTTCTACAAGCATATGAATCTCCACACCTAACAAGTGGCTACAGACAGACATGGTTAGTAACAGCAATATAACTTAACACCCTTTCATCCGAGTGTTTCAAAGGGCTTCATCAACCCTAATTACGCCCCAAAGCCCTGTGAAGTTGTGACTGGCTTGATTTCAAGAGAATTAAAGTCAAGCAAGGAAGTTGCCAGCGGCCCAGGGGTTACACAATTTGAACACACATCTACTAGCCGCCCTCAAGTGCCTGGTGGAGGGAGATCCAGAGTGGAGATGACAACCAGCAGGGCACCTGACACTATTTATGGAGCAGTTATACGTATTATATACGTGTATATGTCAGGCATGGCACTAAGGCCTTTCTGCACATCACCTCTGAGCCACACATAACCCTGTGAAGTGGGTATTACTCTGAGTCCCGTTTTAGCACACAAGCTTGAAGGAGTTTAGTGATGAGCAAAGGAAGGCTCAGAGAAGTTGACATGAAGTTCCTCCTCCAAACCTCAGCACTGGAAACTGTGAAACAGCACCCAGGCCTGCTGGCAGGGAGGGAAGAGGACACGGCCGGCGGCCTTCATCTCTGAACACCACTAAGAGCTTTCTCCACCCATCGGGCTCTGCTTTTGGCTGAAGAACCACCCCAAGGGTTTTCACTGAAGTTATTTAAAGTGTTAAGTGCTCATGAGTACATCTGAATGGCTAACCCAGAACGGGGATTTGACCCTGGGATCAGTGACTCTGTGCATTATGAAAACAAAAGGTGCGGACTGAAACCTTGGTGCTCTCACCAAGGGGCAGGTTCTAGCCATGGCTCCAATAGACCCAAAGGCAGGAAGGACCAGCAAACCCGGAGTCTTTTTCCCCTCTGCTTCAGCTTACCAACACAGACTTTGAAGGTCAGCAGACCTGGGCTAGGGTTACTGCCTCTGCCACTGACGGCTGCGTGACTTCAAAAGAATCGCCTTAACTCTCTGAGCCTCAGCATCCCCTCTGAAAAATGGAGCTGACTGTACACTCCTAGGAATGTCACGTTATAAGGCACATGCTTAAACATCACTCGACAGGTAATAAATATTAAAACAATTCTAGCCGCTGCTATTATTATTTTTATAATTTTCATTTTTTATCATTATTGTTATTAGCAACACCGCTAAGGACCCTTCTGGCCCTGATATGCTCTGATCCAAGAATTGATCTTTCACCAGCTATAACTCTGAAAGAAAAGAAACTATTCTCAGAAAAGCAGCCAAAGGTCACAGAGGCACGATACCCTGGATATTGGTATCGGAGTGAAACCTCAGCTCAGATCTCCTGTTTTAATGCCTTCTTCACATCTGCCAACAAGAGCCTCTATTTAAATTCTGTAAGTCCCCTACCTACAAGTGCATTCAAAAGTCTAATTCATTTGTAAGTCCAACAAAGTGAGCCTGGGTACCCGATTAACACAATCGACTATATCGTACTGTATTGTAATAGGTTTATGAAACTTTTCATACAGATAGTACATAAAAAACCAGCAAACATAAAAAATAAAGAAAACATCTTTAACCTTACAGTATAGTACCTTGAAGAGTACAGTAGTACAATACAACAGCTGGCACACAGGGGCATGCTTGCAGCTTTGAATGTTCACAACTCGAAGGTTCGTACAGAGGGGACTTACCGTACTATGGTGACAAGACTGTCATTGCCTGCTATTTAAGCTGACTTCCCATAGTCCCTTGAACTTAAAATGCTAACAGTTAAGTATAAACTGCATTCTGGCTTGCTCTGAGGGTTGAAAGTGTGAACGTGTTAATCTCTCAGTCATGTCCAACACTTTGGACCCCATGGACTATAGCGCACCAGGCTCTTTTGTCCGTGGAATTCTCCAGGCAAGTATACTGGAGTGGGCTGCCATTCCCTTCTCCAGAGGATCTTCCTTATCCAGGAGTCGAACCCAGGTGTCCTTCATTGCAGGTGGATTCTTTACTGTCTGAGCCATTCACATTCAAATGCAATGGACGCAGCAGACCGGCTAACAGTCTCTGCAACACCTGTGACCTGGCCTCAAGCCAGCTCCCTGACGTTTACCTTCCCCAGCAAGTGAGGCATTACCTTCTCCACTGCCATTTCGACACTTACTAAACAGTATCAGGGAGAGAAGAGGCCTCATGTAGTGCCTGGCACAACGTCGGCAGGAGGAAGTGTGTGTGTGAAAGTCATTCAGTCGTGTCCAACTCTTTGCGACCCCATGGACTGTAGTCCGCCGGGCTCCTCTCTGTCCATGGAATTCTCCAGGCCAGAATACTAGGAGTGGGTAGCCTTTCCCTTCTCCAGGGGATCTTCCTGACCCAGGGATCAAACCAGGGTCTCCTGCATTGTAGGCGGATTTTTTACCAGCTGAGCTACCAGGGAAGCCCAAGAGTACTGGAGTGGGTAGCCTATCCCTTCTCCAGCAGATCTGCCCAACCTAGGAATCAAACCAGGGTCTCCTGCCTTGCAGGCGGATTCTCTACCAGCTGAGCCACCAGGGAAGCTCAGGCAGCAGGAAGTGGTGGATAAAACCAAGGGCTCTGGCAGCACACAGACTTGATTCAAATCCCAGTTTTGCAGCCAAGCAACTGTGTGGTCTTGGGCCAGTTAACTAATCTCTGTGCGCCAGTTTCCTCATTTGTAAAACGCAGAAATACAAGTACCTACCTTCTGGGAGTTTTAGAGAATGAACAGTTCCTGTTATAGCAAACACAACTAATGCTAGCTGCTATTATTATGACAACCATAGTAACTGTGAATTGGTTATAAAAGTATAAAGGACCTATATTTTCCCGCCAGGAAGACTGACAAAGGCTTCATGGATAAGGTGATATTTGAGTTGGAGGTGGAAGGGTGGGTAGGATTTCCACAGGCAGAAAACAGGGAATGGTGCAGGCAGTTTCCAGTTTCCTAATCTGCAAATTCAGGTCATTCTCATGACCACTCTATAGGATGAACTTAACGTGGACATGCAAAGGAATTACATGACCTTCCCCAAGCGGTAATACCAGAAGGGCTTCCCTGGTGGCCCAGATGGTAAAGAATCCGCTTGCAATGCAGGAGACTTGGGTTTGATCCCTGGGTTGGGAAGATCCCCTGGAGGAGGGCGTGGCAACTCACTCCAGTATTCTTGCCTGGAGAATCCGATAGACAGAGGAGCCTAGCAGGCTACAGTCCATGGGGTTGCAAAGAGTTGGACATGCCTGGGCAACTAAGCATGCGCACACAGTACCACAAAGGGATAGAACTGGGGCTGGAAGCCAGGTCTCCCGGATTTCAAAGGCCATGCTCTTAACAGCCTACTGGATCTCTCTTTTTGTGCCAAATTCTGTCCGGAAGGGTAGTTACTTATGGAAATGTTTTCCCCGCCTCCCTCCTAGACACCTTTAGGGAAAAGCCATCTCAGTGACCTATATAGCTCCCATCCCAGTCAGCAGAGGCATGCATATAGCTATGCATATAGGTCAGCTGAAATTCCTACTTGCTAAACAGAAGAAACTAAGGTCCAACTCTTGCAGTTTGAGGTAAAGCTTCCAGAGTCAGAGACCCTTGGGGATGCTAGTCATCAGCAGTTCAGCCTGCTGGTCTTCTTTCACAGACCACCCTCCCTCAACAATCAGAATCCATTCTCTGCTGGGGTGGGCGAGGGCGGGGCTGTAACTCAGGGCACAGGCTTGTTTCTGAGGTCAGCCCGCTGATCAAGCTGCACTTGCATCCTCTCAATGGTTTCCCCAAAGGTAAGAGACGACATTGGAGCAGCCCATCCAGCCTCAAGCCCACAGCAAGCAAAAATCCTGTTTGCTGGAGGACTCCACCCCCGGCCAGTACTGATTGGATCAATGTAGACACCTGATCCAAGCTGGGCCAATCAGATCCTCCTTCCTTTGAAGGTGGGTGTAAGAGTTCTTTCTAGTACCTTTCAAGCCTCACTGCCCTTCCTGCCCTTGAGTTCTATGAGCTACCATGTAGCCTTATATTTTCTTTTTGCTTAAGCTTCTCTGAAATGGACCTTTATTTCTTGCAACTAAAAGAGCCTGAACAAAATTAAGAAGGAAAGAGCAAGCTTCCCCTTAGAAACCCCTTCCCCTACCCCCAGACGGAATGAACTACTCCTTCCTCTGCTCTGTGCATCTTCACCTGTTGCTGTTTGTAACCATGAGATATTTCTGAGTCAAGCAGTGAGTCAAACCCCTCCCGCATGCCTAGCGCTGGGCTAGGTGCTTTTTCGTTGATTTATGCAGCCCTAAAGGAATGAAGGGTGGAGGGAGGTATTACTGCCGTCATCCTACCCATAAGAGAAGCTCTGAGGGTTAGTTAAGCCTTACGTCCAAGGTTACTGAGGTGGGAGCAGGTAGGGATTTGAAGACTGATCTTCTTTCCTTTATCCCTGCTCCCCCCACCCTTTCAGGTCAGTTCATCACCCTTTGTTCACATGCCTGTCTGACACCTCAATTCTTAAGCTTTCTGGGAGAGTCACTACAACTTATTTATCTTTGTTCTGGCAGGAAGATATTTCTGTAATAAATAACTGAATTGAGGATAAAAACGAAAGCTTATTAGACACCTCATCAGGGAACGTGTTCTATGTCTTCTTAGATTCTGTGTTTGTCTATTTGGCATCCATTCACCCCAAGGCTAATTATATGAACTCTACTTTCTTATTTTCTGTATTTTCGATGCTCTGGCAATTGTGACCTTGCTACGTGGGGAGAAACTACCTCTCTCAGAGTTACCCAATTCTTAGAGATAGCAAAGGGGCATGCACTCTGGGATGTTCACGGTAGCATCTGCAGTCACCCCAGATTAGAAACAATCTAAGCAGCCAACAATAGGAGGTTCTGTCCCACAGACTTTGATACAGCAGCTCAACAGATTGGACAATCGTTCAGAAAGCACACTTCCAACCACCACTCAGTGACACAGGGAAATAGTCCATCAACAAGGTTAAGGAAAACAACTGAGATACAAACCTCTCCAACCGCAAATTTGGAATACCGGAAAAAGACAGGAAGGAAGTTTACAGAAACAGGAACAAAGGTTGTCTCCAAGTAACGGAGCCGGTGATTTTTTAAAGTCAAACCTTCTTAGGGGGAATGAATTCCTTTTTATGTATTTCAATGAACATTTCTTTAGATTACACATTCTCTTGTACACATGAAGGGGCTGCCTGTTTCTGTCAGTGATAAGCACGCAGACCCTGGATGTATCTGTTAGCCAATACTTCCCCATGTGACTGTCTCATTAGAAAAATATAAAATCCCCAATCTAAAAAATAATAAAAGCTCTTGCCTTGTAGGAGAAGGAAGCCTCTCTCACGGGGTTGGCACTGCTTGTGGGCAGGAGCTGCTGGAGCTGTAGGGCTGCACCATGAGCTCCGTCCATGGCGGGCTAAGGGCACAGGCCAGCTGGCCTAGATCCGTAGCTGGAGGTGCTGCTAAGCCATCTTTCCCGGCGAGGTTCACCTCCTTCCACCAGCCATTGCCTCCTCATGTGGAAAGAGTACTTCAAGGCTCTTTTGGCCAATTTACAGCCTTTTCCTCATCTTCACTCAGAGACGTGCCAGTTTCTAGGTTTCTTCTCAGGCAGACAGATGGGGACGCGTTTCCTGATTCTCGTGGTGCCCTAGCAGAAGGGGAAGAACATTAAAAATGCATGTACAGTGAAACACTGAGCTGGATTTGTTACCTGAGAAGAGATTACTATTAGGACAAAACACAAGCTGCCATGAGAAGTGAGGCCATTTAAAAAATTACATCATGCCTCTGGCCACTTAATAAAGATATGGCTCACCTACCTCAAAACCATTTTCCCCAGTCCTTTAAAATCCCCTTTCCTCTTCTCCTTCACTTCTTTCCTTCTATCATACATATGTGTGGGGGTTAGTTGCTCAGTCATGTCCGACTCTTTCCAACCCTACGGACTGTAGCCCACTGGGCGCCTCTGTCCATGGAATTCTCTAGGCAAGAATACTGGAGTGGGTTGCCATTTCCTTTTTCAGGGATCAAACCAGAGTCTCCTGCATTGCAGGCAGATTCTTCACCATCTAAGCCACAAGGGAAGCCCTCCTTCCATCATATCCTAATTTAAATGCTACCTTTCCGTAGGTTCCCCTATATAAGAAGAACATGGCCTGTTCTTTTGACTTCTCTAGGACTCCAAAAAGAAAGAAAGAAAGAAAAAAATTCCTCTGCCATAAAAAACAACAAACCATCTGCATTCTGACTTAGGAAAGAAGGAATGAGAAGAAAAGTTATCTCCATGCAAGATGGACAAACTGGCCTGCTCCTGAGGGTCTGCCTAGGGTGATATAACATTAGACCAGGAGGCGGAAGACCTAAGAGACCAGATCATTTTGCCTCTGGGAGTCTCAGCTGCCTCACCTGTAGAACAGGGGGTAATAATATGGCCTTAAGTAAAACCAGCAATGATGGAAATGCTCATTAACTTCATTGGACTGACATTTTCAGGGCATCTCAAGCTTTTCTACCAAATAGAGAAGAAAGAGAAAGTTCACCCCTAGTGTTTTGGGGAGCATGGCCAAAACACCTACCACAAGGGCTAAGGGTTTCTTTGAGGTTCATGTTAAAAAAAAAAAGCATACAAATGAGTATTATACTTGCAAAGCTTCTTATATTAATATAAAAATATTTTACATTACTTTTGACCTGTTGTGTGCTTACCTGTTTTACCTTGGCTAAGTCATTTAACTTTTCAGCAAGTTTCCCCTGCTATGAAATATGGATATTCCACATCTATGTACTGTTGTGAGAATTTGGTGAAATAATGCATACAAAATGCATGTACAGCAAATGGTCAATGAATATCAGTTATTATTAATTTCATTCTTACCAGTTTATTTAATTTATTTATGAATACATCTCTCTTTGTCTCAAGCAACAAATGTTTGAGGGTTTATTACATTCCAAACAGACAAAGTTTCTGACATGCTTCAAGGCATCAGAAAGATGCCTCCTATGGCTTACCCACTCCAGTATTCTTGCCTGGAAAATCCCATGGGCAGAGGAGCCTGTTGGGCCACAGTCCATGGGGTTGGAAAGAGTCGGGCATGACTTAGTGACTAAACCACCACCATCCTACCAGTAGCCTCCAGCTCCTTCTGTTATCTAGCCCCAGGCCCAGGAATTCTGGCTCTTGGCATGAACAGCACAGTCCTATGATATAGGACTAACACTGCATTCAGTGTCTAGGAGACATCAGATGCAGGGCTCAAGCCAAGGGCAGCACAAAGACCATCGAACCCAGGCTTACTTTGTCAAAGAGCCTCAAAGTTAAATGACTGCTGCTGCCTCTAGACGAGGTTATATAATCAGTACATATATATATATATATATATATATACACCTGAAATATACTTATCAGACAAGCTTATAACTCAAATCCCCATAACCAGACGTCCCTGACTGTAAAGCCCTATGAATGTTTGTAATCTTGTGAAAAGCATAATTATTCTTCACTATACTTTTATGCCTTAGAAAGGAAGAGTGGCTCCTTCAACCTCTGAGACACTCCTAGAGGCTTTCAGCCTGGAGGTGAAGGGGCACTGAAGCAAAAATTCTAGGAAGCTGTTTGCTGAATCCCCTGTTTGATTGCTGCCTCCCAAGATCTAGCCTAGAGCCTGGCATGGGGACCTCCATACATACCCACTGACTGGCTTTAGACAGGCCAGTGAAGCACCTGGTACACCTTGGCTGCTTCACAGTTGAGAAGGGAATGGCTTACTCAAGGCCTCACCCACCGCAACTCCAGAGATAAAACCCATAGAGCCAGCCCCACCCACAGCACGTCAGAGAAGCCACAGGATGTGCCAAGGCAGTGATGGGAATCCAGGCCTCCTAACCTCCTTCAGATCAGCTGGTTTCTCCAGGTGGGTTTCTGTATTTGCTTTCCTTTGTGGTGGCTGCAGTTGCTCTTATTTAATTATCTTTTAAAAAGTAGCTTCCCTCTCTGCCTCAGGAACCCCCAGGCCTCTGAGGCATCAGGGCCCACAAAGATAGAAAACTCCCCCTTCAGCTAGGTAGCATTTTGGACAGAAAGCCTTGGAGGAATTCTATGCAAGCTGTCTTCCTTTATAAGGCACACATTCTTTGCCTAATGACTTTCTTTTCCAGACTGCAAAACACTTTTCCAGGTCTAACATATGCCCCAGAGGCAAGAAAACCAATTCTGTGTTGCTCACCACGCCTTAAGTTTGAGGCCCACACAGCCATCCATGAGCACGGGGGTCACTGACTCAAAAAGGGAAAGATAAATCCACTAAAGGATGACTTTCACTCCACCCCCTAGTCCTCATCTGAGAATTATTTCACCAACCCACAAAGTAGGTTTCCTAGATTAGAGAACCATCGGTCTTGGCTCCTAAGAGTAGGGTCTGAATTAGAATTTGGCTCTATCTAAAGAAATAATTCAAACACGCCCTTTCCCACCACCTGCCGGTTCAGCTTCTGGTTGCTGAGTGCCAGTTACAAGCTTTCCCTTTCCTGGGCTTTGGCTCACGAAAGGGTTACACTCTTCAGTCCCCACCCAGTGCGCTGGAAATGACTTCCAGTGGCCAGCACGGACCAGGAATGCGTCCCCCACCCCCACCCCAGCCCTCGTCATGCACCTGCTAACTCCACTGTCTGCTTTCCCTTGGAAGCCCGAGCCGGTGTGTACAGGCACAATTGTGACGAAGTCACTCCATTTCGCTTCCTGATTTGGTTAAACCTGGCATCGCCTTTATTAAGGCAAACCCATGGCCCTCTCCTCGATGCGAAAATGAAAAAAAAAAAAAAAGCAGCATTCTGAGCCAACAAGACCCAAACTGACAAGGCTGGTGACAGCAAGAAGGAAGATGTGTATACTGGGGACGTCAGAGGATCACAAATGCCTTGGCTTTTCCTGAAACCGAAGGCTGAATTCAACCCCATCCCCACCCCCGCCTTAAGTCTAAATCACTACTCACCGGCGGCGTTTCCGCTAAGGCCCACCGATCAGAGGTTTCCGAGACAGGACGTGGACTCCTCGAGCAAGCTGGAGGCACAGCCCTCCTAAATTCCTTCCCCGACTCAAGAGATGCAGAGCGGCTGCTGTGTTGTGCTTTCCAAAGCCGCGATTCGATTTGTCAGGCTGCCTGTCAGTCAAAACTGACGGGCATCTGGCGCCGGCGAGTGGCTTCGAGGAGGAGGCGGGCGGGACAGCCCTCGGGCATTGATTGGCTGGACTGCGGAGCTCGCCGGACGCGTAGAGGGGGAGGCGGTGCCCCGCTGGAGCGCCGAGCTCACCTGGCGAGGGCCCCCTCTAGCGGCCACAGGGAGGACGTCGGGCTGGGTCTGGAAGGCTCCGGGTGGCTTGCTCACTGCATCTGCCCTTATAGATGTCCTGGGTGTCCTGGGTCCGGGTCCGGGTCTGCCCGGGTGTCCTCCCCACGCCTTTACACTCGGAGCCCTCTCCCGGCTTTGCTCCCGCTGTTCCCCGACCCCACGATCTCACCAGGTATTCAAATCCTACACATCCTTCAAGGCCCGGTTCCCCCTCCCCGCCACAGCCCCGAGGCCATAAAAAAACCTCTCCTTGCCTGTCCTCCTGGAACGCCTGTTGGCAGCACAGTACACCCTCCCGGTAACATCTGCATTTCAGTTCAGTTCAGTCGCTCAGTCGTGTCCGACTCTGCAATCCCATGGACTGCAGCGCGCAAGGCCTCCCTGTCCATCACCAGCTCCCGGAGCCTGTTCAAACTCACGTCCCTTGAGTCGGTGATGCCATCCAACCATCTCATCTTCTGTCGTCCCCTTCTCCTCCCGCCTCCGATCCTTCCCAGCATCACGGTCTTTTCAAATGAGTCAATTCTTCTCATCAGGTGGCCAAAGTATTGGAGCTTCAGCTTCAGCATCAGTCCTTCCAATAGCAATACTTAAAAGTCCTCCCATAGCCTAGCACTTGATGAATGCTTCCGTAATGTACCCACTGTAATAGTTCTGATTCAAAGATATATTGAACAATATATCCTTCTTATTGAACTGATACATTGTTCACTATATTGAACAACAGTCTAGCCGATATTTTATAAGAACTATAATGGAGTATAACCTTTAAAAATCGTGAATCACTATACTGCACACCTGTAACATATCATATAGCAACTATCCTTCAACTAAAAATTAATTTTTTGAGAAATAAAATGTATTTTAAAAAATAATTAACAGGTGCAGGGAGCTTCGCTGTTTCACATTTCATTCCAGATCCTCTCAACAACCCACTGAGTGAGACATCGGGCTCACGCCTGTTTTACGGATGAAGACATGATATTTGGATAGAGACCTCAACTGTGAGATAGAGGCAGTTGTGGTGCAGACCCTGACACCGAGTGAGCTCAGAGAGAACACCGGTCAGCGGAACGAGGTTGACAGAATTGTAGCAGCTGCCCAAAGGAAAGCGTGGCAGGTGCGAGATTTTCCTGGGGGCGTGGGAGGGAGGAGCTGAGATCAGAGGGCTGGGGACATGAAGATGTTCGGATTTCACCCTAAGTTTAAAGGGGAGCCCTTGGAGGGTTCTAAGTGGGGGAGTGACAAGATCCCTGATTGTCCTGGACCTGGGCAGCTCCATGGCTGTCCTTATATGTTGTTGCCCATTATCAGTCTTTTGTCTTTGACTACCAGGGCGTCAGTGAATGTTTGTTCTTTTAGGTTTACTCCTTGAAGCAGGGTTTCTGGGTGAGCAAAATTCTAAGACGTTACGCCTATCAAGAGATTTAGGAGGTTGTCTAGACAAGCCCGTATTAAGTTTCCACGCCCATCCTGACGTAGTTAACCTGAACCCCAAAATTCTGGCCGCTTCCCAGCGGTTTTTGAAATGCCTCTGCTCATTGGCCAACAACTTTTCACGCTAAAGAAACGGAGGATACCATTGGCTCGAGTTCATCAGGAAGCTGGCAGAAGGTGGAAGCTAGAACGCTAGGCTTGTGGTTGCCATAGCGACAAGGAGGCCGGCGGGCCAGATTCAGCCCAGGGGGACAGACGAGGTAGGAAGCCGTCCCTTTTGGGGGACGAATGCTGGGGTCGTGGGGAGGAGGACCCGGCGCACAGCATTAGACGTCGACTGAGACCCCCGCCTGCCCCGTGCGAAATTCCCATGCCAAGCTAGGTGGTTCCGCGAGAGCCTAAGAACCCACTGTTGGAAGCTCCCCTCCCTGGAGTGTGCCTTCAGAGTCCCCACCTGAAAAGTGGCGATAATAACCAGGGCATGCCTTCCCCGTGGAGCTCCGGTGAGGGGCGTTGGCTACTGATTCACCCACCTCAGTCCAGGCGAATGTACAAACATTTGGGGGCATCTGGCAGCAGGTGGACGGCAAATAGCTAAGTTCTTATCCTGGGTCCACTCCATCTCCTGGGGTGTCCCTCCTCCTTGCTGGGCGCCTTGGTTTACTCATCTGTAACACGAAAGGGTGTGATTGGAATCTAGAGATCACTGGTGGTGGTGGTGGTTTAGTGGCTAGGTCGAGTCCGACTCTTGTGACCCCGTGGACTGTAGCCTGCCAGGCTCCTC
Organism: Ovis canadensis; assembly: GCF_042477335.2. NCBI lineage: Eukaryota > Metazoa > Chordata > Mammalia > Artiodactyla > Bovidae > Ovis > Ovis canadensis. Next base: position 247,785,195 of record NC_091246.1, read on the forward strand.
TGTCCATTGAATCCTCCAGGCAAGAATACAGGAGCCGGTTGCCATTTCCTTCTCCAAGGGATCTTCCCGACCCAGGAATCGAACCCGGGCACTAGCCAGCTCCTAAAGTTTCTTCCAGCTCTTAGAATCACTTTTCTCAGCTAAAGAAAAATATCAAATGGATTGTTTACCCGAGAGTGCTTAGAAAAATGTAAAATATTTCCAAGATGCACTATAGCATTATAACTGAATCAGTAAAAATCTCATATAGTCAAAACTACTCATGTAAACCCCATAGAATTACCTAAAAGGTAACAGAATATGTGATATATTAGTATATATTGGTATACTTATACCAATACTAATAGTAAATATTGTATATACTTTTATATATTGGTATACTTATACCAATATATACCAATAGTATATATTGTATATACTTGCAGTATATATTGGTATACCTGTACAGTAATATACACATTTAAATGTATGAAATATGTAATACTATAAGATAAATGGGGCTTCCCTGGTGGTTCAGACGGAAAGGTTTTTTTTTTAAACAGAGATGGTAGAATTAAAACATGGCTATAGTTGTAGTCATGTGAGTTAAATCTTTAAAGAATGTAGCTCCTGATGGAAAGAGTTGTATTATGAGTACATCTGTATTCATTCTAGGTGAAGAAGTGAAGTGAAAGTTGCTCAGTCATGTCCAACTCTTTATGACCCCATGGGCTATACGGTCCATGGAATTCTCCAGGCCAGAAAACTGGAGTGGGTAACCTTTCCCTTCTTCAGGAGATCTTCCCAACCCAGGAATCGAACCCAGGTCTCCCGCATTGGAGGTGGATTCTTTGCCAGCTGAGCCACAAGGGAAGCCCATTCATTCTAGATAAAATGTGTCTATTCCTAGTATTCATCTATTCATTCAAGCCACAAATATTTATTGATCAATTGCTGTGTGCCAGGAAACAGTCTGAGGATTCAGTGATGAATGTCTTATTGATGAAGATCATAAACAAAAAATATTATATATATAAAATATAAAATATAATGTGGGTAGTGAAAAGTGCTTTGAGAAAAATAAAGCAGACTCAGATGGGGCTAGAGAGACATGGGTGGTGCTTCCCAAGAGAGTGGCCAAGGAAGTCATCCCAAAGGCAGTTTGAGGACTGACCCAGATAAATCTGGTGACAGGGTGAGATGGTGCCCAGTATAGCGAAGGGAGGAATCCCCATGTTACAAGTGTTTCGCAGAAGCTGAAGAGGTCCCTCATGGAGAAGACGATTAGTTTTTAAGAGATAGGTTATGACTGCTGCCTTCAAATATCTGAAGAACAGTCGCATAGAACAGTGTCTTTTAACCTTTCTGACTGTGATCCATGGTAAGAAATATATTTTATATTATGACCCAGCATTCATGTAACAAAAACTTCACTAAAGGCTGTTAAGCTGTGACCTACATTTCAAAACTCACCAATGTGGAAGAGGAGTGAAGCTTATTCTGAGCTCATTCAGGCAGGAACTTTCTAGCAATTAGAACTCTTAACAGTGAACTGCCTCAGGAATTTTCAAACTGAGTTCTGGGGAACCCCGGCATCCTGGGAAAATTACATTTTGAAAACGCTATGCAATATCCTAGTTTTTATGAGACCAATCATACACACTCAGGGGTGATCAATGTCAACATTTAGCATGCTAACATTTAATGTGCGCTGCTTTGGAGACTATTAGAGTGGTTCAGAGTAAGCAGAAGTCAGACTTCCGGGTTCAAAGTCTGATTCTACCTCTTACTTGTGGTATGACCTTGAGTAAGTCACATAACCCCTCCCTCTGACCATCAGTTTTCTTATCTGTAAATGGGGATAATACCTCACTGGATTATTTGAAGGATTGTATAAAATATTCTATAAAGGCATCTAGGAGTGTTAGGGCTCAAGAAATGATAGCTATTATTTTAAACTGTTAATATCAATGTGCATATATTAAAACCTAAAGTTAATAAAAGCCTACTGTAGGCCAGGCAGCATTAACTACTTCTTGTGGTTATCATATTTATTTCTCACAAGCATCTTAAGAAGAAGGTACTGTTACCAATCTGTTTATCGAGGAGAAAATGGATTCAAAAGGTCAAGTGACTCATCCAAAATTAGAACTATTAAGTGGCAGAACCCAGGACTATTAACCTTGAACACAGAATGGATACTCTTGATCATTGCACTGGCCCTCACTGGAGAATTGCTTGAGCATATGCTGTTAATTAGGAAGGTGATATGTCTTCATTGCTCTTTCTTAGATTCCAGGCCCATGAGATCCTGTCATGAACAGTTATACGAGCAAGTGCACCAGTGAGGCACACCTGGGCAGTGCTCCATCCACACCTGGGCTGCACCTGCTCTCATCCTGGCTCCACAGGTATGCAGTAAGGAGGCTGGAAAGCATTATTAATAGTGTTGTCTTTGGGTGGTAGGAATGGATTGTTTTTAAAATCTTTTAAACTTCTTATCTTTCCCAAAACTGGACAATATGCACATATCACCATTGTCATAGGAAGGTTTAATTTTTTCTAATCACCCACAATTATAGCACACTAAAGGTCCGTCTAGTCAAGGCTATGGTTTTTCCTGTGGTCATGTATGGATGTGAGAGTTGGACTGTGAAGAAAGCTGAGTGCCGAAGAATTGATGCTTCTGAAGTGTGGTGTTGGAGAAGACTCTTGAGAGTCCCTTGGACTGCAGGGAGAGCCAACCAATCCATTCTAAAGGAGATCAGCCCTGGGATTTCTTTGGAAGGAATGATGCTGAAGCTGAAACTCCAGTACTTTGGCCACCTCACGTGAAGAGTTGACTCATTGGAAAAGACTCTGATGCTGGGAGGGATCAGGGGCAGGAGGAGAAGGGGACGACCGAGGATGAGATGGCTGGATGGCATCACTGACTCAATGGACGTGAGTCTGAGTGAACTCCAGGAGTTGGTGATGGACAGGGAGGCCTGGCGTGCTGCAATTCATGGGATCGCAAAGAGTTGGACACGACTGAGCGACTGAACTGAACTGAACATCATTTATTCCATTCTTTATTCATTAGTATTTATAAATGATGTAAATTACTTAGGGAGAAAAAAAAGATGAACAAAATAAAACTCAAGTCTGTTTATGAAAGATTAACTCTATGAAAATTTAATTATGTTCCTGCTCTTAATGACTAAAAACAGACAAATACATGAAGCGTGGTTTTTAGACAGTGAACAGCAGGGACCCCAGTTCTGTAATCCCTGAGAGAAGAAAAACAGGGTGAGCCCCACAACTGCTCCAGCTAATGCTGGAGAGAGTTTCTAGGCCACAGTTCAGGGAGAGGGAAACCCACACAGAGTCCAGCTATCTGAGCTGGGTAGCTAGAAGTCAGGATTCAGGGAGAACAAAGAGGCTGGAATTATAGGTAATGGACGGGCCTGCACAGAAAAAGTTCAGAAATAGGAAGAGAAATAATGGACACATGCATGCGAAGAACCTAAGACTTGGGAAAGAGCCGCCGAAAGCAGCGTAAGGCCCAGAAATTGTACATATGCGTCTCTCTGCTCTTTCATATCTCCTTCCACTTAGGTCGCTACAGAGCACTGAGTAGGGCTCCTGTGCTGTGAAGTAGGGTCTCCTTAGTTATCTGCTTTATGTAACAGCAATTACATGTCAACTCCAGTCGCCCAGTTCGTCCCATCACCTGAACAATTTCTGGGTCTTTCTTACACAGAACTGGGACTACTTGATGTTCCCACAAGTCAGAATAGAGAGACACTATATTAGATGAGGACTGATTGGGTAGAGTCCATAGAAACATCATGTCTTAGTAGTGGAGCTTAATTTATTCTCAGAATAAAAACTGCTCTGGATTCACCATGTGTGAAAATGGAAGTCACTCAGTCGTGTCCAACTCTTTGCAACCCCATGGACTGCAACACACCAGGCCTCCCTGTCCTTCGCCATCTCCTGGAGCTTGTTCAAACTCATGTCCGTTGAGTCAGTGATGCCATCCAACCATCTCGTACTCTGTCGTCCCCTTTTCCTCCTGCCTTCCTGCTTTCGATCTTTTCCCAGCATCAGGGTCTTTTCCAGTGAGGCAGCTCTTCGCATCAGGTGGCCAAAGAAATGGAGCTTCAGCTTCAGCATCAGTCCTTCCAATGAATATTCAGGTCTGATTTCCTTTAGGATGGACTGGTTAGATCTCCTTGCAGTTCAAGGAACTCTCAAGAGTCTTCTCCAACACCACAGTTCAAAAGTATCAATTCTTTGTTGTTCAGCCTTCTTTATGGTCCAACTCTCACATCTATACATGACTCCTGGAAAGACCATAGCTTTGACTATACAGACTTTTGTTGGCAAAGTAATGTCTCTGCTTTTTAATAGATTGTCTACGTTTGTTATACCTTGTCTTCCAAAGAGCAAGCATCTTTTAATTTAAAATTAATATGATTTACCAAATGTGTTGGTGAGGATGTCTAATAATTGTAACAAATTACTGATGCATGCAACCACATGGAAGAATCTCAAAAGCATTGTGCTAAGTGAAAAAAGAGACACAAAATGGTATATACTATATAATTACCCATATATGACATCTAGAAAAGGTAACTATTGTGACAGAAAGCAGAGCAGTGGTTGCCAGATGCCAGAGTTGTGGGGTGGGTATTGACTGCAAAGAGACATAGGGAGCTTTTTGGAGAGATGAATATATTTATATTTTAATTTTGGTGGTATTTTACACAATTGTAAACATTCACCAAAACTTAGAATTGTACATGCACTTTGAATTAATGAATTCCCATGTATGTGAGTTATATCAATAAGATAAATGTGTGAAATTCAAGCCTTCAGGAGCTCTGTAAACAACATCAGCAAGGAACACTTTAAAGAGTTCCTACTACAGGCAATGCAACGTGGGATTTAGGGTTGTAGAAATTGGTAAATCTCAGCCTCTACCCACAAGATTCCTGTCTACCCAACAAATACAACAGAACCCAATTAACATGATTAATAAAATTGTGAAATGATTCCTACAAATGCTGTATTTTGCTGTTTCAGGTGCTTAGAAGAACATGTAGTCAAGTTTCTCATCAAACAAATGGAACATATCGCAGAACTTTGCTAAGATGGACAACTCCACACAAAAAGAGCAACACTCTGGCAAAAAATATTCCAGAAAGGCTAACAAAGTACAGAAAGGTCTAGTGAACTTCATAACAGAGGTCTTTGGGTGGGGGAGGAGCAAGCTCCTGACGTATGTCTATTTCAGTATGTAAGAGCAAATTTTAGGGGAATTTTAAGTGCTGGTTTATATTCACAAGGCTGTTCTTAAGGATATCAAATAGATTGCTTCAGTCATCCCTCCACTGCTTCAAGGGTGATGATTGGAAAGAAACCATGAGAAGAAAGGATGGAGGAGAGAGAAGGAGGAAGAGATCTTACTTTATTTCCTAAAACTTAATCCAAGCCCCCACCATGCTGGGTTGTTGGAAAATTTGACACAAATGACTTGTTTCAAGGTTTCAATCTTTCTCAGTGGAGAGAGGCGATGTGGTCATGGGTCACCCATGCAGGTAGGTGGGAGATGCTCTCTCTCAGCCCGTGTACTCTTCTGGTTTTGTTAGGATGCACTAATCCTGGATGACACCTGGACTTGGGGAATCATGGCTGCAGCTGCAGATTTTGACATCCTCACTCACTCCACTGTGGTTTCTTTTGGGGGAGGGCGGTTATTACCACCTCCCTGGTAGGCTTCTACAGTCTCTGCTGCTCTCAGACCCAGAGCTGGACCTTTCTTCCTTCCTCCCATCTTTTGATGTATTGCTGTCACTTTTTCTTGAATACTTTCAAATTGAAGCTTCATGTATATTCAGAAAATAAATCATAATTGTTCAGCCTAATGGTCACAAAGAAAGCACCACTTACGGAGTCACTTCTCAGACCCAGAAACGGACACTCCACAGCATCCCAGAAGTCCTTGTCTGGTCCTTCATGGGCACCGTCCCTCTTCTCTGCAAGTGTCAACACCAGAGCTCACCTGACTCTTCATGTCAGGTTACCTTAACGACTTTATCATTTTAATATCATTAATTACTTTAGTCTGTTTTGAACTTCCTATAAATTGGAATCATACAGTATGAACTCTTTCAGGCTTTTTTCTTCCCTTGAGGTACGTTTGACAGATGTAACTTCATGTTTCATGTTATCAGTAATTAGCTCATTTTCATTGCTGTGAAGTTTTTCTTTGGCTGAATGTACCATCATTTGTTTATCCGTTATACTATTGAAGGACATTTGGATTGTTTCCAGTTTTGAGCTATGACTAAAAGCTTTCATGACTATTCTTGTTCTTGTCTTTGGACATACGTGTATATACTCTTTGGGTCTACACCTAGGAGAATTGCTGGGTCATAGAGTGTGCTTATGATCAACCTAGTTGATACTACCAGTTTTCCAGAGTGGCTGTGCCAATTTTATTTCCTTGCAAGCGGTGTATGAGAATTCCAGTTGCTCCACATCATCCCCATCATTTTTAGCTGATGCTTTTAAACTGTATTGTCCTTTGGTTAGTAAGGTTGAGCACTTTTTCATATGTTGGCTTATCTTTAGGATATTCTCTTTGGAGAAGTGACTGTTCAAGTTTTTTTCTATGGGGTTTTTCTTCTCTTAGGCGTTGTTAAAAACATACTAGAAATGCATCCTTTTTGGCTATATGTAAATACCTTCCCTGAGTCTGTGACTTTGCTTTACATTCTCTTCAGTTTAGTTCAGTTCAGTCGCTCAGTCACGTCCAACTCTTTGCGACCCCATGGACTGCCACACGCCAGGCCTCCCTGGCCATCGCCAACTCCCGGAGTTTACTCAAACTCATGTCCATTGAGTCCATGATGCCATCCAACCACCTCATCCTCTGTCGACCCCTTCTCCTCCCACCTTCAATCTTTCTCAGCATCAGGGTCTTTTCAGATGAGTCAGTTCTTCACTTTATGTGGCTAAAATATTGGAGTTTCAGCTTCAGCATCAGTCCTTCCAATGAATATTCAGGACTGATTTCCTCTAGGATGGACTGGTGGTATGCTAATAAACAGAAGCTCTTGATTTTACTATAGCCCATTTTATTAATATCAGTATTTCCCCTTTTAGTTAGTGTATGAAAGTGAAATTGTTGCTCAGTCATGTCCAACTCTTTGCAATCCCATGGACTATAGCCTGCCAGGCTCCTCTGTCATGGAATTCTCCAGGCAAGAATACTGGAGTGGGTAGCCATTCCCTTCTTTAGAAAATCTTCCCAACCCAGGAACTGAACCCGGGTTTCCCTCAATGCAGGCAGATTCTTTACCATCTGAGCCACTAGGGAAGCCCCATAGGTAGTGTATATGTCTGTCCTATTTAAGAAATCTTTGCCTATCTCAAAATAGCTTTTTTCCTAATAACTGTATTATTTTACCTTTCATATCTAGACCTATGATTCATTTGGAGTTGTTTGTGTGTAGGATATAAAAATGTCCAGATCTATTGTTTTCAGTATGTATATCTAGTTACCCAGCACCATTGACTGAAAGGGCATTCTTTTTCGGCCACTCTGCACTGCCATCATTGCCCTAAACCTTGTCTATGTATATGCAGGTCTGCCTCTGTATCCTTTAGGCTGTTCAAATACCGCCCTTAATTACTGTAACGATATAACAAGCTTTTTTTTTTTTTTAATCTAGTAGCATAAGTCCTTCCACCGTGTACTATATTCGTCTTGGCTACTCTTGGCTGCACTGAATTTCCGTATAAACTTCATTATTGATTTCTTTATTTATGGCTACACTGGGTCTTGGTCGCTCTGCACAGGCTTTCTCTAGCTGTGGTGAGTGGCGGCTGTTCTTTAGTCGTGGTGTGCGGGCTTCTCATTGTGGGGGCTTCTGGTGGAGCACTGGTTTGGGCTCAGTATTTGCACCAAGTGGGCCTAGTCACGCCTCGGCTTGCGGGATCTCAGCTCCCAGACCAGGACTGAACCTGTGTCCGCTGCAGTGGCAGGTGCCTCCTTATAAATTTTAGAATCAGCACATTAATGTCCTAAAAAAGATCCCTATTGTCTTTTTGATTTAGATTGCATTGCTTCTGGAAGTCAAGTTAGGGATAATTTACATCTTTATAGCACTGAGTTCTCCAGTCCACGTATATCCTTTCTTTTATTTCAGTCTTCTTAAATTTTTCCCAGTAATGTTTTATAGTTATCTATGTAGAGGACTTGCATATCTTCTATATATCTCTTCTAAGCATTTGATTTTTATACCATTGTAAATGGTACTATTTTTATTTCATTTTCTATTGCTTGCTGCTGGTATCTAAATAAAATAAATTGATTTTTTTTGGTATACTGACCTTGCCAAATTCAGTTATTATGTTTAATACATTACCTACAGATTCTTTTGAAATTTCTCCCTATATAATCTTATCATCTATGAATAAAGACAGCTTTATTTCCTTCTTTTCTCATCTTATACATTTTTATTTGTTTTTCTCAACCTCTGCACTGGTTAGAGTCCTTCAGGAGAATGTTGAACAGAAGCAGTCAGCCTGGTTTCATGCTCTATCTCAAGAGAAATCTTTCAGAATTATGTTTGCTATAGGCTTTGTCATCGATACCCTTTATCAGATTAAGGAAATTTGCTTCTTTTCCTAGTTTGCTAGGGTTTTCTTTTAATCATTGAACACTGAGTTTTATAAAACGCTTTCTCCATCTACTAAACACACTTTACCGCATAAAGGATAAACAAATAGCAATTAGCATATGACGAGATGCTCAGCATCATTAGCCAATAAGCATATGCAAATGGAGAATCCCATGGACGGAGAAGCCTGGTAGGTTACAGTCCACGGGGTCACAAAGAGTCGGACACGACTGAGTGACTTCACCTTCAAGATGCCTTTACACACCTAATGGAATGGCTGGAATTTGAAAGACTGCCCATTGTCCCTGAGGAGATGAAGGAACAGCAATTCTTATATACTACTAGTGGAGATGTAAAAAAGTGCAACAAATTTAGAAAAGAGTTTGGCAGTTTTTAAAAAGTTAAAGTTATGAAAGTGTGTTGGTTGCTCAGTTGTGCCTGACTCTTTGCAACCCCATGGACTGTAGCCTGCCAGGCTCCTCTGTCCATGGGATTCCTCAGGCAAGAATACTGGAGTGGGTTGCCATTCCCTTCTCCAGGGGATCTTCCCGACCCAGGGATCAAACCAGGGTCTCCTGCACTGCCCGCGGACTCTTTACCGTCTGAGCCACAAGGAAGCCCTTCCCCCCAAAAAATGTATAATCATCCAGACCAAAAAAAGTATATATTATGTGATTCCATTCTGCATCTGTGGAGATGATCATATAGTCTTTCTTGTCTAGTTTGTTGATATGGTGAATTACATTGATTTCCAAATGTCAATCTATCAAATGAGGGATGAACCTCATTTGATCATGGCGCATCATCTTTTTTTGTATACTGTTGAGTTTAATTTGCTAACATTTTAATAAGAATTTCTGCATGTATATTTATGAGAGTTAACAATCTATAATGATCCCCCTCATCTCCTGTAGTAACTCTGTCTCGTTTTGGTATCGGGGTAATAAGTGGCCTCACTGAATGATTTGGGAAAGACTTTTTCTATTCAGTTTTCTAGAATAGATTGTACAGAATCGATAGGTGAAGTGTTCTGTGAATGTCAGTTTGGTCAAGTTAGGTAATAGTATTGTCAAGTCTCTATATCTTTATTGATCTTCAACCGATTTGTTTAAATTATCGAGGGAGGGATTTTGAAATCTCTGGCAAGTATTGTGGATTTTCTATTTCTTCATGCAGTTCTATCATTTTTTATTTCCTATATTTTGAATTTCTTGTTATTGAGTATATCAGAATCTAGAATTGTTATATTCTTTTTCAGAATTGAATGCTTTATCATTATGAAATTACTGTACCCTCTTTATTGCAGGTAATATTTTTTGCTCTGAAATCTGTTTTGTCTAACATTAATATCTAGCGTTGTTTTGATAGGATAGTGTATCTTTTCCTCATACTTTTACTTTTAACCTAATCCTGGGTTTGTATCAATATTTAGAGTCTGTTTCTTGCAGACACCGTGTAGTTAGGTCTTCCTTTTTTAACCATCTCAACCATTTCTGTCTTTTAACTGGGATGTTTAGACTTTAAATTTAATGTGATTATTGGTGTGTGAGCTTAATCCTACCATCTGTTAGCTTTCTATTTGTCTCATCTGCTCTTTTTTATAATTTTTTAAAAAGATTTTGGTTGTGCTGGGTCTTTGTTGTGGCATGTGGGCTTTCTCTGGATGTCATGAGGGGGCTTCTCTAGCTATAGAACACGGGCTCTGGAGCACTCAGGCTCAGAAGGTGGAGTAGTCAGGCTTAGTTGCCCCAGAGCATGTGGGAATATTAGTTCCCTAACCAGCGATCCCCATATCTCCTGCATTGGAAGGCTGATTCCTAACCACCGGACCACCAGGGAAGTCTCAGCCCCATCTGTTCTTTATTTACATTTTCTGGATGTTTCTGTATTGAATATTTTGTTTGTTTGTTTCTATTTATTTCCTTTGTTGGCATTTTAGGAATAACTTCTGCAGTGTCTTCATAGTGTTGCTTTGGAGCAAGGATTGAAAACTTTGGCCACTTGGGCCTGATTGGACACGCTGCCTGTTTCTATAAGTAAAATTTTATTGGAACATAGTTAAGCCTGTTTGTCTATGTGCTGTCTGTGGCTCTTTCACTCTAGAATGGCAGAGTTGAATGGCTGCGACGGAGACTATACAGCCTGCAAAGCCTTAAATATTTACTCTCTGGCCCTTATAGAAAACGTTTACTGATCTGTACTATAGAGTTTCTAACATACATCTTTAATTTTATCAAATTCTACCATCAAGTGGTTTTATTACACTTCATGTACAGCAGAAGAACCTTACAACAGTATGTTTTTAGCTTTTCCTTCCTTGCCTTTGAGCTGTTGTCAAACTTCTGCATACATTATAAATGCCACATTAGTGTTGTTATTTTTGCTTTAAATAGTCAACTAGTTTAGAAATGATTCAAATATTATATTTACATCTAAATGTATCCATTTACCTACATATTTACTATTTCCAGCACTCCTCATTCCTTTACAGAGCTCCAGATTTCTGGCTGGTATGTTTTCATTTGCCTGAAGGACTCCTTTCATTTCTCATAGTCCCAGTTTGCTGGTGATTGATTGCTTCAGGTTTTGGGTGTCTTCAACAATCTTTATTTTGCATTCATCTTTAAGAGATATTTCTATTGGGCAGAGGATTCTGGAGTGACAGTTTGTCCCTTCTGGAATTTTACAGAAGTTGTTTCTGACAGTAAGTGTATTTGTTCCTTTGTGTATAATGTGTCTTTTTTTTTCTTCTGCCCGAGTTTAAGATTTTCTGCTTCTTTTAAAAAGAAATTTGATTATCATGTGCCTTGGTACAGTTTAATTCTTATTTCGTGTGCTTGAGGGTCACTGACTTTCCTGGGTCTGTGGGTTTGTTTATATCAAATTTGGAAAATTCCAGCCACTTTTTTCTTGAAATATTTTTTTCTAGTTCCTCTCTCCCACCTTGCTTCTTTGGAGAGCCCAGGTACCTGTATATTAGTTCCTTGACATTTCCACATAGCTCACTGATACTCTGTATTTTTTTTTTTTTTTTGGTCCTTTTTCTCTCTGTGTTTTGTTTTGGATAGTTTCTATTTCAACATCTTCAAGTTCACTCATCTTTTTTTCTGCAGTATCTAGTCTACTGTTAATCTTATCTTGGTTTTGGCTTAGCTGCTAAGTCATGTCTGACTCTTTCGACGCCATGGACTGTAGCCCACCAGGGTCCTCTGTCCATGGGATTTCCCAGGCAAGAATACTGGAGTGGGTTGCCATTTCCTTCTCCAGGGGGTCTTCCCGACCCAGGGATGGAACCCAGCTCTCTTGCATCGGCAGCTGGATTCTGTACTGACTGAACTGCCAGGGAAACCGTTTATCTAGTGTATTTTTAATCTCAGACTTTTTAGTTTTCACCCTCAGGAGCTTGATTTGGATCTTCTTTATATCTTCCATGTACCTTCTTAATGTGTTCAATCTTTTTTCTAGCTTCTTGAACATATCGAATACAATTATTATTGTAATAATGTTTTATTAATAATGTAATAATGTTCTTGTATTCCATCATTTCTGAGTTAGATTTAATCATGTGTTTATTTTTTCCTCATTGTGAATTGCATTTTTTTCCTTCTTTGCATGCCCATCATTTTTTTTTTTTAGTCAAATGCTGGATAGTTTTACCTGTTGAGTACTGTATGTTTTAGTAGTCCTATAAATTGTTATGCTTTGTTCTGGGATGCACTTAAATTACTTGGAAACAGTTTGACCTTTTATGACTCTTGCTTTTAAGTTTTGCTAGCTGGAACCAGAGCAACACTTAGTCTAAGGGTAACTTTGCCCTGGGCTTCCCAGCTGGTACAGTGGTAAAGAAGCCATCTGCCAATGCAGGAGAACGCAAGAGACAAGGGTTTGATCCCTGGGTTAGGAAGATTCTTGCCTGGAAAACTCCACGAGCTGAGGAGCCTGGCGGGCTACACAGTCCATGGGGCCGCACAGCGTCCGGCGTGACTGAGCGCACAGCACACAATTCTGCCCTGTCTCTGAGGCAAAACCCTTCTGCGTCTTTCCCTCTGTTGCGCGAATCATGAAGTTTTCCACTCTGACTTGTGGGGATGGGAGTGGCTGCTGTTCCTACTGTTCAGGCCTCACTGTCCCACTCTGATGTTTCAGTTGAGTCTTTTCCCAGCCTTGTGGAGCTTTCTCGCGTGCCTGTGCTGATCGATGCTCAGGAAACTGCTCGAGGGGAGCCCAGTGCAGGCCTCCAGGACCCTTCCTCTGTGCAGCTGTCTCTCCTCTGCACTATCCGTGGGGGGTGGGAGGGAGGAAAAGGGGGAGTTTATCTATTACTGATACCTCACAATCCAGGCAGATAAAAACTTGTTTTCTATAAATGGTCCTCTTCTGCTTTTTCACCCCAAGTCTGCCCAAAGCAGGCACTTAAACTTACATTTGTCTTGCATTGTGTGCTGAAGAATGGCCAGGAGCCCCATTCTGAGATTTATCAGCCTCTCTGTATCGTTACCGAGCGTTGCTCACCTGCGACTGGGCTTAAGAAGAGTGAGGGCTCTCTGTTCCCCGGCCTGGCTTCTCTTCAAGGCTGCCCCAGATGGTTTTGTGTCCCCTTCCTCCTTGGCAAGAATGCCTTTCCTGTCAGATCCTTCCCCTTCTCTGGGACAAAATGCTTTGGCTGTGAGACCAACACTAGTGTAAGAGCTTGGCGGGGGCGGGGGGGGGGGGGGGCAGGGAGGGGGAGGAGGGAACACCAAAAAATTACCAATAGAGTCTTTAAAAAAATCCAGTTTCACGTTTATCTCTTGTCCAAAGGCAGGCTTCTCTTTTATTCCACTTAGAATAAAATGTTAACATGTAGCTCTGTGTTTTCTGCACGTGTTGGTCATTCTTTGTTTTGAGCTCATTTTTATTCTGTTTTTATCGTTTAGGTTTTACTGCTGCGTATCCAACACAATCCTCCATTCCTTATAAATATCAGCCTTTGATAATCCCAGAATCAGAAAAAAAGGGATTTAATAGTCAAGCCAAGAGATTTTACCACAAACAGGTAACGAAATGAACGGCCTTGTCTTACTTTTAGTCTGGATTTTAGTGAGTCTGTCCCCATGACCAGTAGAGGGCAGTGTCAGCCAAGGAGCCACAGCTCCCTCTACGCTCCGACCGGATTGTTAAGAATGAGCTGAAAGGATATGAAGTCCAGCGGGAAACAACGTGATTTTACTTCATATACCAGAGATTTTTGTACTTTTCATTTTCATAATAATTTTTAAAAATACATTTCTTCTTAAAATTTTTTTGGTCTCTTGGGCCATACTGAAACCAAAAAAAATTTTAACAGAAAATGTATTTTTTAAAATTATTATGAAAATGAAAAATACAAAAATCTCTGGTATATGAAGTAAAAAGTAAAAAATCCTTTCCTCCCTCTCTCCTCAGCCTTATTCAAAACTTGACAGGAATTAACAAGACTTTCTTCAAATAGTAAACGAGCTGTGTAGCTCAGGCGGCAAAAAATCTGCCTGCAATTCAGGAACCCTGAGTTTGATCCCAGGGCCGGGAAGATCCCCTGGAGGAGGGAATAGCTACCCACTCCAGTATTCTTGTCCAAAGAGCCCCATGGACAGACCATGGGGTCGCAAAGAGTTGGACACAACTGAGCAACTCAGACACACACACACACACACACACACACACACACACACACACACAATAAATGTACAATTACCTTTGTGGTGGTACATCCACTCTTTTTCTTAAGCTTCAGCAGTGTGCTATATAATGTTTCTGCATTTCCCCCAGTCTCACCTTCTTCCCCAGATATCTGTGCCTCTTTTCCTCTCTGATCTGGAAGATTCTCTTTGGCTCCACGGGAAGGTGTTCCCCTGGTAACTTGAAATTTCACCCGCTGAAGGCCCAGGTCTGACGTTCTCTCCTCTCACCAGCAGGGGGCGGAAGCAACTCACAGACGCCAGAGCCTTTAAAAATCGTTCCCTTGTTCTAACTAGGACCTTCAGAATAGCATTCTTTTGGAGGAGCCGTCATGTCAGTTACCTTTCGCTGCATTCTAAAAATGTTTTTCATCCTACCCCCGCGGCCACGGTGGCGAGAGGGAACGGGGAGGTCTGGGTCCTGAACTCGGATGAGTCCTTCGCAAGCCACATGCCCTTTGTCCTGTTTCCTCCTTCTTAAGCAAGAGCGCTCGCTAGGGAATGTTTAAGTTCCTTCTACTTCTGCTATTTTAGGATTCCAAAGAGCAAATAATATAGCGTGTGTACACACACACACACACACACACACACACACACACATTTTTAATTACTTGTAGGTTTTCTCCAAAGGTGATAAATAAGCTATTTGTTTACTCAAGAGATTTCTCCCTTCTCTCTTGTGTTTCAACTGTCCCTTTGTCTCTCTCCCTTTTGGTCTGATCCATTTACTGAGCATGTACTGTCCATCTCTCTGATATCTGCAGCCCGACCTCCAAGAGGGAGGGGACATAGGTATACCCATGGCTGATTCATGTTGACGTTTGGCAGAAAACAACACAATTCTGTAAAGCAATTATCCTTCAATTAAAAAAAAAAAAAAAAGCAGCCACCATTACTGATCCCTTCTTTTATGAAATCAGTTTTAGACCGTATTTCTAATCCTGAGAACAGTGCTAAAAGGAAGGGTTTATACTTTTAACAGAAGAGAAAACCGGGGCTTAGGGAAGTTAAGTGATCCACCCAAGGTCTCACAATGCAGGATTTGGCGCATAAGAGCCCTCACATGGATATCTGCTGAATCAATGTTGAAAGAATTAGACCTCAAACCCAGGCTCAACTCACTCCAAAACCTCACGCTCTGTCTACACATGACACCACACCTCCCTGTGTGGCCTGCAAAGTCATCAAGTCCATCTATGACAGCGAGCCAGCGCGGTTTTGAAAAGGCCTCCCCCGGACAGACCAAGCTCAAAACAGGGGAACGTGTCACGTGTGAGGCCCCATTCCAGATGATCACGGTGTGAAGACTCAAATCCAGAGACGTGAATGGTCTGGTTTTTAAAGTCTGCATTTTCAACTACTATTGAAAAAGTAGAGATTTCTACTTGGTAGAAATTGTTCTCCTGAAGGAATCAAGGTGCCAGCCAGCCAAAGCTATAGGCAGCATCTGATATAGAGAGAAATAGCTCAGAAATTTGATCCAGACTTTTTAAACGTGGTCGTGTTGGTTCGACAACATGAAAACGTTCATCTAAGCATTTGAAAGCATTTTGTAAATAAGTATGGAACTTTATGGAAAGGGCATGGGATCCATAAACCAGGTCCCCGGAATTCTGTTACTAGCTGCGTGGCTTTAGACTACTCCCTTGACTTTTTGTGGGCTTCAGTTTCCTCATCTGAAATATACCATTCAGGTTATTATAATATTTTAGGTTCTTTAAGCTGTAAAAACAGGAAAAAAAATACCTTAATCCACACTCACAATTCTCATTCTTCCTGAAGAAACTTGAGCATTGAGAAGCTAAGAATCCTGTTTAACATCACCCAATAATTTAGTGAGGCAATACAAATTAAAAGCAGATTTTAAAACTCCAGTGCCTCACCACCCTTCTTATAACATTAACTGTACACACCCTGGGCCTGATCTCATAACTTGGTTGTGTCCTCACATCAGGCCTGTGACCCATTTAGCACAACTTTAACTTGGAGAATGAGTGCCCTCTGAAATGTGCACTTACCTTAACCAGACTTCTGCAGAGAGACCTCAGGGCGCCACAGCCCAGCTCGCATTCCCCGTAAGAATCTGACTGCTGGGTACAAGGAATCCTTCCTGAGCTCGGTGTCTGGACTGGCAATTTGGGCTGCTAGGAGTGAAGTCTGCTTCCCCAAACATTTTACAATTATTTACAGACTCTGCATGCATGAAGAGACATGCCTAATCTAAGACCGAGCCTAGCCCAGAAACCCAAAGGACGCTTTCCTCCCCTGCCTCCCCAATTCTGTCCCACTGTCACCGTGGACTGGGGTCACTATTTCCCAAGCTGGCTAACACTAAGGATACCCACTGAAAGTCTTTGCATCTCCATTTCCTCATCGCGAAAATAAGGATGCTATATTAATTATAGGTAGGCCCTTGCCAGGGATTCCTATTCCATAATCCTAAACTTGATTGATCTCTTCCAGGCACAGATGAATGGGTACTGGTATTATACAGACACCCCTTTTCGGGGTGTGTGTCCTACCAGTAGCCATGATTTAAAAATATATGTTAATTTCAGACAGAGCCTGACGGCAAATCCACCCTCCTCGTGCTAAGCAGAACTGTTTAATTGTGATGAAATTGTGAAAAGTTAGCACTGTTTCCTTATGACCTTGATCAGGCACCAGACCAGGGATATTTCACAGATTTTTCAGTGAAAGGAAGATTTTTCAGTGAAAGTCAGAGATTTTTCAGTGAAAGGAAGTACAGTTTGCAGAGACCACCTTGTTCAGGGGGATAAGCCCTCCCACACATGCCCTCTGTTGCATGCTTGAAGCTGCAGTGAGCTCTGCCTGACCTTCCTGCTCTGGAAGCCTCTCCTCCACATCAGTCACCAGCGCCCCTTCCTCAGGGGTCTGCAGGGAATACGGGTGGGAAGTGCAAACCCGTGGCCGCACAGACAGCACACCAGGCTCCCCTTGAAGATATGGCATTTCTGACCTCATTTAATCACCATAATCACCATGAGCTAAGTCCTACCATTACCCCCACTTTTCAGATAGTGAACCCTGAGACGTAAAGAGGGTAAAGTAACTTGCATAGCCAAGGTCAGGTGGAGTGAGGACCACCCAGGCAGCAGGTCCTAGCTCCCAGACTGTTTCCCAGCATCTTTGCGGGGGCGGGGGGGGGGGGGGTGCGGATGGGAGGGGGAGCAGGAGGCATGGAGAATGCACCCCCTCCCCTGAACGCCCCCCACCACCTTCAGCTTGGTGGGGCAGTAATGGATGTGCACATCTGATCAGTGTCCTTTCCAGACCCCAGAGCCCCTCAAAAGTCAGTCGAATGAGTGACCCCATCTCAAGTCCAGGCCTTTGTCATCGAGTCAGGGTAACTCACGCCGTCCACCTTACACTGTTTTGCCACATCGCCTCTGTTCTGTTCCTAGAACATACATACAGGCTGCCAGTCGGTCGTGCCTGTATCCTGGCTCCTTAGCCCAGCCCTGGCCCTCAGCAGGCTTGAGCGTGTGCCTGCTGAATTGACTTTTTGCCCACATTCCACTCGGGATTTCCAGGGACTGCTAATGAGCTGCCACCAGATTCAATAAGGAGGCATGCATGCTCAGTTGCTCAGTCATGTCCGACTCCTTGCCACCCCACGGACTGTAGCCCACCAGGCCCCTCTGTCCATGGAACTCTTCAGGCAAGAATACTGATGTGGGTTGCCATTTCCTGCTCCGGGGGATTTTCCTGACCCAGGGATCAAAACTGTGTGTCTTGTGTCTCCTGCGTTGGCAGGCAGGCTCTTTTAGCCCTGCACTACCTGGGAAGCCCTAACAAAGAGGAGGGCTCTGCAAGAGAGGGCCATGCTCAGAGATGAGGCCCATGTAATCTGACGCTTTGAAAATGCAGGTTTGGCTTCTCTTGTCTGTGTTTCCAACCCATCCAGGCCAGTGATGGGCAAAGAACTTTGATGGCAGACATTAGTGTATGGAGTTGGGAGGTGGTGGGGAGGAAGGGGAAGAAAGCAGAAAAGAAGAAGGGTGTCTTACAAGGGGCACATCTCAGAACTGTAGACAGTTTGAACCAGAAGGGCTTCAGTGACCCCTGAATCTCTGGGCACAGCAGAGGGGCCCCATCTGTGACAGCATCCCATGCTGACGCCCTTTGGTGGAGCAGGTAAAAAGGAGTTGCTGCTGCTTTTCTTTTTTTTAATGATTTTTTCACATTAATTTTTATTGGCGTGTAGTTGCTTTCCAACATTGTGTTTCTGCTGTACAGCAAAGTGAATCGGCTATGTGTATACATATACCCCCCTTTTTGTGGATTTCCTTCCCATTGAGGCCACCCTGCGCACTGAGCAGAGGTCACCCTGCACACTGAGCAGAGTTCCCTGTGCTGTGCAGTGGGTTCTCGTTAGTTATCTATTCTGTACATAGTATCAATAGTGTACAAACGTCAATCCCAGTCTCCCAATTCATCCATCCCCTCCGCTTTCCCCCTTGGAATCCATGCTTTTGTTCTCTATGCCTGTGTCTCTATTTCTGCTTTGTAGATAAGATGCTTTATACCAATCTTTTCAGACTCCACATATGTATGTCAATCCGTAATATGTGTTTTCTGTTGCTGCCTTACTTAAGTTTGTATGACAGTCTCTAGGTCCATGCATGTCTCTGCACATGACCCAATTTGTCCCTTTGCGTGACTGAGTGGTATTCCAGTGTATATAGGTAGCCCACTCCTTCTTTATCCCTCCCTCTGTCAGTGACACTTGGCTGGCTTCCGTGTCCTGACTGTTGTAAGGAGTGCTGCAGTGAACCTTGGGCTGCACGTATCTTCTCAAATTATGGCTTTCTCTGGGTGGGGAGTTGCTGCTTGAAGCCACTGCCAGCTCGGGCCTCCTTTCCCTGGACTCCTCGTGGAGGCCCAGAGTGCGAACCCTAGGTCTTGACACTGCACTTGCCTCTTCGCAGGTTCACAGACGAGGAGACGGAGGCCCAGTGAGGGGACGTGCCCTGGGGGCGGACGCTGGCTCTCCTGTCTGCTGGCCCATGCTCGCCTTGCCACTGTGGCCACATGAGCCTGTAAAAAGGCTTTCTAGCCTTCGATGAAGTCAATAGGCAGACGGATGCTTTGCCGAGACCCTGAGACCAGAGGCATTTGTAAAAGGAGCTTGCTCCCTCAGGAACCCACATTTCTGTGCAGTTTTGCCAGTGGGCTAAGCACAGGCCAGGGCTCTGTCTCCACCCCCAGTGTGTCGTCCTCCGGTTGTATACCTCCAGCCCTTCAGCAGAAGCCTAGTTTCTGCTCATCTAGTGCACGCCTGAGGACACGAGCCAGCCACCCCTAAGCTGACCGAAACAGGGTAGACATCCCTGAAGGCTCAAAAGGCAGCTCTAGTGGGAGCTTCGGCCAGTGATCCAGCAGAGACCACATTTTCCAATCTGGAAATGGGTTTGCAAACCTGAAAGTCTTGGTTGGACAGAGCCTATGAAATCAAGACTAACGAACCCAGGCTGTGTGCAAATGTAACTGGCTCCAGGATGTGGGTCACTAGCCTCTCCCATACCCCTCCAAACCCTCTAGGGTGAGGAGGTCAATGCCCAGCTCCCTCTCTTCCCCTCCTCCTCACCACCTCTTTAAATCTGTCCCAGGGTTGAATGATCGTTGATCTGTGTCTGGCCCTTGGCAAGTGCTAAGGCTGCCCATGGGACTTGTGTGTGTGCACGCTCAGTCATGTCTGACTCTTATCAACCCCATGGACTGTAGACCACCAGGCTCCTCTGTCCCTGGAATTCTCCAGGCAAGAATATTGGAGTGCTTTGCCATTTCCTGCTCCAGGGGATCTTCCTGACCCAGGGATCGAACCCCCTTCTGTCTCCTGTGTTGGCAGGTGGATTCTTTACCACTTTGACACCTGGGAAGCCCCTCCTTCCAAAGGGTGCTTAAAGTGCATTTCCACCCAATGTTGCCTGTGTGTCTTAGGTGGGGGCTGGGAGGACATTGGCCTGGCATTTCTCACTCCATCCTTACTCTGAAGGTCTTTTAACCCCAGAGGGAAGGTCCTAGTTTCACTGAGGCTATTGCGGACTAGTAATGATGAAGCTGATGGGATGTCCATTGACTCATTCAATCCTCACGCTGTGATGAAGACCCAGGGTACAACAGGTGTACCCCTTGTCCAGATCTTCCCTTGTAACAAACACTCAAAAAGCAGTCAGTAGAGCTCAAATAAACAGTTCTCTTCCCTTCTCCCTCCATATACCCATTTTATTGGATTGGCTTACTGGATTTTCACCTTCTTGGTTTTCATCTTGGCCAAGAAGCCAAGGGCTGGCTGAGTTTGGGAGATGCTGAGAGGTCAGAACTCATCCACATCCTGTAATGTTAGTCACATGAACTGTTATCCCAGAGGTGAAAGATTGGACTGGCATTACCTTCCCAGGGGCCGTGTGCCACCTCTAACATTTGTTGGAGAACACTTGAATTCTTTGCAGCCGGACCTTTCCCTCTGGGCAGCTTGGAAACCTACTCAGTGTAGAGCGCAGGTGATGGTGTCTTGGCAAACCACCTCTCCCCTCCACAAAGAAAAGTCCTATGTATAGCATTTGCCAATGTCTGTGGTGTAAACACCCCCACCCTGGTCAATTTCAAGCTACCGCTAGCAACGTTTCTGAATATTTAAGTCGCCCTCATGAGCCACCACCAGCCAACCTGCTGCCTGGAGGCCCCTTCTAGGATATTCACTAAGTGCAAAGAGCACGCTCTCCTTCCAGGGTAAGAGATGACAGTTCTCATCCTATTTGTCCAAGACGCAAACCAGTTTGCAATGTGGTGCAATTAAAATATGATTAAGGTCCAGTAGGGTTGTCAGATTTAGCAAGTAAAAATACAGGATTCCTAACTAATTTAGAATTTCATATAAATAACAAACTGTTTTGTATAGTTCAGTTCAGTTCAGTTCAGTTGCTGAGTCGTGTCCGACTCTTTGTGATCCCATGAATCGCAGCACACCAGGCCTCCCTGTCCATCACCAACTCCCAGAATTTACTCAAACTCATGTCCATTGAGTCAGTGATGCCATCCAGCCCTCTCATCCTCTGTCGTCCCCTTTTCCTCCTGCCCCCAATCCCTCCCAGCATCAGAGTCTTTTCCAATGAGTCAACTTTTCACATGAGGTGGCCAAAGTACTGGAGTTTCAGCTTTAGCATCATTCCTTCCAAAGAAATCCCAGGGTTGATCTCCTTCAGAATGGACTGGTTGGATCTCCTTGCAGTCCAAGGGACTCTCAAGAGTCTTCTCCAACACCACAGTTCAAAAGCATCAATTCTTTAGCGCTCAGCCTTCTTCACAGTCCAACTCTCACATCCATACATGACCATAGGAAAAACCATAGCCTTGACTAGATGGACCTTAGTCTGCAAAGTAATGTCCCTGCTTTTGAATATGCTATCTAGGTTGCTCATAACTTTTCTTCCAAGGAGTAAGTGTCTTTTAATTTCATGGCTGTAGTCACCATCTGCTGTGATTTTGGAGCCCAAAAAATAAAGTCTGACACTGTTTCCACTGTTTCCCCATCTATTTCCCGTGAAGTGATGGGACCAGATGCTATGATCTTCGTTTTCTGAATGAGGCTTTTTAGTTCCTCTTCACTTTCTGCCATAATGGTGGTGTCATCTGCATATCTGAGGTTATTGAGATTTCTCCCGGCAATCTTGATTTCAGCTTGTGTTTCAAGTGTATCCCAAATATTGATTGGGCCCTAGTCATACTAAAACAGTGTTTTGTTGTTTATCTGAAATTCACATTTGACCGGGCAGGGTGGGATGGAGCAGCCCTGAAGGCTTGTGCTTTGGCTGGCAACCCTAGCCCCTCAGACTCACAGAGGTGGGCAGAAAATTCTTGTGGGCTGGCTGATCCTGGTATCGGGAGTGTGGCAGGAGACTGGGGTCTGGAGATGTACAAGACTCTTTTTTCTTTGAACCTAGAAAAATCACATTTCCTGCTTCAGCTTTCCCTCCCTGGAGGGACTCCGGAAGCTGCAAGGTACCCAAAGGCATTTAGTGCAGTATCTTCAGTTTACATGTGAGGAAACTGAAGTCTAGAGAGTTCAAGATCACTTAGACAGCACCAGCAGCGATGCTAGAATTCCTGATTCCAAACTCAGTGGGACTGTTTTTCCTTCTATCATGCACATTTTATCCTACACTCATCTGAGAGTTAGTTGGTCTTAATGGTCAAGAGCAGACTCTCCTGGATTCAGATTCAGGCTCTGACCATTACTAGCTTCATGACCTTGAACCTCATCCCTTTGGGTTCTGTCTTCTCATCTTTAACGTGGGGATTAAATGCGTGAGTGAGTCTAGCACAGTGCCCGGCATGCAGTGACCATCAATAAACACGTCCATCCTGCAAACAGCCCCCTAGAAAAAGCCTCTTTCTTGTTCCTCTTCTTGTAGCCCCTCACATCGCACCCACAGGCCAGGGTTCTGGTTGGGCCACATCTCCCCGCAGCCTGCCTCATCTCCCCCCCATCCCCCCTGCCACCCTCCAGTAGTCAGCCCCCTCTCTGTCCACTAGGAATCGTCATCACCTGCAAGGTAGGAGTCAGCCTCCCTGCCCCCACCTCGACAGAGCAAGACTCAAAGGCTTCACTGCATTTAAAACAGCACAGGAGAACCTGCTCTGTGTGTGTGGTTTCTGGTTTTTGTTGCTGTTCTTTTTGAACACTCTGCATCTTTGTTGCGGCGTCCGGGCTTCTCTCACTGAGGTGTACAGGCTTCTGCAGCGCAGCGCTGGCTCTAGTTGTGGTAGGAGGACCTAGTTGCTCCAGGGCACATGGAATCTTAGTTCCCCAACCAGGCATTGAACCCACACCCCCTGCACTGGAATGTGGATTCTTAACCACTGGACTACCAGCGAAGTCCCAGAAGAATCTTAACAGCCCCGATGACCATATCCTTATATTAACCCATCATCACACACGGCTGGATCCAGACTGGAGAGTCTGGGGAGGGCCCCACGGAGACTTGAGCTCTCTTTCTGCTCTGCGAAAGGCAGTAGGGATGGCTGGGGCCAAGAGGAGCTGGGTGGCAGACCTTGGAGGTAGTGAGGAGAGTCAGACTGCTCAGGTTTAAACTTATGCTTCCCCGTCTATTAGCTGTGGCCCCAACATCTCTGGGCCTCACTTTCGTTATAATGGACCCGATAGTATTTCTACTGCAAAAAGCTATACACCGTCACATAACACTGAATTCAGGTGCTGCCACTGACGCAGTGGGACCCTGGGGCAAGTTCATCTCCATGGGCCTCAGTGTCTCCATCTATAAAATGGGGGCATCCCTTTCTCATTGGAGGATTAAATGGGACAACCTTTGAAAAGCTCTTGGCACCAAGGAGGCACCCAGTAAACCCTCGAGACAGAGGAGCATCCTTGTCGTTTCATGTCGCTTTCTTCACCAACTTCTGTCAACATTTACCTCCCCCTGGTAACCAGCCCAGGAAATGAGATGCAAACCCAATTAACTGCAGCAGCAGAAATGAGCTTAGAAATCAAGCTTTTGTTTGTTTCTGTCTAACACACCCACATCACTGAGCACTTGAGCCCCATGAGCCCACCTCTTTTTGTCTGAGAGTTAGAGATGGTCTTGTTTGGAATGAAGGTGGTTTTCGTTTCGCTTTGCTTTATAAACAGAAACACTCCCTGGTTTCTCCTTTGAAAGGCTGGGGAGGAAGCTGAGTCAGGTGGGGTGTGGTGAACGTGAAATCGGTCACCCTTCTCTCGCCCCGGATTTGGCAGACCCAATTCAGCCCACGCTGACCTGCACAGCCGCCGATGTACTCAGGATCCGTTTTTCTGCTCGTGCCTCTATTGGCACGAAGAAACCATAGCATCCTGCTAGAATGCAGTACAGAATAGTGGAAAGAACAAGGGCTGTGATTGGTTGGGGAGGGGGCAGGCAGGGGGCCGGTCCCAGACCTGAGCTGGAGTCCCGGCCCCAGCACTTGTGAACTGCGATGGTGACGGGGCAGGTCAGGAATTGGTGGAGCTGGGCTGTCATCCGGGAGGTAGCATCTCCGCCTGTCTGGGAGGATTCCAATGAAGCTTAGGGTTAATGGATGTAAAACTTGCAGAAAAGCACCGTGGAATGGAAAGTCTTGCGATGACACCATGCTCCCTTCCCTTTCAGGATGATATCCCAGGCCCGGGGTTCTACAACGTCATTCACCAGTCCCCTGTGATCGACAGCGTGTCATTGTCCAAGAAAGGGACATGCACTTTCCCTTCTATGGTGAGAGCCCCTTCTCTGAATAAGGGCACTAACTGCTCAGTACTTTGCTTCCTTCCTTAATCACATATTGGACATCCGGGCCCTTTTCTCCACAGACCTGTGGTTCTAATTAGGAGAGTAATGGTCTGCCCAGGTTTCATGCAGGTAAACTGGAGCCTAGATCTCTAAGTAATTTTTTTCCCCCACTGCTACCCACTCCCTGAGTGGGAAGAGAAGCTAGAAGCATATTCAGAACCTGATCATCCAAAATCAATTTTGTCAGCATGGAGTGGACTCCTAAACCGAGACAAAATTCTTATGATACATCTTGCCCTAGCAGGACTTTTTACACCTCTTAGTCTAACTGGGTTATTCGAGTTATTGAGAAATCTGACGGGACCTAAAAGAAAGCAGACAGCAGGCCGGGAATTTAGGAATATTCCTCTCCTCTCCATTTCTCTTCTTTGTAAGATGTGGGTCTTTATCTTTGTGGATGGCTCCAAACCTCAAGTAGCTAAATGAAGTGCCAGTGTCTCTGACCTGACCTGGGCAAGTATAGTCTTTATTTGAACATCTATCTGTTGATAAGATAAAATAGATACGACAAGGGGAGTCAAAGTAGGGTAAGACTCTCTGAGGTAGGAAAGTGAAAAAGAAAGCAAATCCAAACTCCAGCATCAATAAGATGCCTGTGCCATCTGTCCCTTTAAGAGTTATAATAATCTCTTGCAAACATGTATTATGATACTTGACACTGGAATAGATTTAAAACACTCGCACACATACACAAAGAGACCATTTAAGTCACACTGAATGCAGCCACTCATTGGAATTCGAGCTTGACCGAGCTGAATGCTCAAGGAGCAAACCGATTTGGGAGTTAACTCCTCACCAGCTAAGATGTTCGGGCTGCACAAGCCCCGAGCCAGTTCACAAATCAGCCGCACATCTACCTCCAGCCCTGTGAGTAACGAGACTACAAAGCAATGGGCCAAAGACATGCCCTCTCACAATGGCCTGGCACTAGAGACAAGACTTAAGACCTGATCCTGACTCAGCTCTGGGTTCAACCTCGATGTGACCTCAAGCACGTCACCCTCTGTGTCCCAGTTGCCTCACAGAGTGAAGACTCCCCAGAGGCCCTGGGCAAATTGACGTTGCAATGATTGAAATAGTCTTTGAAACTGCAGAGCCTTATAAACATGTTCAGTGTTATGATTGTTGCCACCTGAGTCACAAACAATACTTCCTGCAACACCTAGGTTTTCTCTCTGAGAGCTTTGCCAAATAGTGGCAATGCCCACTCCTCCCTGGTGCCAGAGCAGGTGCTGAATCAGAGCACACCATCAATTCCCTGCTAGGCTGTACGTGCAGTAACTTTCCAAATGACCAGGCTGGGCCGTCTGGAGGAGAAGGGGCCCAAGGGCAGATCTGTGTGTGACAGGATCTAATCAGGTCTTTACCAAATTCAGACCAAACCCCAAAGACGCTGAGCTGTTGAGGCTTCTTCTTCCTGCTGTGACGGATATAGGGGTTGATGTTTATGTTTCTAAACACATGAGTCCCTGTATCCTCAGGCAGGGGCCCTAAGTGGAGCTCTATCAGGAGCTTCCCACGTTTCGCCTAGTTCCTTCCAGAACTGGTCGCCAATTTCATTCCTCCACCCCTTCTTTTGTGCCTTTCACATTTAGCGGCTCTTGTTTCCAGATCCTGGACCCTAGAGGGATTGAGAGCAGTCCCCATCAGAAAGGGCTTCCCTGTGGCTCAGCGGTAAAGAATCCACCTGCAGTTCAAGTGATGCAGGTTTGATCCCTGGATCGGGAGGATCCCCTGAAGGAGGAAATGGCAACCCACTCCAGTGTTCTTGCCTAAGAAATCCCATGGACAGGGGAGTCTGGCGGGCTACAGTCCATGCGGTCACAAAAGGGTCAGACACGACTTAGTGACTAAAAACAGCCACCACCACATCAGAGAAAGGTCCGCCTTACTGATGCTGGTGTGGCCGTCAGAAGCGTGACTCCCGGTGGCGCTGACCAAAAAATGCTGTGGGTCAGTACATTTTAGAAACTTCTGGATGACTATTGGAGCAACTGCACCCAGCCTTTTGAGAGGACCTGTCCTCCCTCTAAATTCAAATAATCTGAAGAGCTTCATGACTATACTCCACAGCTTTGTTCCAGAATTATTCACAGGACTAGGTAGGAAGTCAAATGAGGCAGGTGTGTGTGGCGGCGGGGGGGGGGGGGGGGGGGGCGCGCTGGGTATTTCCACGGCTTTTCTGTATATGTGCAGAGTCTTCAGTGTCTCTGGAAAGGCTGTTATGTGCTGGAGAGAGGTTCATGAATGCCAGCATGTGGCTAGGTTGGAGACCGGAGGCCTGGCAATTAAAAGAAAGCCAAGGCGTAGGCTGATGAGTGAGTGTCATTTCAGCTAGACTCAGACTAATTCTCTTGTGATGATTGATGAAACTTTGCCTCAGATGGGAATTTTTTGGAACAGTTTTTCCTAAAGAGAATGTTAGTAGGTATTCTAAGCCAAAAAGATCCTATGATGGAAGAAATTTGGGAATGGCTGTTTCAACACAGGCAGATTTCTTTATTGCAGGCCTTCTCAGTGCATGCTCTACTCCAGTGTGTGTTATGAATCTTCAGAATGGTGTGAGGCTTCTCAAGTTTATTTGACCCTGGAACTATCTCCCTGCTGCTGCTGCTGCCACCAACACAACCTTATCTCATAGAACTGGAAGGCCAAGGAACACACTTTGGAAAATAGTGCTTTGTTTATTTTTTTTTTTCAGGGGTCCTACAACATATAATATTTTAAAAGTTAGATAAATCTTACATTTAATAATTTCACAATTAAAATGGATTTTTAAATTTCCCTAGTAGTAAACCACCTACCAAAACACAAAACAAAACAAATTTATCTTCAATTGTGAAGGTGAAAAATATTTTTGGAAAGATAATTTACCACAAGAATCTGTTTTGTCCCCACCAAAAAAAATGTACCTGAACTTTAAACAAAACTCACATTTTATTTAAGTTGAAATAAACTATACAAAATTGATTTTCTTCACCAAAACCAGCAGCAATGTTTTCTGTATTATTCCTAGATAAACCGCAAAACGCTTATTTTTGTAGGTTTGCTAGATGTTGCTTGTAAATCAAGATGAGGCAATAGATACAGTCATGGGAAAAGACAAAAGAAAACAGACAAAGCAGTTGTCAGTATCCATGGGCTCTGATCCTCTCTCGACCATGAAACTGAAGTGTTCAATATATAAGCTGCCAAAAAGCTTACGAAGATGTAGGCTCAATAAGGGAATGTGAGCAGCAACATCCAAATGGGGAACAACAGCGGCAGGCTCTTCCATTCAAACTTTGACTACAATGTATTGCTTTAACTTCAGGGAAATAGCGCTTTAGCAAAACACGCTTTGCCCAGTCTTTTGGCGACTCAGGAGAGACACGCTACATGCAGCAGCACTGAGGATGGTCTGACCTTGCACCCTTCTTCTCTGGAAGTTAGCAGGAGAGCAGAGGTGTGTCTGTACCGATGAGCACAGGCGGTTTCAGATAGTGATTCTTCCTGAGCTAAAACTTCCCATAGGCATGTATCAGCTGCTCATCTTGTAGCCGAGAACACGTGGCTGTGACTCCTCTCAGCCCACTCTTCCTCGGAATGGGTGTCTGATCCGTATCGTCTCGTGGAGGTTCCACCACTTCGCTAGCTGAGGAAGTTTGGGGTCCTCGTCTGTAAAGCGGGGATAATCATAATTTCCTCGATCCAGGCTTGTCATACGGATTCGATGGAACATCCCCCGCAAAGTACTCAGTTAACTATTGCCCCAAATGCACAGCTAAAGTGAGTCCAAGGCTGGGGTGACCTTACTCCTGGAAACATCGATGGATCCTTGCAAGTAGGAGGAGGCAGAACTGGGACTCGAGCCCAGGCCGGACGCTGGACAGAGCGGCCCTGCTTCTGGTGGCAGGTGGTGGCCCATGACCCAGATGGCGAGAAGCATGGCCGGCATGCACAGAGAGGAGTCAGCTGGGCTGCTCAGGCCTTCCCAGCCTCCTCTGCTTTCTGTGTTTGTGTGGTTATTGACCCCTGTCAAGTGGAGGAAACCAAGGACAATTTTCTCAAGCTTTTAACCATAAAATAATGAAAAAACAAGTTGTTGTTTTTTTTAAATCAGACTTCAATACTTACCATACTATCCCAGGGTAAGGTGATGTTATCACCTAGTTTTTATGGCTTTTGTCCCTTTTCATTTGGCAAACATTGATTCTGTTTGTTTTTTTAACTGAAAATAGTTAATCATGGCTTTCTGGAAGGAGTAGGATTGGTTTCTGTTGAAACAGCAGGAAAAAAAAATTGTGAGGTTTTATGAAATCAGTGGCTTGGTGGGGGATGGGAGGCATAGGTAGGAGGCAAGCCCTGGGACCTCTCAGGCGCGAGAAGCAAACTTCTTATTTAGGAAATTCAGATTATTTAACCTTAGAAACAAGAAGTGAGAGTTTCACTCAAAGGAAAAACCAAGGTTGGAAGAAGAAAGCAGAAAGCTTCCCATCATATAAATCACCCACCAGCTGATGAGTCAAGTGTAAGTGGCCTGAAACGGGATTGGGTGGAAATGCTTTTATGGCAAAATTACTTTTGCCAAGTCCCAAACATAAGATGAATAATTCGAGTTAGTTTACAGAAGTTAACACATGCCTGAACTTGCATTTTCCAAGACCAAATCCTCAAAGCCCGAGGTCATTTTATCTGTGTTATCTGCCAGGGTTTCACCTTTTATGAAATGTTTTTAGACCTGGTGCTGAGCACCATCTTTCTGATACCTGTCCTTGGAAGCCATAAGATACATGATGATGTGGATTCCTTTGACTTTCTCCTCGCAGTGTGCCCGACTGGACACCATCGTTTCTAAATACCCGGCAGCTAACGCGTACACTATCCCATCTCATCTTGTTTCAAAGAAAGACTTCAGCAATTCCTGTTCCAGCATGTTCCAGTTGCCAAGCTGTGAGAAAGTGCTCAAATATGAAACCCCAGCACCAAACCAGTACAATGTAAGAACACTTCTTATGCTTCTTAGACATATATTGAGTGAATGGTTTACTAAAAATAGAAGAAGGGATGTGGGGAGCTTTGGAAAATAGCCTTTAACCTAACTGGTAAATTAGCTAGCATTTGTTGACTATGCAGTGGCTACACGAAGCCGTGCAAGGCTCTCATAGGGAATTTTCTGAACCCAGGGAAAGCTGTGGGCAACACGGAGGTCAGTATGGAGCTGTGGAAAAACCTCTGCCCTGGAAAACTCTTACTGTAGTCGCTCCTATCACAGACATGAAATTAAAAGATGCTTGCTCCTTGGAAGGTAAGCTAATATGATAAACCTAGACAGTGTATTAAAAAGCAGAGACTTCAGTTTATCAACAAAGGTCCATAGAGTCAAAGCTGTGGTTTTTCCAGTAGTTGTATACGGATGTGAGAGTTGGACCATAAGTAAGGCTGAGTGCCAAAGGATTGATGCTTTCCAATTGTGGTGTTGGAAAAAACTCTTGAGAGTCCCTTGGACAGCAAGGAGGTTGAACCAGTCAATTCTAAAGGAAATCAACTCTGAATATTCATTGGAAGGACTGTTGCTGAAGCTGAAGCTTTAATACTTTGGCCACCTGATGCAAAGAGCGAACTTATTAGAAAAGACTGATGGTGGGAAAGATTGAAGCCAAAAGGAGAAGGGGACTACAGAATATGAGATTGTTAGATAGCATCACTGACTCAGTGGACATGAATCTGAGCAAACTCCAAGAGACAGTGAAGGACAGGGAAGCCTGGCATGCTGCAGTCCATGGGGTTGGACACAACTTAGCAACTAAACAACAACCTATCACATAACTTTCTGGAACGGTTTTCTCATCTGTAACAGTGATTGTATTATTCACTTACTTTTTAGATTGTTACAGGGAAAATAAACTTATATCTTTCCATATCGGAAAACTGGTTTCTTTAACAGTAGTGCTTCTCCAGGGCTTCCCTGATAGCTCAGTTGGTAAAGAATCTGCCTGCAATGCAGGAGACCCCAGTTACATTCCTAGGTCGGGAAGATCTGCTGGAGAAGGGATAGGCTACCCACTCCAGTATTCTTGGGCTTCCCTTGTGGCTCAACTGGTAAAGAATCCGCGTGCAATGCAGAAGACCCGGGTTAGATCCCTGGGTTGGGAAGATTCCCTGGAGAAGGGAGAGGCTGCCCGCTCCAGTATTCTGGCCTGGTGGATTCCCTGGACTGTGTAGTCCATGGGGTCGCAAAGAGTCGGGCACGACCGAACTACTTTCCCTTTCAGTGCGTCTCTAGTTCCCATCGCTTTGTAGTTGCTTAAGCAGAACAGTGTGGTTAATGGGTGAGAGATGGGCTTGGGTTCAGATCTTGACTCTGCCATTTTCTACGTGTGTGTGGCTTTGGGCAAGTCCATTAACCTTTCAGGACTCAGTTTATTGATCTGTAAAGTGGGGTTATGGGGCTATGCCCTCCCATGTGGCACTAGTGGTAAAGAACCCACTTGCCAGTGCAGGAGATGTAGGAAACATGGGTTCGATCCCTGGATCAGGAAGATCCCCTGGAGGAGGGCACGGCAACCCTCTCCAGTATTCTTACCTGGAGAATGCCTTGGTCAGTGGAGCCTGGTGGGCTACAGCCCATAGGGTTGAAAAGAGTCAGACACAACTGAAGTAACTTAGTTGGAACACACGCAAAGTGGGGTTTCACGTCCACTCCCTAATGCTATTAAACCAGGTAGCCTAGGCCTAGTGCTTATTTAGCACAGCCCCTGGCGCATGAGGATTCCACAATACACAGAAATCAGTAGAACTGTCTTTGGGGAAGTCAAGATCCCTCTCAGGTTTCAGTTGTAAAATGGAATTAATGATATTTGCCCAACAGGGTTATTATCAGAAGTAGATGAGAGCACAATATGAAAGCACTCTGAAATACCTAAGACATGAATTGCACATAAGGCAGTTACATTATTAAGCTATAATTTCCAAATATTTTGGTCTTAGAATGCTTCAGTTTAAATCTCCTTTTTCTTTTATGGTACTTATAGATAATGGTTATTTTTCCAACTACAAAGATCCTGCCCACCTTCTTCAGTGGATCCAACCAATTATAACGTGCTCAAAGCAATATAAGTGCCTGTTAGGCCAGCACTGTCCAAAAGAAATACAACAGGAGCCACAGAAGTAATTTGTTTCCCTAGTTGTTTGGGTTCCTCAGTTGCTGAGTCGTGTCTGACTTTTTGCAACCCTGTGGGCTGCAGCACGCCAGGCTCCTCTGTCCTCCATTATTCCCCAGAGTTTGCTTAAATTCATGTCTGTTGAGTCAGTGATGCTATCTAAACCTCTTGTCCTCTGCCGCCTTCATTCTCCCTTTGCCTACAATCTTTCCCAGCATCTGGGTTTTTTCCAATGAGTCGGCTCTTCACATCAAGTGACCAAAGTTTGAAGCTTCAGTTTCAGCAGCAGTCCTTCCAATGAACATTCAGGGTTGATTTCCTTTAAGATTGGTTGGTTTGATCTCCTTGTAGTCTAAGGGACACCCAAGAATCTTCTCCAGCACCACAATCAGAAAGCATCAATTCTTAAGTGCTCAGCCTTGTTTATGGTCCAATTCTCACATCCGTACATGACCACTGGAAAAACCATAACTTTGGCTATATGGACCTTTGTTGGCAGAGTGATGTCTCTGCTGTTTTCCTGGTAGCTACATTTAAAAGTAAAAAAGGAACAGGTAAAATTAGTGTTAATAATATATTCTATTTAACCCCGTATGTTCAAGATATTTCAATATCTAATCAATATAAAAATTACTAATTAAATGTTTTACATTCTTTCCCTAATATTAAATCTTTAAAATTCAGCATGTATTTTATACCTGCAGCCCGTCTGCATGTGGACCAGCCATGTGTCCAGCGTTCAATAGCTATATGTGGCCGGTAGCTTCTGTTTGTGATAGTATAGCTCCAGACACTCTTCTCCTAGGGTAATCAGAGCCTGAAAATAATACTGATGATGAGATGATGAAGCACTTCTCATGGCCTGTGTTCTGTTCTAAGAGTTGTGTATTCGTTGATTTCATACTCACAAGGACCTGGAAGTGGATTCTCTTATTTTCAATTTACAGAAGAGGAAGTTGAGGTTCAGAGAGGTGAAGGGACTTGCGCAAAGTCACTCAGCTTGAAGAGACCATTTGCACACCAGTGAGAACAGCTAGGTGCTGAGGTTTAAAACTGGGGAGTGATCAGAGTCTCCATGTTCCAGCCCTGCTGGGCTTCCTTTCATAAGTCGTGTGACTTCTCTGGGCCAGTGATATAATTTAGAATCCAGTGGGGAACTCAAGATGAGAAATAGTAGACCTGCAAGGAAAATAACTGCAAACTGTGGCCAGCTTTGAGGAAGACAAACAGCTGGCGCCTGAGAAAGAGAATATGTATGCGGTATGGAGGTAGGCATATATTTTAGACTGAGTGGTCAGAGAAGGTGAGTGCCCCCTCTCTGCGACCTACTGGGGGGAGCTGAAGGGTGCTCTAGTTAGCGCTTCATGCCTTCATGTCCCCAATCCACTGTTCCTTGAAGGCTCAGCTCCAATCCTGGTATGCAGTAAGCGTGCAATAAATGCTTATATCTTAAAGGCAGAACTTCCTTTGTTAATCAAGGAACAACCACTCCCCAAGTCAGAACTCTGTCCTCCTGCCAACAGATCAATTTTAGTTTGCAGGTTTTTTGTTCATTATTGTTTTAATGTGGCTCTGAAAGTAAGACACACTCATCATAAGATACATCCAAGCATCACAGAAACCCACAAACCAGAAAGTAGAAGTCCCTTATCATTCTGCTCCTCAAACAGCCATCAAAAACCAGGGGCAACACGTGTATGCCTGTGGTTGATTCATACTGGTGTATGGCAAAAACCATCACAATATTGTAAAGTAATTATCCTCCAATTTAAATAAATAAATACATTACAAAACCAAACCGAACCAGGGGCAGTTTTGTTCATACTCTCGTCCTCTTCCCCCCCTCAGTTTTGGGATTATACTGTCCATCGTATGCATGCATTTCTTCTTAATAATATCTGAGGTTTTTTTCCTCTTATGGCAATACAATCAATCTGTTTCGTTCTTTTTTAATCTGCCAGTGGAGCTGACTCTTTTCTTAGTCTAATGGTGAAATACACATGACATACAGTCAGTGTAGGTTTACAAAAATGTCCCCCTTTTCTGTTGCTCTTCTGTCTCGGCGAAGAATAAAGCTGAAGCAGTGTTTTGTCTACAGGAGGCTTTTTTCAGACCTGGAGAACAATGGTTGAGTCAACGGGCGAGCAGCAGAAATGCAGTAATCCTGTTAGCCACACTGTGCTTTGAGACTGTCAAGGCCTCTCTCTGGCTTTGCTTAAGTGTAGTCCCCCAGATTCTCTGTTCGAAGCCTTTCCCTCGGGCCCTGTTATTACTTCCTCTCCGGCATCCGGCTCCTCTCCCCGTGTCCAATAATTAGCCTGGCCCATCTGATCTTTTTGTTTGCCCTCTCTGCAGGCAGTCTGGCCATTTGGTACCCTGAGAAAAACTGAATTCCTCTACCTTTGTCAACACAAAATCAAAATGCCATCTGCATTTCTTCAGAAACATTTTTTTTTTTTTTGGACAAAGAAGTATCACAGAAAATCAAGCCATCTTGGCCCCAGCAAACAGTTTCACTCATTCAGTAAATAGTCCCAGCCATGGCAGGTACAACTTTATTGCATCTTTTATCTAACGAATATGGGAGACTGACTGCCAATTGGCATTTAACATATTTATGATTCATCGTAAGAACGATCTCAGGGTTCTTTTTTTTTTTTCCAGAATTATTTTTAGAGTTCTGAACACTCTCAACTGTATACTGCCTGAGTCGACCAAAATTCTTATCTTCTGGTCAGTCCAGAAAAGTCAAGACGACACAGTGCTTTGTAAATCTCATCACAATCTTAAGTTACACGATTTCTTTGTAAGTCCTATATCCTGCACATATAGAAGGATTATTTGAGCAGTGAGGAATGGGGATATGTAGGACTCAGTGTTCAAAAAGAATGAGAATCATAGAGGAAAAAGTAATGAAAATAATTTGCCTAGGTACCTTTACAAACTTTTTTTTAAAATTTATTTATTATTTATTTATTTATTAAACTTTGTTTTTCTATTTGTGTGTTTAGTTTACCCAACTGGGCTCAAACTAAACATATTGCAGTTTTTTCCAATATACTATTTTGTGACCATCTTCCCATGTCAATAACTTTATAGCTACACGAACGTTTCAAAGTGCAAAGTGTTGCTTTGGGTGAATTTACTGTGTCTATCTTAACCAAATCCATATCGCTAGACGTATTCTAAGTTTTCCTACATGTTTACCTTCTAGGTTTATGATTCTTTTGTCAACTTACAAATGTCCCAGTGGATTTTAAATGCAATTGCATTGAGTTTACAGATAAATTGGGTGGAAATCTTTATAGCTTTGGGTAATCTGGAAACGCAATCTATCTTTCAATTTATCACGTTTTCTTTTATGTCTTTCAGTAAAAATTTTAGTGATTTTCTTCATATTCTAGTTATATGTAACATTATACATTTTAAAAAAGCCCACTTTCTGGCAGGTGATTTATGACTGGGCATTCCCCCATCCCCACCCCGATGGCTCTTTGCCTCAAGTCGAGCAAGAATAATCTGATCCATCTTGAGAAAAAAACTCAAATCTAGAGACATTAAACAGCTTGAGCAGGGTGCCCCTCCCTGAGTGAGGGAGGTGGTCAGGGAAGCCCAGTCTGCAGGCTGGCCCAGGGCACCGTCCTCGGTGTTGCGTTTGGTCCCCAAGGCCCTGGCTGCTGATGAAAAGTCGTCCCCCCCTGCAGCTGGGGCGAAGGTGAAGGCACAGTCAGTGTGACCCTTTCCATTCACATCTGCTTATTTCCTGAGAACGGGTTTAAAAAAAATTTTTTTTAACTCCAAAGTGCCAGTCATCCTGACATGACGAGAGGGACAAAGAAAAGAAAGGCATTGAGCGTGCTGCTCTTGTTTTCTTCCCCCAGGCCTCCGACTTTTGCTGCAAGCAGGCAAATAACGTCTGTGCCCGAGCTGGGTTCGTGTCCAAAACCCAGAGAGGATTTTTCACTGTTTCTAAAACAGGACCTGCCCCAGGTAAGCAGCTGCTTTGTACTGGCCTTGACCTGAGGCTTCCTGTTTCAGGTCTGATCAGCAGGGCACCCGCTCCTTCAGGGGGAGTCTCTTTTCCTTGGTGACTCAGACAGTAAAGAAACTGCCTGCAATGGAGGAGACTTGGGTTCAATCCCTGGGTTGGGAAGATCCCCTGGAGAATGGACTAGCTACCTGCTCCAATATTCTGGCCTGGAGAATTCCCAGGACAGAAGAGCCTGGAGTGCTACCATCCATGGGGTCGCAAAAAGTTGAACAAGACGGAAAGACTAACACTTTCACATCAGGCTTTGCGGGGTGTGGGGGTGCAGGCAGGTGATATAGGAAGAGGAGGGGACCAGCTCCCTACTCAGTGGAAGAACAGCCGGCCCCCGGGGTCTGCCTCCCTTTCAGACCCGGCGCACCTGCTTCGGGCAGCAGCTGGAGAGGTGTCTTCTCGAGCCTGAAGGGTGCCTGTGCGCACACCCCAGGTGCCATCGCAGACCCTGGGGGGAAGGCAGGGCGACCCCTGAGCACTGGGCTGCGATATTCCTTTCCTCCCAAGCCGGCCAGCAGCCTCATCATTTAACATCAAATCGCTGGGAAACCGCTCTGTTCACAGAGCGCCTACGCTGTGCTTTTTGCACGCGGTCCTCACGCACCTGTCCTCCAAGAGCCGTACTCTTAGTCCTGTGTTTCAGATGAGGCAAAGGAGGCCCAGAGAGGCGAAGCAACTGGCTCAGTGCCACACAGCTAAGAAATGGCAGGCCTCAGCCCAGGGGAGCCTCTCACCCCCATCCTCCCGAGGCGATTTCTGACCCTGGGATTCAGGAACGCACAGGGCTTGCTGGCAAACGTTTTCCCTGCTGGGTGGAGACAGGCATTGCGCTCGTCCTGTGCCCCGCACCAGCCTTAGTGAAAAGTTTCCAGAGAGATCTGGTGACATAACAGTCCTCACTCCAGGAACACTGGTTACATTAGACCTTCCCAAATGGGTCCCAGAGACCCCCGAGGGAGCTCTGGGCCCCAGAGCCCAGAGGAGGAGCCGGGAAGGAGTGTCTCTGCAGTGACGCTTCTCGGAGCAGGGTGTGGATAAAATTGCAGCACATGTCAGATTTCAGCAAATCCAGATTAAAGTTGAGAAGATCAGTCTGAGGCTGAATAACAAAACCAGCCCTAATTAGGAGGTTCAGCCCCAGCTAAAGCTCCCTGCCTTGCATCACCACAGGCAAAACCCCACCTTGTTTGTTTAGACAGAACAAACCTCTGGGTTTGGGCCAGAGGTCCCACCAGTGAGCCTAGGAATGTGGGCAGCCCTTCCCTCTGGGAGGGTCCTCAGGGGCCCCTTGAAACACAGCAGGCAGGGGAGACGTGGGCAGTAGCATCTGTTAAGTTCCTACTGTGTGCCACAAGCTTTCAAAGCCCCAAGGATCATTGCACCTGTGTGCTCAAAGAATGTGGCTTATTATTATTATCATATTGGTCTTTCCAGGTGGCACTAGTGGTAAAAGAACCTGCCTGCCAATGCGGGATACGTAAGAGATGTGGGTTCGATCCCTGGGTTGGGAAGATCCCCTGGAGAAGGGAATGGCAACCTGCTCCAGTATTCTTGCCTGGAGAATCCCGTGGACAGAGGAGCCTGGCAGGCTACAGTCTATAGGGTCGCAAAGAGTCGGACATGACTGAAGTGACTTAGCACGCATTATTATTATTGCAGCCCTACTTAACATGCAAAAATGATATACAGAAAGCATGTGACCGGCACAGGGTTCCACACCCGGGTTTGAATCCAGGCCCCTTATCCAGCTCTGAGGCCTGGTTCCTGAAAGACTCCCCCGGTGTCCCCCAGTTTGCCAGAGGCCAGAGCCTGGGGAATCGGCTCCGCTGACAGAAGCAACCCGCTTAGACCTCTTGGGAAAACGCTGTGGTTTCGGCTTCTCCCGGTGTGGAAAGAAACCAGATGTGGAACTGTGACTGGAATTCCTGCTGTGTTGCAGCTGCTCTGAGCGCCTGGCCCCCCGGGGCTAAGGGCCCTGTCTGGTCTGCCTTCAGTTCTGAGTAGAATGCCCACCTTTACACATTGGCTGACAGGATTTTCTAAAGTCTGGAAGCTCCAAGCACAAGGCCAGGCACTTCCCCACCGTCCTCCTCTCTTGTTGATGCTGTTGTTCAGTTGCTAAGTCATGTCTGACTCTTTGCAACCCCACGGACTACAGCACAACAGCCTCCCTGTCCTACACTATCTTCCGGAGTTTGCTCAAATTCATGTCCATTGAGTCAGTGATGCTATCTAACTATCTGATGTTCTGCGGCCGCCTTCTCCTTTTGCCTTCAATCTTTCCCAGCTTCAGGGTCTTTTCCAATGAGTCAGCTCTTTGCATCAGATGACCAAAGTATTAGAGCTTCCGCTTCAGCATCAGTCCTTCCAATGAATATTCAGAGTTGATTTCCTTTAGAATTGACTGGTTTTATCTCCTTGCTGTCCAAGGGACTCTCAAGAGTCTTCTCCAAAACCAGAATTGGAAAGCATCAGTTATTCGGCACTCAGTCTTCTTTATGGTCCAACTCTCACATCCATACATGACTACTGGGAAAACCATAGCTTTAACTAGATGACCCTTTGTTGGCAAAGCGATGTCTCTGCTTTTTAATATGCTGTCAAGGTTTGTCATAGCTTTCCTTCCAATGAGCCAGTCTCTCTTAATTTAATGGCTGCGCTCACCATCTGCAGTGATTTTGGACCCCAAGGAAATAAAATCTGTCACTGCTTCCACTTTTTCCCCTTCTGTTTGCCATGAAGTGATGGGACCAGATGCCATGATCTTCGTTTTGTGAATGCTGAGTTTCAAGCCAGCATTTTCACTCTCCTCTTTTACCCTCACCGAGAGGTTCTTTACTTCCTCTTCACTTTCTGCCATAAAGTGGTGTCATCTGCATAGCTGAGGTTATTGATGTTTCTCCCAGCAATCTTGATTCCAGCTTCTGATTCATCCAGCCCAGCATTTCGCATGAGGTGCTCTGCATAGACGTTAAATAAGTAGGGTGACAATATATAGCCTTGTCATGCTCCTTTCCCAATTTTGAACCAGTCAGTTGTTCCATGTCTGGTTGCTTCTAACTGTTGTTTCTTGACTCACATATAGGTTTCTCAGGAGACAGGTAAAGTGGTCTGGTATTCCCATCTCTCCAAGAATTTTCCACAGTTTGTTGTGATCCACACAGTCAAAGGCTTTAGTGTAGTCAATGGAAAAGTAGATGTTTTTCTGGAATTCCCTTGCTTTCCTTATGATCCAACAAATGTTGCAATTTGATCTCTGGTTTCTCTGTCTTTTCTAAACCTACATCTGGAAGTTCTCAGTTCACCAACTGCTGAAGCCCAGCTTGAAGGATTTTGAGCATGACCTTACTAGCATGTGAAAGAACACAGCTGTATAGTAGTTTGAACGTTCCCTGGTAAGGCCCTTCTTTGGGACCGAAATGAAAACTGACCTTTCCCAGATCTCCTCTCTATTCCTCTTTTTTTTTTTTTTTAAGTTATAAGAACATGGGGAAATACTTCTATCTTAAAGTGTCACTTGAAAAACAGGGGGTGGACTTCCCTGGTGGCACAGTAGATAAGAATCTGCCTGCCAATGCAGGGAACTAGAGACGCAGGTTCAATCCCTGGCCTGGGGAGATTCCGCATATGATGGAGCAACTAAAGCCCACGTGGAACTACTGAAGCCCACAGGTCTAGAGCCTGCGCTCTGCAACAAGGAAGCCACTGAAACGAGATGCCGACACGCTGCAGCACAGAGTAGGTCCGCTCGCTGCAACCAGAGAAAGCCTGAGAGCAGCAATGAAGAGCTAGTGCAACCAAAAATAATTAGTAAATAAACTATAAAAAATAAATAAAAGCCAAAGGAATACAAATGAAAGCAGCAATAAGATACTGTTCATGCAACAAAAAATAAAGAATAGCTTTCCAAAAAGAAAAAGGGTGGGTGATACAATTTAATCCGAACTGTGGGCCCAGCGCCGTGAGCCAGCATCTAGTGCACGAGAGGACCAGGAGTAACTACAGCAGAGTATTCACCTGATTTTTTCTGGGCTGTGAGAGCATAAATGCCTTTCCTGCTTGCTTCTGCTTTTTAACATTTTATAATCAAGCATTGCTTTAAACTTTCTTTTTTTGGTAAGGGGAATAAAAATTAAAAAATAAATATGTGTGTAAATGAAACAGGAAGATAATTTGAGAGATATATTGTTTTATTGTTCAGTTGCTACGTTGTGTCTGACTCTGAGACCCCGATGGACTGGAGCATGCCAGGCTCCTCTGTCCTCTACTATCTCCCAGAGTTTGCTCAAATTTATGTCCATTGTGTCTGTGATGCTATCTAACCATCTCATATACCAGTATTATAAATGCTGCTAACTGGACATCTGTTTTTTTTAAATTTAGGGTATATTGGGACTATCTTTTCATGTCATTAAAAACCCTCCTGTGGCTGATTCATGCTGATGTATGGCAGAAACCAACACAAATCTTGTAAAGCAATTATCCTCTGATTTAAAAAAATAAAAATTCTCCTAGAACATCTTTTGTTAATGCACGTGTGCTAAGTCACTTCAGTTGTGTCTGATTCTTTTTGACCCTGTGGACCATAGCCCACCAGGATCCTCTATCCATGGGATTATGCAGGCTAGAACACTGGAGTGGGATTTCCATGCCCTCCTGCAAGGGGTCTTCCCGGCCCCAGGATGGAGCTCATGTCTCTTAGTCTGCTGCACTGGCGGGCGAGTTCTTGACCACTAGTGCCACCTGGGAAGCCCAGATGGTTGTGTAGTATTCCATTATCCAGTGGTGCCATAACTTAAGGGGAAAAAATGCTCCCTTGTTGGAGATTTAGGTTGTTTTAAACTGATTACTCATATAAATAGAGTGGAGCAAACATCCTTATAGCTCACACCTGTGTACAATTGAGATTATTTCCTTAGATAAATTGCCTAACTTGAAACTGCTAAGTTGAAAGGTATGTAAAATATTTAAGGTTTTTGATATTTGTGACCAAATTGCCCTTCAGCACAGAGATAATCTATCCACCTGTTTCCACGAAGACTCTTCTCCCCTTCACTTTTGCCATCACTATTCCCATTTAAGTAAAATCTTGCTAATAGATCCCATATTGCTGTTTTCAGTGATCTTGCAATGGAAAAGTTGATTTCATTTAAAACAAAATGAGCCTTAGGATGTTTAGAAAGTTTCCAATTTTTTTGGCATACACAATGCCACCATTAATGTAGTTTCCCCCACTTTTCTGGGTTCCCACCTATTTTTAATTCATGTGTATCCAGTTGTGCATTGATATAGTACATGCAGTATAGACTGTTAGGCTTTATTTTACTTGTTTTCTCTCACCTTGATTTTCAAGAACACTGCCATGGGCCTCACAGTCCTTGCATTTACTACCCACAGGGCTGATATGACACCAGAGTGGGCTTTTCCCTCATAACTGTTGCCTTGAACCTGGACCTTTATGCTCGTCCCCATGTCTCACACTGTAGCTACTGCTGTGGTGTGTATCTTTAGGCTTAGAGCTTTTCCATCATGTTGAATAATTTTCTCAATTTCCAAGTAATGGGAAACCAGGGTCAAAGTGTGCAGCATCTTGGAGGGCTTCCCTGGTGGTCCGGAGGTTAAAATCTGGCTTGTAATGCAGGGGACACAAGTTCGAGCCCTGACTGGGGAACTAAGATCCCATGTGCCGCGAGGCAAGTACATCTGAGCCCGCAACTACTGAACCTGCTCACCACAACTGGCAAGTCCATGTGGTGCAACTTGAGACCCCATGTGATGCGACTAAGACCTGACACAAATAAGTATATACACACACGACTTCCCTGGTGGCTCAGACAGTAAAGCGTCTGCCTCCAACGCAGGAGACCCAGGTTCAGTCCCTGGGTCAGGAAGATCCCCTGGAGAAGGAAATGGCAACCCACTCCAGTATTCTTGCTTGGAAAATCCCATGGATGGAGGAGCCTGGTAGGCTACAGTCCATGGGGTCGCAAAGAGTCGGACACGATTGAGTGACTTCACTTTCTTTCATATATTTTTACATATCAATATATAAATATATTTAAAGTGGGCAGCATCTTCATGGCCTTTGCCTACTAGTGCTGCTTTGCACCCTGAAATGCCTGTACCCACTTACAGGGCTGCCAGCTCTTTGGGCTTCCAGGTGGGTCAGTGGTAAAGAATCTGCCTGCCACTGCAGGGGATGCAGGAGACACAGGTTCAATCCCTGGGAGGGGAAGATCCCCTGGAGAAGGGCGTGGCAGCCCACTTCAGTATTATCGCCTGGAGAATCCACCAGACAGAGGACCCTGGTAGGCTATAATCCATGGGGCTGCAAAGAGTTGGACACAGCTAAGTAACTAATCCACCAGCTCTTTAGGGGTGAGATTGCTCCCTCTTTACCTCAGCCCAGATCATTCTCTTCTTCCTTATAGCTTTGTGCACAATGTACTTTTATTCTTGAGACAGGGTATGATAGAAATGAGTGGACATTGAAGGCAGATGGTTCTGGGTCCACATACAAGGTGCTCAATAAATATTTGTGAATTACATAATTAAGAATTATTGGGCTCCCTAGGTGGCTCAATAGTAAAGAATCTGCCTGAAGTGCCGGAGACACAAGTTAAATCCCTCAGTTGGGAAGAACCCCTGAAGGAAGTGGCAACCCACTCGAGTGTTCTTGCCTGCAAAATTCCATGGACAGAAGAGCCTGGCGGGCTATATTTCATGGGGTCCCAAAAGAGTCAGATGTGACTTAGCAACTAAATAACAACAACAACAACAAACTGCATAACAGTTACTGAACAACTACCGCATTCCAGGAACCTAAAAGGTTCTTTTACTACCGTAGCCTCCCGGTTGTTGGAAGAATTATTGTCCTTAGTTTATACAGGAAGACGCTAGGCTTAGCCTCTGGTTAGATGAATGTCTCTTGGCAAGGTACTGAATGTCTCTGAGTCTGTTTCCTCATGTTCAGAATGGATGTGCTAATACCCACATTGCAGGGCTGCTGTGAGGATTAAATGAGTTAAGTCTGTGATGCATGGACACACATTCTTTAAATGGTGAATGTTATTTTCAGTTATTCCAGGCGGACCCGATTACTTGACCATCCTGGAGCGATACTGCCTTATAGTTATTAAATGTATTCTTAGGCGTAAGGCACTGCTTTTTATTTTTTTGAGAAGGGTTATTTATTCTGTCTTAAAATTTCTTTCCTCTCAGGGCATTATGATGTCAATGAATCCCTTGTGAAGCAGTCGCCAAAAATATTGATGTCTTGTTTCAAGTCAAAAACCAACCGTGGATTAAAGCTGACGTCAACAGGCCCAGGACCCGGTTATTACAACCCAAATGGTCATCCCAAAGTTCAAAAAAAGACTCTGATCCCGTGAGTCCTGATTATTCTGATCTTTCTTCTGAAAGGTGTTTCTGGGGAAGGACCCCAACATGGGGGGAAAGGGAGGGGTGTCACAGTTCGGC
Organism: Ovis canadensis; assembly: GCF_042477335.2. NCBI lineage: Eukaryota > Metazoa > Chordata > Mammalia > Artiodactyla > Bovidae > Ovis > Ovis canadensis. Next base: position 247,828,554 of record NC_091246.1, read on the forward strand.
AGACACAGGCTGGGTAGCTCTCATGGAGCGCTTGTTGACGCAGCAGGTGCTCAAGAACTACTTGCTGAGTGCATCGTATTTATTGAGCAACTATTGTGTGCCAGGAACTTAACATCTTCAAAGATCATGACAACTTTATTGTAGGAATGATTGTTTCTGCTTCATAGAGAAGGAAGTCAGGCTTCAGAGAGGCTGAGGCTTGCCTAAGTCCACAAAGCTAAAAGGAGGTGCCTCTGGGACTCGGGCTCAGGACTGTTTGGATCGTCCAACATTCCCCACAGTGCTGTACTCCCCTGGTGCTGATATTATTCTATTTTTTAGAAAACCTCCACTGGGGTGGCAGGATATATGGGAGCAATGGTGCTCTCATAGTCTTGTACTGATAGGTTAAAAGCCTAGACTCTAGAGTTGATCAGACCTGCTGCATTTGAACCTTGGCTCTGCTGTTTCTGAGCTGTGTGACCATCAGCCCTGCCCTAACCCCTCTGAGCCTCCATGCCCTCCACTGTAAAGTGGGGATAATTTATCTGAACTTTGCTTTCAGATTGAAAACCAAGTATTGACATAGTAGGTACGAATGGTGACTCAAAACAAATTTTGAACGTGATGACAGGGATTTCTGCTACTGCTTTTAATCTCCCATACATTTAATGTTACTTTCCCCTCAGAGACTCAAAAATTCACAGGGCTTAATATTCCTCAAAACGGGTCTAGAACTTCTAGAACTAAGACCATCAAGGTCAGTCATCCTGTCATTTCTAAGTCCGAACCCCTCCATAATTCTCTCCAGGCAGCAGTGATTGTAGGGAGGGCTGACCAGCAGGGCTGGGACTAAAGGTGTGGCCGCCTGGGACCCTCCAGAGAGGTCAGGCAGCTGGTGGGGCCCATAGCCACAGGGGGTCAGAGAGGGTGGGCAGGCCAGGAACACTGGCAACACTGGGTCTGATCAGACCATCAGCCCAGGACAAGGGGTCAGAGGTCAGGGGTCAGGGAGAGGAGCAAGATGTGAGCCTGCTGTGTCCAACCCAGGACCTGGAGCCGGGACTCAGACCTCAGATGGAGTCCTCCAGCTAAGTCCCTGATGCCCTAAGGATCTGGGGTTCTGTATGTTGACATTCTTCACATGCTGCAAGGCTTGGGACCGGGAAAGTCTCCAAGAACAGGCTCTTTCCAATGTCAGGGGCTCCCTGCCTCTGGGTTGGCTTGGGCAACGCTGCCCCTCAGTGGAGTGGGAGAGAGGGCAGGTTTCAGGGTCAGCAGACCTGAGTGGGGATCACAGCTCCTTCTCTGGCAGAGACTCCTTCTCCCCAAGCCTCCATGTTTCCATGTAATTAAGTGCAGATAAAAACTCCAAAATCACTGCAGATGGTGACTGCAGCCATGAAATTAAAAGACGCTTACTCCTTGGAAGAAAAGCTATGACCAACCTAGATAGCATATTCAAAAGCAGAGACATTACTTTGCCAACAAAGGTCCGTCTAGTCAAGGCTATGGTTTTTCCAGTGGTCATGTATGGATGTGAGAGTTGGACTGTGAAGAAGGCTGAGCGCCGAAGAATTGATGCTTTTGAACTGTGATGTTGGAGAAGACTCTTGAGAGTCCCTTGGACTGCAAGGAGATCCAACCAGTCCCTTCTGAAGGAGATCAGCCCTGGGTGTTCTTTGGAAGGAATGATGCTGAAGCTGAAACCAGTACTTTGGCCACCTCATGCAAAGAGTTGACTCATTGGAAAAGACTCTGATGCTGGGAGGGATTGGGGGCAGGAGGAGAAGGGGACGACCGAGGATGAGATGGCTGGATGGCATCCCTGACTCGACGGACGTGAGTTTGAGTGAACTCTGGGAGTTGGTGATGGCCAGGGAGGCCTGGCGTGCTGCAATTCATGGGGTCGCAAAGAGTTGGACATGACTGAGCAACTGAACTGAACTGAACTGAACTGAAGAACCTGTGTTATTAAGTGCAGATAAGAACCAGGGCCTCCCTGGTAGCTCAGCTGGTAAAGAATCTGCCTGCAATGCAGGAGACCCTAGTTCGATCCCTGGGTTGGGAAGATCCCCTGTGGGATGGGCATGGCAACCCACTCCAATATTCTCGCCTGGAGAATCCCCATGGACAGAGGAGCTTGGTGAGCTGCAGTTCATGGGGTCGCAAGAGTAGGATAGGCTACCCACTCCAGTATTCTTGGGTTTCCCTGGTGGCTCAGTCAGTAAGGAATCTGCCTGCCATGCGGGAGAGGTGGGTTTGGTCCCTGGGTTGGGAAGATCCCCTGGAGGAGGGCATGGGAACTCACTCCAATATTCTCGCTTGGAGAATCCCCATGGACAGAGGAGCTTGGCGGGCTGCAGTCCATGATGTTGCAAAGAGTTGGACACAACTGAGTGACTAAGCATAAGAACCTGTGTGGATTAGATGAGAAAGGGCTTGAAAATCGTTCACTCTTCTTATTACAGCCGCTGTTCTTCTATATCCCAGAGAGGGTTTGTGAGGGTAGAGGAGGCGGTTGTTTTGTGGTGTGGCAGCTCAAGCCCCCATCCCAACTCTGGAAGCTTCTTCAGGGAACCCATGAGAGGAGAGGGGAGAGTGCTGCGTGTTCAGCTGTCTTCTCCGGAGCTGTGTCATTTGACCTTCATTGGAGTTTGGACGAGTGGTTTGGAACAGTCTCATTTTACGGCATTTGCCTCCGTCGGTCAGCAGGCCCTAGCCGTTTCTGGTGCAGAGCTGGAGGCTTTGGGGAGCTCAGATGAACAGAACACCCTGCATTCCTTCAGCCAGGCTCTCCAGGAACAACTCCAGAGCAGGGCAGAGGAATGTGCCCCCAAATGCGGGGTGGTGGGGCCCCGAGTTTGCGTGGCCACACACATCCTCAAGGGCCATCTTTCCAGCAGGGTCAGGGCAGTGCCGCTGGCGCATCTGGGGGTAGTCTGGGCCCACTGGCTCTCCGTGATGCCTCCTGAATGGATGGTGCTTGCTTACTAAACCTAGGCATTGCTGCACACCATCCTTCTGCCCCTGGCAGCATCACAGTGCACATGAACTTGTTAAGGGCTCTGAGAAGGTCTGTTAAGTTGTTCAAGGCTCTGACAGGTCCTGCAGTAAAGGGACACATCAGACCCAGTGTCCCTTAAACTTGGGTTCACTCTGGTGACTGGATGGCACCCCAGTTTCTATGGCAGGCTCTGGGGTCGGGGGCTGCCCTTGGTGCCTCCCTGGGACTTTGTTTCTCCATGTGTGAAAAGAGGGGAAATCTTTCCATTTCTGACACTCCATAACCCAGTTTTGCTCATTGTGTCTGTCCCTCAGGAGAGCATCTGGGGACAGTGAACATGGAGCCAGCCTGGACCCACAGAGGAAGGTCCGGGATATCCTTTTGAGTTGACACGGAAAGGGTGAAATCGAGAAATCCGTAATTTCATTTTTTAAAGCAAAGAGATAAAGCTAAAGCGTGTTGTTGGTTATTCCAAAATAGCATCCATCTGTTGATGGTGGATGATGGAGAAAGGGATATAATATAAAGAAAAGATACAGCTGGATATGGTAGTATTTCAGGAGCATCCAAACGCCAGTCTCTCACATTTTAGGAGTATCCAAACTCACAGTCTCTCACATTCAAATTCTGTTTCCTTTCCTGTGACCCTGGGGAGGAGGGAGAGGGAGGAGCACCTGTCCTGTCCTGGGGTTGCCAGGCCCCGGAGAAGGTCTGCGTTGTTTCCTCCCCATCAACATTCTGAGACTTTGCTCCGCCTAGCCTCCTCATACTCAGATCCCCGGGGCTGTGTGGGGCAGCGGTGGAGAATCTGGGCATCGTCACCATGTCTCTGTTTTGGAAGCCCGGGGGTCACGAGCATGTGACGGGACGTGGGGGGCCTGTCCTTATTTCTCTTGCTGCCACGTGCATGTTTCTCTGTTCCCGGGTGGGGTTCCAGTTTGCAAAAAATGGTATTTTGGGCTCTGCTTTCTTCAGGATGCAGAAAGGACAGGGGAGATGGTCATTCTTGCAGGAGTGGCTGAGCTCATGTCACCGACCGCTGCTGGCCTCCTGAGCTGGGAATGGGCTGAAGAGGCTGTGGCGTCATGGGCATAAGCACAGGCAGGGGCTCAGGCCCTCGAGACTCCTGTCTTCCCCGCTCACTAGCCCCTGGGAGGCTGGGGGCAGGGTTGAGGGTCACTTAACTCCCTGGGAATTCAAATTTGCCCTCTGGGAATTGGGGCAAGAACACTTTACTATTTGAAAAGACTCTGATGCTGGGAAAGATTGAGGGCAGGAGGAGAAGGGGATGACAGAGGATGAGATGGTTGGATGGCATCACCGACCCGATGGACATGAGTTTGAGTAGACTCTGGGAGTTGGTGATGGACAGGGAGGCTTGGTGTGCTGCAGTCCATAGGGTTGCAAAGAGTCGAACACAACTAACGACTGAACTGAACTGACAGTTTATAATGGGCTTGTGCAGGCATGCTACGTCAATTCAGTCGTGTCTGACTCTTTGAGATCCTATGGACTGGAGCCCACCAGGCTCCTTTGTCCATCCACGCAGTTCACTAGTTCTGGCACACTATAAGCTTTCTATGAGTGTGGCTTGTACTTTTATTGAAATGTGTGAACAAGTGAGTCCTCTACACTCACCTAATGTTTCTCGAGTGGTCCTGCAGGGCAGACACTATGCCGGGGCTGGAGGGGTGTTGGTGTGGTCATTTCTGGGCTCCTCAGCTGCAGAACACATCACCAAGCATCTCTTTGCTATGGCCACGTTGCTGACTCAAAAGCTAAGAGGATTTCGCAGCTCCCAGGGGGTCTTTGGAGGAGGCGCATCAGCTAGGGCTTCATTTCTTCAGGTCTTCAGTATCTGTCACAGTGATGACTCAAGGGCTCAGGGTGAGTCAGGGTGAGGGCTTTTTGGAGATCAAAATAGTTCCTCCTAGGTGCTGCCTTCCAACTCACGCCAGCAACCAGGTGAAACACCCACTGACATCTTTCTAACCCTTGATCTGCTTCCTGGAGTTTTTAAGCCACTGGTTTTGCTCAGACACGCTGTCCTGTCACAGCCAGAGCCGAAGAATCAAGCCCCGTTGGCCCTGCTCCAATTTGGGTAATTACGTTGGACCCACCTAAAGTTCCCCTGGGATTTTCAATTAGATATGGGATGCTTCTTCCCAAGCGGCTGTAATCTGTCACCCGCTACCCAGTTAAACAGATACCACATTCCACCCTAGAGGCAATCGGCTGCCCTTTAATGATGAGAAAAAATTGCCCCTTTATTCCTCCTGACCCTGGGAATCCCTGAGGCAGAGTGAATCTGTGCCTGGGAGTGTCCCGAGGGTCTCCGATGCCCTCCCCCAGTGACCCGCTGAGTCTTTCTGGGAGACATTCATTATTCTCAGGGTGATTTGCAAATAGCTCACATTGGAAGCTGCAAACACAACTTAATCCAGTTGCGGCCAACTCAGAGCCTTTGATAGATGTTTTCTTTCCACCGGGCAGAACCAGATTGGCTTTTATAGCTGGGTGAAGAGGCTCATAACAGCCCTGGTCACAATGCACTGTGGCTGCCCTGGGCTTGATCCAGTCTGACCCCAGTGATTTGCCCAGCCCCACAGTGACACAGAAGGATCAGCCCTGGATGACGATAAAATCGTCAGGCGGGGTTTAGATGCCTGGGCTCCCCTACTTGCTTCAGGCCCCCTGCTTTTCTCGGGAGTCAGGCAAATGTTCTCAGGAATAGGGACCAGGGCCTCAGAGATGGATAAGACACCAGGCGTGCGTGCTAAGTCGCTTCAGTCGTGTTCAACTCTTTGGGACCCTATGGACTGTAACCCACCAGGCTCCTCCATCCATGGGATTCTCCAGGCAAGAATACTGGAGTGGGTTGCCATGCCCTCCTCCAGAGGATCTTATAAGGCACCGTCCCCTCTGCTAGAGAGCTAGGAAAGTCGAAAGCATAGAAAAGCTACTGTGTTTCTTGCAGAGAAGAATGGCTGCTGTGTTCTGAGGGGCCAGCCACGCGGTGCTCAGAGCTTTCACACTGTCTAGTGTTCTCCAGCTCCATCACTGGTCGGGATGGTTACACAGAGTTCACAGAGGATCCAGATTCACTCAGGAGGTGGAGCAGAGAATCCAGGTCTCTCTGACTCCAAAACCCATGCTCCTCTGTGGAGCCAGGGAAGGAAGGTGGGAAACGGGGAGGAATGTGGCTGGGAGAGTTTCCCTGGAGGAGGTGAGAAGTGAAGAGAGGGGGTCAGAGTTCCCAGGGAAAGGAGGTGCTCCTGGAAAACGGACCAGCACAGCAAGGCCTGGAGTTGTTGGATAGCACTGTGCTGGGTGTTTCTGAGAGGTGACCTGGGAGTTAGGTGGCATTGAGAGGCCATAGGTAGGAGTTTTCCTCACTCTCCATCAGGGTCTGTAAGGGGGATGGTCAGAAACCCAAGCGAACAACCCAGAATTGATGGGTGGATGGAGGCTTGAAGGCGGTCCAGGGCCCAGCCTCTAGCTCCTTGTGCCCAGTCCTGGATTGTCCCACTTCCAGGCTTTTGCACCTGCTCTTTCCTCTGTAGGAAATGCCCTCTTCTCAGGAGACACAAGAGACATGGGTTCGATCCCTTGATTGGGAAGACCCCACGGAGTAGAAAATGGCAACCCACTCCAGTATTCTTGTCTGGCAAATCCCACGGACAGAGGAGCCTAGAGGGCTCCAGGCCATGGAGTCACAAAGAGCCAGACATGGCTGAGCGTGCACACACTGAGCATGACTGGCTGTCCACGCTTTCTACCCAAAGAACTCCTGCTTACTTTTCAGGGCAAATGTTACCTATTCTAAGGGAGATTTCTGGATTCACCCAGTTGGAATCTATTCTAACATTTCACGTTTTAGAAAAATGATATGTTTTTTGCAGTAGTCATGTATGGATATGAGAGTTGAACTCTAAAGAAAACTGAGCCCCGAAGAATTGATACTTTTGAACTGTGGTGTTGGAGAAGACTCTTGAGAGTCCCTTGGACTGCAAGGAGATCCAACCAGTCCATCCTAAAGGAGATCAGTCCTGGGTGTTATTTGGAAGGACTGATGCTGAAGTTCCAATACTCTGGCCACCTGATGTGAAGAACTGACTCATTGGAAAAGACCCTGATGCTGGGAAAGATTGAAGGCGGGAGGAGAAGGGGACAACAGAGGATGAGATGGTTGGATGGCATCTCCGACTTGATGGACATGAGTTTGGGTAAACTCCGGGAGTTGGTGATGGACAGGGAGGCCTGGCGTGCTGTGGTCCATGGGGTTGCAAAGAGTCGGACAGGACTGAGTGACTGAACTGAACTGAGCAGCACTCATTCATCTTCATAACAGCCCTGGGTGGCAGGTATTATTATCTACCACTTTACAGATAAAGAAATTCAAGCTTAGGTTAAGAGAGTTTTCTAAGGATGCACAGCTAGTGGACGGGGAGGTGGAGATTCAGACTCAAGCCTGTCTGAGTGCAAAGCCTGTACTGCCTTGAGTCATCACCAGTCGTGATTGTCCCTAGCAGTGGACTGTCAACCCTGGGGAGCATTCAGGGTCTGTGTCTTAGCCCACTCAACACTCCCCAGAGTGTTGGCACAGAGCCATATATGGGGCTGACGCTCTCCAAAGATCCACAAGTTGAGTTGGTGGGGCCAAGCCTCTCCTGGACACGTGGATGGAGGGGAGGGTGAGGGACGGCTCTCACTCACTCTCAGCAAGAATCTGGTGAGAGACTGATCCCACCTGCCCAGCCCCCTGCAGGCCATCGCTGGTCAGGAGAGTAGACACTTCAGTCTACTCAAAGAACTGGGCTCGGGGTGACCCAGACCCATGGGGTGACCTCATATAGTGGTTGGCCCATTCCAGCTCTGACTTCTAGGAATCATGATGCCAGCCACACACTCATCAAACTCCTGAAGGTGCTCAGAACAGCTAGACTCCAGCTTTTATTAATAAGGTGAGAGTGGCGGATCACACTATATATAATCAGTTCTTCCATGCAAACTGGAGGGAAAGAAAGGAGGCAATGTATTTTTTTTTTCAGGCACACCTGTGATTTTTATTTTGCATAAATGTATATGCTATTCAGGCAACTCCTAGTATATAAAGATGTATATACTTCCCTAAAATGGCTAGTGGCATAGTCCAGCCTCAGGTTAGACCTGGTAGAAGTGGTTGGGCTAAGCTATTCCCTCAAAATGAGCCCCGGGTGGTGTTGACATTAGTGAGCAAGGCTGGGAGGTCACCTGGCCCTGTGGGAGGTGTGATCTGGGGGAAGTTCAAACTTTGTTAAGACTTTTATCTTCATTTTCAAACTTCATGGACTAATTTAGCTTCTTGCTATGGTTGTTTTCAGTTAATTTTTTTAACTTTTAATTTTGTATTGGGGTGTAGCCGATTCACAAACAATGTTGCGATAGTTTCAGATGAACAGCGAAGGGACTCAGCCATATATATACATGTATCTATTCTCCCCCAAACTCCAGAAGGCAATGTATTTTTCCTCCTTTCCCCGGGGACACCTTTATTCTAAATACAAGCATCCAAGCCAGCTGTTCCTCCTTCCCAAGATGTGAGCCTCAAGTAGGCTGCCCACAGCACCCCTTCCACCCCCTGGCAATGGGCGTGTCCACCCTGCCTCAAGGTAACTCTGGCGAGGGGTCCCCTAACCTCACTTTCAGAGGCTCTGTTGCCCATGCGGGATCAGGCGGTGGGCAGTGGTACTGCAGGGGATGGCAGGAATAACAATGACTCCTTTTACTGAGCACGTACTGTGTGCTGGCGCTCTGCTTGGGGGCCTGACATAGCTTTTCTCCAGTCTTCCGTCCCCTTATAAGGAGGGAACAGAGAGGTCCAGGGACTTGGCTGACTGGCATTCCAACTCAGGCCTATGTGATTCCGAAAATCAAGAACACCCCTCTGCCAAGAGGCCCTCTGCACGTGGCTAGGCACCAAGACTTGAGTTCCAGAGCCGGCACGACTCCCCACCTGCTCTGTCATATCGGGTGACTTACTTCCTCTCTCTGGGCCCCAACTTCTTTAGCAAAATAAGGAGGTTGGATGAGACATCTCTAGGTCACCTATAGTTCTCCGGGTCTAAGAACACCTCTCTTCAGAAGATGTTGGCCAAAGGGCACCGGAATTCCAGCGCTGGGGATCTCAGTCCCTCTTCTGTTTGGATGGGTTGATGTCAAGCTGGGGTGCATCTCCCGGGGCCACTCAGGGCTCTGAGAAACCTCTCCTATCTTTTGGTGCAAGACCTGAGGAGAAGGTGGGAGTGAGCAGCCCTTCTATGGCGTGGCTGGGGGAGAAGAGGGATCCTCACTGTAATCTCAGGGTTCCTGGGCAACCCAGTGGATCTCTTTGTTTTTTGTTTTTTTGTTTTTTGTTTTCACCTGTGCTCATTACCTGAGCGCTTTTCTCTCTTTATTCTTTTCTTTTTATTTGTTTGGCTGTGTCAGATCTTCGTTGTGTCATGCGGGATCTTTCCTTGGGGCGCGTGGACTCTCGTTGCGGTGCATGGGCTTCAGAATGCCTGGGCTTAGTTGCCCTGTGGCACGTGGGATCTTAGTTCCCCAGAGAGGGGCCCCCATTCCCCTGCCCCGGTGGGACTTTTTGAATCAAGGCCCTATGGGAGGTCACAGCTTAGAGGTTATCATGTCCAACCCCCTCATTTTACAGATGGGGAGACTCAGTCTCAGAGTGAATTAGAGTGAGGGGTTCAGGTACAGGTTTCATCTCTCTTTATTCTCTCAATCACAGGCTTTAGAAGACTCCCTTTCCTGAAGGATGGGGAGACAGAACTAAAACCAATCGAAATCTCAGTTGTTGGTGATTGTTATCCAGAGGTCTCTTGATTTCCAACCCAGTGTTTCTCCACTCCTACCTCCTGCCTTGCCAGAAAAACATTGAATATGTTTGTGAAACATCAATGCCAGGGCAACCTCTAATCTTGGGAAGGCAAACCTTGGGAATTCTGGGTGCCTATCCCGTTTCCTGGCCATGTAGGCATCACAAGAGGCTCACTAATGTTCTTCCCGTTGAGCCCAAGTGAGGCCTTAGTTTTTTTTTTTCCCTGTTAAAATATTAGTTTATTTCATGTCTTTGCTGTGCCCAGCAAATTATGTCAGTTATTTTTAATCCCACTTAGAGACATTTAAATTTATTTTAGAAGGATAAGTGAAACCAACCCCGGCAGGGCTTGTCCATATCAGTTTATATCTCCAGTCAATCTGCATTTTGTTCTGATCAAATGTGTTTTTAGAATTTTTAGCACAAGGGTAAAAGTCCCTTTAAAAATTAGATGGTAAATCGAAAGACCGATAAAGCTGTTAGTCTTAAAATATACATGCTCTTTGGCACTTCTTGTTTCTTACTGTGGGAATGGATGAGGGAAGGAAGCATGAAGCTGGAGCAATTTAAAAGCGGTTTCCAGAAAACTCTCTCTCGTTTAAAAAGTATGTTCCTTGAATGTGCACTGTGTGTCCGCCCTGTACTTTTTTTCACGTTTCAGTTTTGCCATAAAGTGAAGGGCTGAAGCAAGGGCTAGGGCATGTGGTTTAGAAGGAAAAGTTAATCCCTCCCTCAGCTAGCTGTTTAACCTAATGGAAGCTTTCTCAGTTCCTTACCCTGAGCTCCAGCCAGGCACGACCACATGATCAGAGCTGGTCCATGGCTTTGATGCTGTCTGCCTTTCCCGATCAGCTCGATGACATCAGCCACCCTCAGCAACCCTGTGTACCGCGCTCTTGCTCTGTTCTGGGCCCTGTCCTGACCACCATGTGTTAAGGGTGTCATCTCGTTTACCCCTGACAACAAGCCTATGGGGTAGGTCCTATTGTGATCACCCTCGTGCAGGTGAGGAGACTGAGGTCCAGGGCCCCCAGACCACTGGCAGTGGAGATGAAAGCAGAAACTGGTCTCCTACGCCGCATCCAGTCCTCTTGTAGAGCCTCAGCGCTACAGCTAAAACCTGCCACTTCCTCCGCAGACTGACTTAGTGACACCTTCCCGATTTGTCTTTTCTAAAGGAGAAACCCCATCCTGAACTTCTCCGCCCAGCCTTTGCCTCTGCCCCCGAAGCCGCCTCTGCCAGGCCCCGGGCAGTACGAGATCGTGGACTACACGGGGCCCCGCAAGCACTTCATCTCCAGTGCGTCTTTCGTGTCCAACACCAGCCGGTGGACAGCGGGGCCGTCCCAGCCAGGCCTGCCTGGCCCAGGTCAGAGGACTGGTTTCAGTGATTGTAAAAACTAAACCTGGACTTGTCTGTCATTCCTGGGCCTTCAAATGCCACGGATTTATAGGCTGTTTGCCAAACAGTTCACAGGGGTTAGAGTGGATAGAGAAGACTTTTCAGCTTACACTTTCAGAGTAGGAAAGGTGTTTTTTTTTTTTTTTTAAGGTGAAAGGGCTCTTAGAGATGATCCAGGCCAAGGATTTGCAAATGAGAGCTGTGAATGTTCAGGGGCTTCCCTGGTGGCTCAGTGGTAAAGAATCTGTCTGCCAATGCAGGAGATGTGGGTTCGACCCCTGGGTTGGGAAGATCCCCTGGAGAAGGTGGTGGCAACCCACTCCAGTATTCTTGCCTGGGAAATCCCATGGACAGAGCATCTGGTGGGCTACAGTCCATGGGCCGCAAGAGTCGGACATGACTTAGTGGCTAGACAACAGCGACAACAGGAATGTCGTTTTCAAGAGGCAAAAAGATGGGCTGTAGGGGGTCTGTGACCTTGAAATTGCCTGCAGATTTGGAGCACACAGACATTATTTTCTGGGGGAAAGAGCCACAGCTTTTGTCTAAAAAGTTCATGTTCTTAAAAATGTTTAAGCTGTGGTTCTAATCAGACGGGGTCACTTCCCAGATGGGGAGAGCCCAGAGAGCGAGGTGTCACAGCCCGAGGAGGAGTTTCAAGGCCGAGACCCAGACTCTCTTCCCTTGATGCCTTATCTGTCTTGAAATAAACCAGGGCTCCACCTGAGCAGCTCTTTCAAGCCACCTAGTTCTGTTCCCTTGTACAGGTGAGCTTGAGTGGTGGGACCCGCTTACTCACCCACCCCCCTAAGATCTGCCTGAGAGCTGACAGCCGGGGGACTTGCTCCAGCGGGTGGTCTGCACTCCCCCCCACCACACCTACTTGTAGTTCTCAGTGGAGCTCTTTAGCCATTTAAGGCCCCCATGATGGCAGAGTTGATGGCATTGGGGACTGACAGGTGGGCTGGTGGGCAGGTGACATGGGAGGGGGACGGCAGGACTTCGGGGACTGCCAGGCCTGTGAAGGTCAGTCTTCCAATGAGTATCTCTGAGGCTCCCACCCTAGGGAGGCAAAGATGACTCAAGTCCGGTGCCAGCCCCCAAAGGCGTCCCCATCCCTCCACACACACAGGTGAGTAAGGTGTAAGGTAGACCGGACAGGAAGAATGCATTCCCATGGCTCTGTCCCTGGAAATATAGTGAGAATCAAGCCAGTTAGATGGCAGAGGTTCAACCTTGGGCTCATTTGGCCAGTCCAGGCAGAGCTCGGCTTGGTCCGGCAAGCGTACTAAGGCGCCATGTGAGTGGTGAGCGTGGGGACCCCGGGGACAGCAGGATCCTGGTCTGCCCCTGCTTGGCCCGGTCCTCTAGGAGCCTTCTCTGAGCATCTTCTCCAGGCTGGTGCCTGGAGCGCAGGTGCAGGCTCGTTCCTGCTGCTGTGTTCCCCTAGGCCAAGGTGGGCTTCCCCGCGGGCCCCCCGCCTAAGCACCTGCAAACATCTGCCTTCTTGGCTTCCGGTGTATGCAGACCCTCCTAGACAGCCGTGGTAGCTTCCTGTCAGCGGCTCCCTCGTGAGCCAAATCTGCGTCAGTGTAAGAGTTTCCAGTCACCCCAACTTGTGGTTCCCAAGCCCTGCGTGATCCTGACTGCTGTTGTCAGGGTGTTTTTTTGTTTGTTTGTTTGTTTTAATTTCTGAACTAAATCAAAGCAAAACCCTGTTAAGCTGACCCTCAGCTTCTTTAAGACTATTGCTCTCCTCCTTCCGCAGCCCCCCTCAAATTTTATACAACTCTTTTGCAAATTTTCTTCTGTTAAAGAAGCTAGTGAGTTGAAGAAGGTGGGAAACCAGAGTTTGAGTCCAGTTTCAGAGCCCGACAACCTTGGGCCAGTCCCTACCTCCCTGGCTCCCCACAATGTCGGGTGCAGGGGGCCTGATCAGGGGGTCCCGCCCTCTCTGACACCAACTGTAAGGGCCTCGAGGACTGGCCTTTTCTTTCTCAACACACTCTCTCTCTCTCCACAGCCACGTACAGGCCGGAATTCCCTGGCAAGCAGTCCTTTCTCTACAATGAGGACAACAAATGGATCCCAGTGTTGTAGTCGCCGCATTCGAGCTCAAGGAGACCCCCAGCCACCCACCCAGGCACCCCAGGGAGTCAGCAGGGAATGCCCATCTCGTGTGTATGTGCCAGCTGGTGGCACAGGGTGGCCTTGCCCCCTTCCCCTCATCCCTTGCCTGCTGTTGCAACCGGACTGCCATGCTTGTCCTTGTCCTGAGCTGCCCCCTGGAGTATGGAGACCCCCACCCACCCCGCACTGAGCCCCATGGATTCCTGAGCAGAAGCGAGGGGTGGACAGAGCCCCCGCCTCGGTCACTTCACCCCTCACATCCATCCAGGATGGCTCTGCACACCTCCCTGCTCAGTTGCCAGCAGCTCACGAAGCTTGGCCTTCAAGAGGAGGCCGCCGCCGGCCAATGCCCCATCCCGAAGCCTGATGCTGAGCCGGGGCCCTGCGGCCGTGGCCTCAGCACCCTCCCATCCTTTGGCCTTTGACCTCCACATCCCTCCCGGAATTCTAGGGGCCAGGAAGGCCCAGAGGCACAGTGACAGGGACCTGGAGGGGTTGCCTGGCCCTTGTCCCCCAGCTCAGGCCTTGTGTCTCACCTCAGGGAGAGCGTGGGGGCATCACCGTGGTCTCGTGAGCTCATCACCCGCCCTCAGGGGAGGCCAACCCATCCGTTTATTGGCTCTGTGCCCAAGGGGCAGGTGCAGGCAGGACCCTCTGGGGCCAGAGTCCCGGGCACAGCGGTTCTGCGGGGCGCCTGTAGGTCCTTTCACCCGGCTTTCCCCTTCCCTGGCCCGGTCTCTGTCCCCCTCACCCCTGCTCAAGTTGAATATGATCTTGACTGAGCCTTTTCGGGCCTGCCAAGTCAGCCCCCCCTTGGCAAGGAGAAGGGATTCTCAAGGAACCCAGGGGATCAAGAGTTAACCACACAGCCCTCCTTCCCTAGCCGCCCCCATGGCTTTGCCTTTTGTAAGTGGAAGCCCCCTGCGCCCTCTCCTACACCTCCCGGTGCCCCCGCTTGCCCTTGACTCTCTCCTTAGACTTTGCTCTGTGACTTTTAGCTCGGAATTGGCCACTGACTATTTCTCCTTTCAGGGAAGGGCTGCTGAGGAAGAGGGCAGGAGGAGGATGGAACAGCGTGTCCAGTTAAACTGAGTTCTCATTTCTCACAAAAGCTGGCCTTGCTGTAAACCTTAGGTTCCCGGCAAGCGCCCCACTGCTCTGAATGACCAGGAGGCAGCCTGGAATGTGGCCCCAGGAGCGTCCAGGGTCGGGATCTAAAGGCAGACACCTTGTGCTGCATCCACTCTGGTCCTAGCTTGTCCTAGGGGTCAGGTTGGAGCAGAATTTGGAGGCTCAAGGTCAAGCACTTCCAGGGCTGGGTGGGCAAGGCAGGGAGCGAAACAGGTGAGGCGAGAGGAGGTCTGGGAGCTGAGGCCGGTGTCCCTCTAAAGGCCTGCTACCTATCGCCAGATCTGCAGATTCTCCAGGAGAACCTGGGAAATTTTGAAACCTGAAACTTCTCGATTGGAGATGTTAACAACCTTATTTCAATTAAAAAATTTTTATTCAGGCTAAAGGAGACTCTTTTGCAGTCATCAGTTGTCCACTTGGGCACTAGGAATCCTGGAAGACCCCTTTAAGGCTGACACTTGAAGCCACACCTTTCTTTGACTCTTGACAATATGGCTGGACCTAAAGGCCTTGACTTTTAGGTCCCTCTGACCCCAGGGATCCTTAGCTGGTCCCTGGGCTGGAAGCAACCAGCCCTGGGGTCCCTGCAGGCTGAGGCTGGTGGGACTGCATGGAAAAGAAGACCGGCTGCTTCTGTCGGGGACACCTGGGCCTGCGCCGGGTGCAGGTGAGGACTGCCTCTGTAGAAACTCCTCGCAGTGGGATCAGGAAAGTGGGCACTCTGGGAGGAGAATGGCAGGGGCACCGTCAGGGCTGCTCTTGGCCAGGCAGGACCTGTGTTCCATAGAAGACAGGGCTGGAGCTGAGACCCTGAGCTCTGAGGGTGTGTCTGAGTGGTACCCAGCCTCTCTGGAGATGTTGTAGGCTGCTCACGGCTCCATCCAGCCCCAGGATCCCCAGGCCCCAGCTGTGTGGTAGGATCACTTCGGGAGCCGTTTGAGAGTCATACGGCCCAGGCCCGAGCCTCACAGTTCTGATTTAACTGACTTGAGGTAGGATTTGGGCTGTGGTATCTTTGTGAAAGTTCTTGGTGTGATTACAAAGAGTCTAGTTAGGGTTAGGATACACTGATATTTTAATAAAGTATTTTCCAAATTTTATTGTGCATGAAAATCACTTGGAGATCTTATTCCAAGATGCTATAGACCTGGGTGGGGCTTGAGAGCCTACATATCTTTTTTAAAATTGATATATAATTGAAATAAAACATTGTACTAGTTTTAGGTGTGTTTTGAACAAGCTCCCAGGTGATGCTGATGCTGCTGGTCCATGGGCCACACTTAAAAGTAGCAAGGGTCTAGTGCTGCGCTGAATCGCTCAGTCGTGTCTGACTCTCTGCGACCCCATGGACTATAGCCCACCAGGCTCCTCTGTCCATGGCCTTCCCCAGGCAGGAATACTGGAGTGGGTTGCCATGCCCTCCTCCAGGGGGTCTTCCCCACCCAGGGATCGAACCCAGGTCTCCCGCATTGCAGACGGGTTCTTTACTGACTGAGCCCCCAGGGGAGCCCAAAGGTGCAGTGAATACTCAGCTGTTGAACTCTCCGTCTGGCCCTCCCTGCGTTCATCCATCTGCCTGCCAGCTTACTTGTCCTCCCCTCCCTTGCTCCTTCCTTCTCCTCATCTCCTCACTACTCCTTCATTCCCTCTCTCCCGAGGCCCCCACCCATCCCTCTCTCCCCTTGCTCACTCATTATCTACCACGCGAAGCTTCCTACAGGCAGAGGATGGCATCCCTACCAGCTGGCTTTATACAGTGACCCATCTTTGGCGAGGGCTTACCTTCATCCTCTTGCCTTTTCCACTCTTTGAAGGAAAGGCAAACCCCGAATGGCCGCTGTCGGCCTCAGGAGCTGCCCTTTGTTCCCTGATGTTCTCTGAGGGCAAGGCAGCATTTCCTCAAGGCTTCCAGGGTTCTCTTTCTTTGAGTTCCCAACAGCCTTCCTAAGGCACTGACTGCCTTGTCTCTCCGTGTGGAGGGGCGAGCAGTGGGCCTCAGAGGTTTTGCTGGAGGCAGTGAAGGGCATATATGGGGAGCCCCGGGACCCACTCCTGAGCTCAGCAGCAGGCAGTGCCCTGGCCCCCATGGTTCCCTGTGTGTCTGAGTCCCTTCCAGACCCTGGCAGGTTTCAGAGGTGGCGAGGTCTGTATAAGCACTGATACCACAATGTGCGCTCAAGGCCGGGGTAACCACTGCTCTAAACCTCTTTAAAGCAGTGGTTCTCAACCTTGAGTGCACAGTGTGGTATCGGGGGATGGGGGGTGGGTACTTTAAAGGTACTGAAGTCTGGCCCCAATCCTGGAAAATCTAATATAGTTGCTGTAGGGTGTGATCTGGGCAGCAGGGATAAAAGCTGCTGGGGTGATGAATTCCAAGGTGCGGTCAAGGTTGAGAAGACCACCTTCCTGCTTCCGGTGGTTCCGGAAGGAAAGGAACAGATGCTGAGCACCTCTGGCCTGCCTGTCAGCGTGCTGACACTCCACACACCCTGCGCTTTCACCCTCCCGGTGATGTCGCGGCAGCAGCGAGGCCTGGAGTGGGCTGAGCAGCCTGGGTGCTTCGCGGAGTCCCTTCCAGTGCTGGGGAAGCGGTGCTGGAGCCTGAGGCCAAAGGAAAACATCTGCATACTGACACTCCCTTCAAAGTTCTGATATTTTATCTTTTTTGGCCTTAATTTCAAAAGCATTGCATTGGACAATGATGTAGCTTGATTACTGAGCTCTTTGGCTAGGGCTGGGCCTCCCTGGCTTGACCTGAGTCCTGGCCCCAGGGCTTTGGGAATTAGGACTCTGGATTGGCTGTCAGAGCTGGAAGGCCCTTGGAGAGACATCCATGGTTTTCAAACTTTTTAAGTTTAGTTCAGACCAAAGTTAATATAAAAACTCTATTGTGCACATGAAGAAAAGCAGAGCAGCTGTGACTGAAGTCTGGGGAGGACACCCAAGGACTGCCTGCTGTCCCATGCCCCACATTGTGGGGAGTTTGAGACCCACCAGTGAGCCCCAGGGCTCTAAAGATGGCAGCTACCTGGTGACTCAGGTAGAACATGCCTGTCATTTTATAGCCGATGAAGTTGAGGACTAGAGGGGGAGTGGGTGGGTAAGCCGGAAGGAAGGAACGGCGGGAGGAAGGAAGGATGCTCTGATCTGTCCCGTTCTCCAGGGGAAATGAAGCCTGATTTGTAGCACCTGTCAATTCCTGGGGTGTAAACACTCTCTCCAGCCTACTGACGTCACTGACTGCAGAGCTGGGGGGAGCTCATGATCAAGTCTGTGAGCGGGTAGGAGCCGGCTCCAGAAAGAGCGAGTTGGTGGAGAGCTCTGTCCACTGCCCCGCTGTGAGGTCCTCAGCGAGGGTATCCTAGGTCTCTTTCATCTCCAGAGTCAGTGACACTGAGGTGGTGGTGTCCGCCTGTGGGGCCAGACGGGACAGGCCTCACGGGGCCCACGATGGGAATCAGGAGCCTTGGCCTTGCGGGGTGGCACCTCTGGTTCGCCGGGACGCAGCATTGATCACCATCCTTTAAGTCCAAGGAAACTGCTCACAGGATAGAGCAGGAGAGAGTCCCTGTTTCCTTGCACCCTTTGCTTCTGGAAGACTCTCACAAGAGGGGCCAGTGTGACATCTGAAGTAAGACGTGTGGAGACTTTTATTACTAACTAGCATATGAGTATACAAAACGCATAACTGAGTAACAGCTAAAAAAATAATCCAAGAAATGTGAAACACACATTTTTTGAAATGATAAAAATGTATCCATGAAAAATATAAAATGTTGCTTATATATACAATATATACTTATATATATATAACATAAATGAAAATGGTAAATAAGAAATGTATACAACAGTGAGTGGGGATGGAGGCTGCTCCACACAGGGGCTGCTTTGTTCCAGTCGATCAGCTCTGATTTCCAACCTGTGCGGAGGAAGTTAAGTCTGTGTGGAGAGTGTGTCCACTACACTGTCTTTTTAAAAGTCATTTGCACTGGAAAATCAAGTGTTAGACAGTTAACTCAGTGACCAAAGGGTGAGAAGTCACTGGTCTGAAGCTGACGGAACAGTCAAGAATGGGTCCAAGGGTCAAGTCGGCTTGGGGAGACAGGGCTGGTGTCCCCAGCCTGAACGGGCAGCCTGAGGGAGACGGGCTGGGGAGAAGGTCTGAGGAGGAGCAAACAGGCCGCTGGGCTGGTTAACGGACACGGCGTCATCTGCCCGGAAGCGCAGAGAGTAGATTCAAGCACGAGGTGGGGCTTTAGATCAGGACACCTCCCAGGGCCCCTCCGGGCCTTGATGCCTGTGGGTCGAGGGCCTCTTCACTCAGGGAAGACGTTCAAGTAGCGGCGCTGGGCCTGAGGAGAGGTCGTGTGTGGCTCAGGGCCACCGCCCAGCTGGCTCCCCCAACCCGGAGCCCACGTCAAGAGGCCTGTGGGTGTGGACGCTCAGGCCTCACAGCTCCTTAAGGATGATCTGGATCTTGCCGTCGAGCTCCCCCATGTCCAGCAGGAAGGCGACATGGTTGCTGTAATGCCGGATGATGTTGTTGTCCATGTTGACCAGGATTCTGGAGAGGAGGAGAGGAGACGTGTGCTTAGAGGGTGAGGGCCTCTTCCCCGACAGGGCCTCTGAGTGAAGGGTGACAGACATGCGACCATCTGCAGGGGCCCCCAGCACTTCCAGCGCCTCTTGGACTTGCTCTCCGACCCTCAAAACAGCCCAGATGGGGGGCATTCACTGCCCCTCTTGACCAGGGGGACACAATTCCCCAGAGGACGAGCCCAACTCAAACTCGGACCTGCTGGTGGCTGCCCCCCGCCTACTGCACCAGACTGCCTCTCTTCACAAGTGTCCACACTCACTGTGTGTGAGCAAATAACACCCAGATGTGGGGAAGACGCAGCACTCCTTAGTTACCAGGCCAGGCTGTGCACTTGGATGTGGAGTGTGAGCTCAAGTGTGGTGGTGGGCCGACGAGGGGTGGGTTCAACAGGAGGCTGTGACATGTCGCCCCGCCCCGATCCCCCAGCCGGTGCCACAAGGGACCCCTCAGTTCCACCCCAGCAAGTGGACATCTCAGGGATGCCATCGTGGACTTGAGGGGCATGGCTCTCTCCCCCTCACATTCTTCAGACAAGGACCTGGGCCATCCTGAGAGGGACAGAGCCTCTGGGGCTGTGGCCCTCTGCAGGGGTCAAGGCCACAGGGTAGCCAAGGGCATCCCTCTAGGAGCCGCCTCCCCTGTGAAGGACCCGCCGGGCTGTGACCTGACCTGTGCAAGGCAGCTTCCTTTTTGTGATGGGGGTGGATGTTTCCCCTCATTCACTTCGCCAGTATCTGCTGAGGTCTTGCCAAGTGCAAGGCCTTGTTCCAAACAAACACAGGGGCCCACACACAGAGATCCCAGGTCCCTCCCTCTAGAAGTTTCAAATCTAGTAGGGCCTGGGAGAATGAATCCTGATAACCGTATTACTCTAGTTCACAGATGGGGAAGCTGAGCACTCATTTGCCTGGGGTCACACAGCTAAGAAATGGCAGGACTGGAATCTGGACTTTTGTCTCAGTCCACTGCATCGTTTTTTAAAGAAAAATAATAAAACCCTATAAATACAAGCTAGGATGGGCATATAAAAGGAAGGTAAAATCTAGGGCTGGGGGAGAGCTCAAGATCAGGCAAGATGATCTGCGTTGGGCAGGAGTGGGGCTGAGTCGCCCATGCTCCTCCTCCTGGTGGTAGCCAGCCGTCTGCTTCCCAGGGATCCCAGGAGAGGTGTGACCTTGTCCTCCCTGAATCCCCTGGATCAGGAGAGGCAATGGAGACAGGGAAGCTGAAGCCTGTGGCCTGTGGGCCGTCTCTGCAGCAGCGTTGAGCAGCTGCTGCTCTCTGGAAGGAGGTCTGAGCTCAGGCTCCGAGGCCTGGGTGCGGACTGCCAGCATCTGATTCTAAGGTCTGGCTTCCTTGGGTCCTGAATGCAGTGCCTCATTTCACAGAGGGATCGTGGTCTGGAGGTGCAGGCTGCAGACAGGCCGAGGAGACCAGAGGCTGGAAGTGCGAGTGCTTTGTCAGTACTGGGCTTTTTGTTAGTTTCCGATAGCAGCATTTGTTGAGAGCTTCTAGCTGCCGGGCGCTGGCTAAGGGCCCTGTGTGCACCAACCTCTCAGGCAGGGCCTCCCAGCAGGCCCAGAGTACACTCCCGCACACAAGGGATCCCAGCCAGGCCCCCAGACCTCTTCTCCTCAGGGGTCAATGACAACCGGGCCCTAGAGGCAGGGACTTGCCCAGAATGTGGGCCTCCTGTCACTTGCCAGCTTCAGGCTGTCCTCTGTCCTGGTTCACAGAGAACCCCTGGCCAGCTGCCAGCAAAAACAATGTATTTGTTAATCTTTCAAGCACTCAGTGGTGCTTGTAAAGCTGATTGTATCTACCTTTGTCCAAAGGACTTTCTGGAAGGGTCTGTGAAAATAAACCAGGCCGGTGCTGACAATAGCCTGCTCCAAAGATGAGGGAGGCAGCTAATGAGCCTGGCCTCTGCTCTCCCGACAGACTTTTTTGGGGGAGTCTTCTCATTTAGGCATCTCAGACGATCCTAGGCCTGGGGTTTTCATGGTTGGGGCGTGTATGGGGTGTGGGTGCTTCTGAAGGGCCGCTGGGTGATGCCCTGGGCTACGGGGCTGGGAAAATAAATCCGCTGGCCTGGATTTATTTGCACATTGCTTAGCGGTTAGAGGAACAAGCAGCAGGCAAGATAAAATAGTGGGTGCGTGCATGGGTTTTAGACAGGCCAGGATTCCTGCCAGGTACTCACTCTATCACCCAGGGACTACTCTGAACCCGTTTCTTCATTTGTAGAAACAGCAAATTCTAAGGGTCAATGAGACAGGGCTTGGGGTTCCTTAACCCAGCGTCTGACAAGTAGGAAGTGCTCCACAAATGGAAGTTATTATAACTTTGGTTGAAATGTCTGGTTGGGGCTTAAGGGAAAGACTATGCAACTCAGCCGCTGGGGCTATTGGGCATCTCTGTGTGCACACCCCCCTGAACCTGGCACAAAGGCATTCATTTCCCAGCCCGTTCGCCCAGCCTGAAGTGGGATCTGGAAGAGAGGCCAGAGGTGGCAGGTGGGGTGGCAGCCAGGGGGTGTGGGCACTGGCACCAAAGGGGAAGTGGGGCTGGGCCTGTCTGGGCACAGCAGAGCCTGCCCTCTGCAATGAGGTGGATTCTGCTCTGGAGAGCGTGTAAGCTCCAGTTCCCAGTTTGAAACCGAAACTCGGAAGGAAAAAACACACACACACACAAAGACCTAGACACACATACAACCAAAACCAAAGGATCCTTTCCCGGGGCTGCAGGGCTGCCCACCTCCCCCGGCCTCAGCCTTCTCTGGGAAGGAGGCTGGGTGAGAGCCAAAGGGGAGGGGGCGGCGCGGGGGCAGGGGCCGCGGAAGGAGGGGAGGAAGGAGGTGGCCCCCGGGCTGACGGGATTGGGGCCTCAGCTTGAGTACAAAATCTGCCTCAGTTTGCGGTCCTCCAAAAGGAGAGCCACGGACAACCGCCATGGGGCAAAGCCTGAGCACCTTCCAGGGACAGCCAGGAAGAATATCAGAAATGAGCCGTAGTGTGTCTGGAGCTGTGGGTGGGGATGAGGGGTTGGTTCCCAGGGCCCTGGTCCGGGGTCCTCTCAGCAGGGAGTGGCAGTCACCGTTCCTCACCACACAGGGGTTCCCTTGCTGGGCTGGCAAAATGACCGAGGCATCAAGGGCTGCAGAGGCCAGGTTCACCGGCTCTGAAGCTAGGTAGAAGCCTGGGAAGGTGGTCACCAAGTGGACCTCCAACTCCACCCTCCTAAACCACCCCTGCTGAGGAGGGATCTCCTGGGCAGAGAGCAAGGCTACCACGGTCCCTAGCCCTCATGCCCCGGAGCCCATGGGACATGGCAGGCATTGTCCACCCCCCTGAAAGCTACAGCTTCATCCAGACTTGCAGGTGGAGGAAGCCTGTGGAGCCTCCCTAGCTGGGTGCCCTCAACACGAAGTCCAGTCACAACTCCTGTCCCGGATTCATTGCCTGCATTTCCTTCTTGGGAGCAAGTCTGCTGGGCCTCCCGCCACTGTACCTTTACCCACTGCTCCGCCCTCTCTACACTGCTTGGCACCTCCAAGCCTCAATTCTCAGTCTGTGAAAAGTGTGGAATGGTATCCACCTCATGGTGTGGCCGCGAGGGAGAAATGAGAGAAGCTTAACCCAGTATCTGGCACGTGGCGGGTAGGCGGCCAAGTAAGCGACAGTCACGATCATCATCACCGTTATGGTCAGGCGCCTGGCTTACTGCCGACGCATGGCCCTGCGCTTCCCTCTCCACTGTCTCCCACTTCTCTCCTTCCCAACAGTGACCAGTGTCTGGTCTCTGCAGGCGGCCTTGGCCTGACTGCCAAGGTTCTCCACCCCAACTCCACCTCGCCTCCACCTCTCCACAAAGCCACGTACACGCACAGCTCAGCCCTGAGCCGCGGGCCTCTGCCAGGCAGAGTGGACCTGCTGGGAGCTCCCTGAGCTAACGCTTTGGAGGGAAAGGCGCAAGGTCAGGAGAGGGGGTGAGGAGCAAGAGCTGTGCTGGGCACTTACCCTCGCTTGCATTTCTTGTAAACTTTGTAAATATTCTCTTCAGGGAACCCATACTTCTCAGAGATCTGGAAGAGAAAGGCAGGAGATTCAACGTCTGCTGCCAAAAACTAAATTTGCAGCAGTCTTTAACATGATGGCTTTTAATTTCCGGATCATAAACTATATACCCAGATTGTAGAAAAATACAATGAAGAAAATGATAATCATCTGTAATCCTGTGTCCCAGAGATAACACTAGCAGTATCTGAGTGTATTCCTTCCTGCCTTTCGGCCATGTGTACAGGTGTTTTTATGTCCCCCAGAGGCAGCTTCACTTATCGTTGTACATTATAAGCCTTCCCTCACCACAACTAACTGTTGACAAATAGCGTGTTTAGTGCTTGTAGACTGTCCCAAAGGGTGTCCACCATTTCCCCTCAATCCTCGCCACGGTCAGACATCCGGATTGTTCCAGTGCTGAGGGCTCCCTGCTCACCAGCAGGCTGACCAGTTGTGCAAACCAGTCCTGGAGGTGGAAACAGGCCTAGCTCATAGTGTCACTGAAAGAATTAAATGAACCGGTCTGCGTGTAATACTTAGGACAGCTCCTCTCTGTACTAAATAGACGTCAGTACTTGATAAATGGTCATTATTATTTCAGAAGTGGAGCGATGAGGATGCTCTGGTCTTGTTGTGAGGGGTGAGGAGATGACTCACTTACCGTTCCTAGCAGGAATCATTTACCCCATTTGATGGGCGAGGATGCTGAGCTTGGAGAAGAATAAGGTATGTGCCCAAGGCCTAGCCTGGAGCCCAGCTTTCCTGCCCCAATCACATCCCAGCACGTTGGAGGTTAGTCCACCAGAGAGGACACTTCAGCTCAGAGGCCTCAGCAGCCTGGCTGAGCTCACCCAGCCAATCGGCCCATGTGTCCCCAGGCCTCTGACACTTCCTGTAGGGCAGACAGAACTGGTCTGGTCCCCGCTCCACCAGCTGGGGTTGCAGAACTCTGAACAAGTCCCCTTACTTTGCTGAGCCTCAGTTTCGTCCTTTGTAAAATGGGTCATGATGGGAATGTACACACGGGTGCTTCTGTACAAGAACTGAGACGCTTAGGTCAAGGTCCCAGCCCAGCACCATCCCTAGGGTGAGTGGAGTCAGATGGCGCTGGTTAGGACTGCTGGCTGCTGTGGAGCCGCCAGGAAGCGCAGGCCACAGGCTCGAGGCTCAGGTCCTCCTCTCTGGGCCCTTCCTCTCTTTCCAAAAGAAGAAGAGCCAATTTGGCTCCTCAGCTGGTCTCTGCCCTGACAGAGGCTGCTCCAGGCAAGAAAAGTTCTCAGACTACTTATTGTAATGGCAATGTGGCTAGACGCTCTCAGGAAAGTCTCAAGTCTGTCTAAGCAAGAATTTAGGAACTTTCCAACTATATATTGTACAGACAATTGCTTTGTCTGGCTGCCCCACAGGCAATGAGCCCCTTCATCCTTGACGTATACAGTCAGGAGTGGGCATCCTCTTGGAAGAGTTACTGAGGACAGAGTTTGGGCACCGGATGGGGAGCTGACCCCTTAAGGTACTATCCAACCCAAAGATCTGGAGTCTATATATATTCTAGCGACGTTAATGGCCTCTTGTGAGCCCAACTTCCTGGGCCTGGTGCCAAGTCGGGCTGACGCAATGTGAAGAGACCAGGGTAACACAGCAGAGTGGAGAGAGCTCTGTCACGTCTAGTAACCTTGGCACGTCACCTGACCTCTGGGACACTATTTCCTTATGGGAAATGAGGAGATCGTTACTAGCACCCACTTTTCAGAGTTGTTAAATCAGTGCAGTAAGCTAGCAAATGCAGCGTGCCTGACAGGATGCCTGCCACACAGTGGGTCTTCAATAAAAGGCAGCTGTGCTTTTCCGTTCATTTCCTTCCCCATCCTGACATCTTAGAACCACCTGGCTTTTCTGCGTGGTTCAACCTGTCAGCACAGCTGGCCCGGGGAGGCTGTGTTTGCTCAGTTTTTAGCTGAACCACAGAGCTGCTGTGGGTTTTCTTTAGGGCTATTTCACCCACTCTCTGGCAGTTCAGGGCGTTGGGGAAGGTCTCTTTGCCCAGACACCACCTTTAGCTGCCCCAGCCAGTGCCTCCCTGGCCAACCACAAGCTGGAGAAATGAGGCCCTCTGGGAAAGAAAAAAAAAAAAAGAGTATCTTTGGGGCCTGGCCTTTTGGGGTTTCACTCCCATTAAAACAGAAACAGGTTTGCAAAGCCAACAAAAAGCTCAGGCCTGTCAGACAGCAGGCATCAGATTAAGGAGGATTTATGGTGTGTGCAGCTCCCCGGGTGGAGCCAAGGGTCTGGTTGGGAGATAACATCTCAGAGGCACACCTCCCCACACCCCCACCCCACAGCCAGGCCCCACAGGCGTCCTCAGATGGGGCGGGATGGGTGGGCCAGCAGAAAGTCAACGTTCCAGAATATTCCTTCCCAGAGTCTTCCTGTGGGAAATCAGAACTGGATGGCGAAGAATGGCAGGGAGATGGGAGTGCAGAGTGGGGTGCGGCCAGGGCAGGGCAGGGTCCGCTAGGCCTCTTACCGCACTCCTCAGCCCCTTCAGGTCCGGGGTTTTCAACATGAGGGCGTCAAATACCTCCTCAGTCTCCCTCCGCACGTACAGCAGAACTGAGAAGCAAAGGGGTGGCTTTTAGAGGTACAAAGGAACATCTAGGGGGCTAACCCAAGGCTAATTTCTGCAAAAAGAGCAAATCCTTGCTCAGGGTCTGTTCCCAGCTGGGAAACACCCGACCTGGCTCTGTGGATCCCCGCACTTCCTCAGACTCTGCTGATTCCGGTGGGTTTGAATCCCTGTCCTGCCACCTGCCAGCTCTGTGACCTTGAAGAAGTTCTTTTAACATCACTAAGCCCCATCTTATCCAGATGGAAAATGGAGTCAGCTCCACCCGCTATTCCAGAGTTGTGGGCAGTATTGATATGACACCAAGTAGGGTGCAAGGCTCAGTTCAAGGTTGCTAGAAGCTTTTGATCGTAGTTGGTGGTTGGTTTCTTCTTGATGGTTAGCTCCAGTCTCTCTCTCCCAGGAAGTCACAGATTTACTGTGTCAAAGCCAGAATGCCAGGTATGGAAAGCCCACCCACTCCTCCGCCTATTAGGAAGTGGGGAGACTGCCCACCACCACAAGCCTATTGCCTTACGGCTTCCCCAGGACGCCCGCGTCCAACAGGGTCAGACCAGGCAGAAGTCCTCTAGCTCTGTGGCTGTCTGCCCTTCTCTCAAATCCTGGCCCAGCCCCAGCCTCAGAGAGTAAAGAACCCCTCAAGCCCTCCCGGTAGGGGCGGGTACTGCCCTGGATTCCTGGACCAGGATCAGGTGGAGGCCCTGGGGAGGCCTTGTGGGGAGCTGGGGCGGGGGTGAGCTTGGAGGACAAATGGGGGGCAGGAGGCTACCTCTCTGCAGATCATCTTCCTTGGCCTGTTTGGAGGGCAGAGGCTCAAACTCCTCGGTGAAGGGCGAGCAGGTGCGCTTCAGAGACAGCCTGTGGGGAAGGCAGGGAGAGGCCTGTGAGGAACCCGGGAGGATCCCAGAGGCTGCCGGGCCCCAGAGGAAGAGAAGACCCTAAGAGGGTGGGCGCAAAGCAGTAGGACAGAGGTAAAGCAGCAGGTCTGGAGCTGGCCTGCACGGGTTCACATCCCAGGCCTGCCCTTCCTAGCTGGGTGACAGCGTCTCAGGGTCCTAGTCTATAATGGGGCGCTTCCTAAAGTTGGACGGTTGAAGGAGATAATGCCCGCTGCTTTTAGCACACTGTGTGACAGGCAGTAGGGCCTCAATAAACATGGACTACTGTCTCATCATCAACATTATTCTATTTTGAAAGAATCAAGTTGGATGTGAGTCAGTAGAAGGAGGGAAGCTTGTGGGCTTTGGAATAGGTCAGACGTAGGTCTCAGCCTGCCTCTGCTATCTCATAGCTGTGTGACCTTTAGCAAGTCACTTCACTTCTCTGAGCCTCAGTTTCCTTGTCTATAAAGTGAAGCAATGACCCCTGCTTGCTTGACTCACTGGGGCTGTTGTGAGGTGATAAGTGATGTAATTTGGTGTGAAAGTACTTCCTTTTATACAGAAGAGACTGATACCAACAATACGTGATCGCCATAAAGTGCTTTCCTGTTTACAGAGGTTCTGTTCCATGCTGTCTCTCATACCTGCCTCATCCTCATGAGCCCATTTTCCTCCTCTGACAGATTTCTAGCTGAAGCTGTGAAGTGACTGTAGCTGACAGAGGGAAGGACGCAGAGGCCCATCCTGGGCTGCAGGCCCCTCCGGGGCCTCTCGGAGTCTGCTGGGGCGGGCCGCCGGGTGGTTTCCCCTACGTCCTCCCGCACAGCTGCCCTCCTCATGCTCCAAATCTGCATCACCATCTCAGAGGCTTTTTCTTTCCCGTTTTACAAGCAGGTGTCCCGCCAAAGATTCGCCAACTTTTCAAATAAAACAAACCCATAAAAACTCGGGCAGTTTCAGTGAGAAAGGAACATGAGTCTAGCTTGGGGGCTGGGGGCAGAGTCTCCCGGGTACTTCCTCTGGGCCCAGCCTCTGGCTTGGGGGACAGCAGAGGGAAGGGCAGGCTGGGAGCAAACGAGGGGCGGCAGGAGGGAGGCGAGGCCCTTGGCTGCTTCTCTCCATACCTGTTGGAGCTGCTGTGTCCCGCTGAGAGCACTGCCTGCAAGGAAGAGAGAGACATTTTCCATCACACACACACAGGAAGATGAGCGAGCCTTCAGCTGCTGGAGGCTTTCTGGGACAAACAATCTGTGTGGGGGCCTGTGGCGGGGAGGCAGTTCTAATGCCTTTCCAGCTCATTCTTCTCAGATAAGTCCCCTCAAGTGAGCTGAGACCCTGAGTTGAAAGGACGCACCAAGCCCCAGGTGGCTGAGTCAGGACTCGGTGAACACACGAGGTGCTAAGGAATGGTGGCAGCATCAGTGAGTCCCAGCTCACGCAGGAGGGCTGGGACTGCGGGCTGGCCTGCAGCCGGGAACTAGGTAGTTGGAGCTGAGGCAAAGCGAGTGGAAGGGGGAGAGGCAGTATTGTCGAGCCCTCCTGAGCACTTGGCACTGCCCATCTGGTGCAGCCATCGCTCGTCCTGCGGGTTAGGACACCCGGGCCCTGAGAGGGCCGTCTCCAGAGCAACCCCCCAGGAGGCAGGACCGGGACTTTCCGCTCCGCGGGTCCCCTCTCTCAGGCTCACAGGTACAAGGACTGGTCCCCCACTTCCTCCCACAGGAGAGCTGGCAGCCTGGCGATGGGGGCTTCCATCCCTCGAGTGGGCGTCTCCCTACTTGAGGCCCCTGGTTGGGGTTGGGGGAAGAGAGGGTTAATGCAGCCTCCTGAGCTATGGGGGCCACAGAATCACTTCAGGGCAGAGAAGGGGGTGTGGTGGACATTGAGAGGCTTTAAATGTGTGCCAAGGCCGACAGCAGGACTGGCTGCTCCATAAGCTGTCTTATTGTTCGGAGTCAATGCGCTGAACGCCTTTGTGAACTGATGGCCGTTTCTGTAAACATTCCCACCTAAACGGTGGGGAGCTCAATGGGTGGAAACGGTCAAACTGTGTAATATGGAAGCAAAGTAATAGGCAGGAGCTGGGACCTTGATTCTGCCACTGACTCGTATGAACTTGTCAGGAAAAATGGGGATAACAGCCTGTACCCCAAAGGATGCCTGTGATGGAGAAACGAGACGATGCAGCAAAGGCTGTCCGGTCAAGGTGCTTGGTGAGCGGCTTCCTGTCTTGAGAGGTGGTGTGACCCAAGGTGACGGGCACTGCCTCTGAAGCCCAGTTGCCTAGGCTCCAGTGCTGGCTCTGCCACGGCCTGTGTAATTTTGGTCTCAGTGCCTCAGTTTCCACCCCGTGAATCCAGGGAGAATGACATTACCAGCTTCATAAGCAGGTAATGAGGGTTAAGGAGATGACGCATGGAGAGCTCAAAGAGCAGCGCCTAGTGTAAAGCGAGCCTCACAAGCACTGCCGGGATGATCACTATCCACCCAGCTCTGACAAGGCTGTGGTCTAACTTGGAGCTCGGACATTAGAAACCTCCCGTGTGTGCTTCAAGAGTGAACATTTCAATGTGTGTGAAGTTCGTTTCTTCACAAACACTCTTCAGTAGAAAAGGTCCCTGAACTTATATGACCGTATATACATTTTTTTAGTCCCCCTGGATTCAATAAAGATATTTCCATGTTGGTGATGTCAGGACCTATCAACCTCTAACTTGGCCTGTCCTGCTAAGTGGCGGGTTGCTCCTTGCCAGTCTCTGCTAAGACGGCCCACCCAGAGGCCCAGACCCTCTCTCAGCCCAAGACCCTCACCCCTCCAGGACGCTGCAGGCTGGAGAAGTGAACGTTGGGGATGAACAGCACCGGCGGGGTCTCCAGGTCCGCCTCAGGCCGCAGGTAGGTGGTCTCATTGCCCCTGAAGCCAGCTAGCAGGGAGCCCTTGATGCCTGATGGGAAGAGGAAGGCATTGTGCCTTGAGGCCCCTCTGCTCATGCGTCTGCCCTCTAGTCTCCTCTCCCCTTCATGCCAACCCAGCCCAGCTCAGGCCCACTGACCACTGTTGCTGGAGTCGGGGCACTTGACCTTCCTCCGGAACTGCTTCCGCTCATCATCCCGCATCTTCCTTTCTGCTCCCTGCGGGAGAGAGGGGGCCAGGGGTCACCACTGGTCTTGGGAGAGCTGGCTGCTTTTTCTTGCAACTATGGGACTTCCGAGGTTGCCTTCTTCCCAGGGTGAGATCAGGAAACGGGAAGGTACCAGCACTGGGCCCAATCAAGTGCGGCCCAGCCCTGTCTGAGGTCAGCAAAGCCTTGGGAGAGAGAGAAACAGAGAGGCAGAGAAAGAAGAAAGTAAGGGAGACAGGTGTAGGGAGAGAAGAACAGAGAAAGAAACAGAGAAAAGAGAAAGGAGCTCAGAGAGAGGTAAGAAGAAAGAGAAAAGTGAAAAAGACAGACACGGAGAAAAAGAAACCTGGACAGCTTTGTACAGAGACCTAGAAAGAGATGTGTAGCAAGAGGAAGGGTTGAGCAGAGGGAAACACAGCCACAGAGAGCAGGATGGACAAACGACAAGCACACAAAGACGGAGGCATTCAGAGAGCAAGAAGCAGAGACAGGTGCACCCAGCATGGCTGAGGAGGACACGCAGGTGGGCTGGCCCGCCCACCCAGGGTCCAGCAGAGGGTCGCCCAGCCACCTTGTCACAAAAGATCTTGATCTGGCAGACAGCTCGGTGCACCAGGCGCTCGCTGGGGGAGCCGCAGTCGTAGGTGTCGATCTGCAGGTTCAAGGGGACTCCCTTCACCCCCTTCTGTGAGGAGAAGTCTGTGCTGAGGCAGTTGACGCCGACAAACACCTGGGGACAGAGGCGGGAGCTCGCTAAACAGCCGGCCCAGGTCACCAGACCTGCGGTCCCACAACCTCCCTGAGCACCGTGGGGCCTACCGGCCGCCTGGCGGGCACCCTCAGCTTCACAACGCCCCTGGAAGGCAAACCTCACCAGCTCTCTTTTCCAGGGAAAACCCATGCTCCGAGAGGGCCGCTGTCCGAGGGCGACACAGGGAGCATATAAGGGAGCTGGAGTTTGAGCTCAGGGTGTCACTAGTGGACAACGCAGCTCCCGCTAGACTGCCAAGGGCAGCCCAAAGGATCAAGGGCCTGGGAGGGAGATTAAGGGTCCTTTAGGAATTTAAAATCCAGAGCCTCATTTTTTTTTTTTTTTGCCCCTGTGCACCTGGACGACCAGCTTTAGCCACAGCTGAACCAGTCACCCGCTTTTTACAGCTGAGGAGATGGAGGCTCTGAGCATGGATGTGACTTGCTAACGCTTCCACAGGGAGTTGGGCAGGCTGGCAGAGAGGAATGAGCTTGGACGTGGGGCTACTCAGACTCTGCCCGTCAAGCCATGTCACTTTAGATAAGTCCTTGAACCTCATGGAGCCTCAGTTTCTCTATCTGCAAAATGAGGACAATTAAACCTACCTCCTGTGGCAGTGAGGGTGGTTGAATACCCAGGGGGCTTAGACATTTTGTAACCGTTGTTGTGAGTGGGACAGATGGCGTCTCAGCCAGAAGCCTGTGTCCAGCTGACGGTAGCCTGGGGTCAGTCTTAGCTGGACCTCACTTAGCAAGCTCACCTGCTGACTGCCCACTGCTGGCTTCTGTGTGGGACTCCAGGCCAGAGCCCACTCCAGGCTGGCCCCTATTCCTTGGGACGCTTCCCCTGGAAACGATCCTGACTTGAACGAGTGGGGGTGGGGTGGTGCTGGAACAGACCCCCTTCCTTCCCTGGCTGTGGGGGGCCAGGCCCCCAGATGCATGCCAG
Organism: Ovis canadensis; assembly: GCF_042477335.2. Lineage (NCBI taxonomy): Eukaryota > Metazoa > Chordata > Mammalia > Artiodactyla > Bovidae > Ovis > Ovis canadensis. The sequence goes on from NC_091246.1 coordinate 247,860,048, forward strand.
ACATACCTTCCCCTCAGCCAGCTCAGCCCTGATGCCGCCCCCACCCAGCTCACACCTGACAAAGACCCAAGCCTGGGGGCTTAAGAGGCTGTGAGAAAATCCCCACCGAAACCCACCTCTCCCTTCCCACGAAACTCTTCCCCCACTCCCTGAACTGGAGGCCCCAGCTCCTCCCCAGTCCCGGGTGTCTGTTTGAATAATAATAATCCCTTGCCTTTGTGCCTCTCCTTGCTGTTTTCAGAGCCCCTTCACCTTGGTTTTCTCCAGGCAACCTGGACCGCCCCATGAGGGGAGGCGGGGAGGCGGGGATAAGCTCCCCAGCTTTCCCAGGCCAGAAGGGCCTTTGCCATGAGCCTGACCCAAACTTGGTCTGATGGGGTAAGCCTGGCCCCGAAAGGTGAAGGGACAGGCCCAGGGTCACCCAGCCCCTGACCCTCTGACTAGTGCCCGTTCCACGATACCACCTGTCCAAACAGAAGACCGAGACACAGAGGGACCCGGCAGCACCGGCGAGTGTGAGGCTGGTCTCCAGCACTATGTGGCTTCATCATTGGTATGAAAAAAATATATTGCCAGAGGCTCTATTTCTCAGGCCTCTCCAATGGGCTTGGCATAGAAAGCGCCCGCTGCTCCATCCTGCATGATCTCCTCGGATCTTCACCACCCTAGGAGGCAGATTGCTCTTCCCTCCCTATGGGCTCCTCGAGTGAGGTGACAGACTTCAGCCTTCATCTACCAGACTCCACAGCACTTCTGCAACACTCTGCACTGGCCCACGTGTCAGCAGCAGCAGGATCTTGCTGTATGGCTTGCACCAAGACTCAGTTTTCCCATCTGGCAAATAGGTGGATTGGACTAATAACAATAGCCACCACTTCAGCACCAGGCTGTGCTCTACCTTCCTCTCATCTCACCTGAGCCTCACGCCAACCTATCCATTCATGCTAAGGTTACACTCCCAATTTTCAGCTAAGGCACTTGTCCAAGGTCACGGAGGTGGGATAACGGCCCGGCCACTCTAGCTTAGAGCCTGTGCTTCATCTTCACTCCTGTACCCTGCCTCCTCCCTGGTGCCCTCACCGGAGGAGCTACCACAATCCTAAGGACAGTCCCTTTCCTGGGACTTGCTGGCAGCCCGGTCCCATCCAAGCCATGCCCCCAGCACTGACCTTGGCCTCCTCATGGACATTCCACATGAAGGACAGTGCATTATACGCCACCTCCTCAATGTGCTGGACAGTGTTGAAGTTTTCTTTGCAGTCAGCTGAAACCACAGGAGACCAGAGGAGAGTCAGGAGACAAGGGATTTGGGGGTACCATGGGGAGGGGTCATTAGGGGCTGGGCCCCATTCTTGGCAGAGACTTGGATCCTCTCCCACAAGAACCATGCTTCAAACTAGGGAGGAAGTTACTCATTGTGCCCTGGGCTACTGATGGAAAAACTGAGGTCCAGTCTGGGAAGGAGATCTGCCCAAATCCCAGAGGGACTCCTTAACTTGGCCAACTAGGCCAGGGCCCACATGATTTTGGGGTGGAGCTTATTCTTTTCAGTGGGACTGTGATTTAGGAGATCTCCCAGGTAAAATGGTCATCAAAGTCATAGTGGTAGTCATAACTATAGTAAAATCAGTACTACCAGTATTGAACTTGTAATATCAAATAAATGATAGTACTACTACACATTTGACTCTTGAGGGTCCCTTGGACTGAAGGAAATCCAACAAGTCTATCCTAAAGGAAATCAGTCCGGAATATTCATTGGAAGGACTGATGTTGAAGCTGAAACTCCAATGCTTTGGCCACCTGATGTGAAGAACTGACTCATCTGAAAAGACCCTGATGCTGGGAAAGATTGAAGGTGGAAGAAGGGGACAACAGAGGATGAGATGGTCAGATGGCATCACAGACTCAATGGACACGAGTCTGAGTAAACTCTGGGAGTTGGTGATGGACAGGGAGGCCTGGCGTGCTGCAGTCCATGGGGTCACAAAGAGTCAGACACGACTGAGCGACTGAACTGAACTGAGCTATACACTGACAATGCTATGAATATTCAGCTTACATATGAGGAGAACAAAGCTCAGAGAAGTCTGATCACAGCTAATGAAAGGTAGAGCAAGGTCTGGAGGTCAGTTCTCTCTGGCTCCTGAGCCCGGGCTCCGAACCACTGCCGTCTGGGCTCTCAGAGAAGTCACTGAATTGTCCCTATTTGGGTCATGTTCTCTAGCACATGGCAGAAATTGCACGGCAGGCAGATGGGGCAGCTGGTATTTTCCCAGGTGACAGTTGAAGAAACCGAGGCTCAGGAAGGGGAGGTGACACAGGTCACACAGCCAGGAAGAGAGCGACAGAGCCAGGGCCTGGAGGTGCGAGGGCGCGCCGCGCCTCCCACCCTCTCAGGGCCGGGACTGGCGGCACACACAGAAGGCCTTCCCCAGCTCCCTTCCTGCCTTCAAAGCACAAGGGTTCCAGCTTCCAAACAGAGCTGCCCTGGCACTGTGCTTCCAGCTTCCAACTCACCCACTGCCTGCAGTTACCTCATGCATTTGTATCCCAATTGGCCAAGACCCCTGATGGGGACAGGCCAGCCAGCACCCCAGGCCCCCAGAGCCTTGTTTATCCCAAAGCAACAAAGAAAAGAGGTCACTGCTTCCAGTCAACATGCAAATCCCCACAAACCCCACAGCTTATGACCTGGAGACAGGGGCCAGGCAGGCGGCTGGAGTCAGAAATAAGCCCTGCAGAGGTCAGAAGGGGGTGGGGAAAAGGGGGACAGCAAGAAAGGTCTGACTGGCGTGTGTGTGTGTGTGTGTGTGTGTGTGTGCGCGCACGTGCACGCGTGTGAGAGAGGTGTGAGACAGAGAGAGAGAGAGAGAGACACTGGGGTGGAGGGTGTGAGTGGGTTCTCACCCACATCGATGACCCGCTGCTTGGCGGTGGGCTGCCGCGAATGCCAGTGTTTCCAGAAGCGCAGCTGCTCGACTGGGCCCTTCTCGTTGTCGAAGACCACCATCACCACGCTCTGCAAGCACAGTGGTCACCGTGACCCCCTGCCTCGGGAGAGGCCCGGGCAGCCTCATCCTTTCCTGGAACCGGGGTCAGGCGGCCCTGCCCTTTGGCTGGGCTGCCCCTCCCCGCGGCAATGGGCAGTCCTCTAAAGCACCCTCTCCCTGGAGACCCCGGCAGGCAGGGTTGACCTGACCATCCCACCGGCTCCCCAAGCAGTCCCAGGGCAGCCAACGTACCTTGACCTTGTTGGAGGACAAGGCAAGGCCTTTGCCACCCGCTGGCGTCCGCAGGGTGACGGGGTAGAACTGGCCCTTGTTGAGGTAGGCCATGGGTGACTCGCCTGATTTGATGTGGATGGCTTTGGGGGAGCCCAGGGTGTACTCAAAGTCACTGTGGAGAGGTGGGGGAGGACAGTGAGGCTGGGCTCCCAGGCTGAATGGAGTATCCCAGAGGGCAGTGGGGCAGGAAGCCTGAGGCTCTGCTATGGATTTACCATGCGGCCTCACTAAATCACTCTACTTTCTAGGGCCTCCATTTCCCCGTTTTCAGGGCTTCTATTTAACAGCTTTGTTGAGGCACAGTCCTCCTGAATAACGAATAATGGAAATGAGAGAGCCCTGAGGGGTGACCAAGTCACAGGGAGACCAGGACACAATGGAACCTTAGTTTTCTAATGTGGTGCTCAGTTCTGAGCTGCTTGTTATAACCTGGGAAAGAGATGTAGAAAGCACTCTTTTCTTTTACATGCCTTTACTTCTCTCTTTTCATTCAGTGATGATGTTTGCTCTGGGGACAGTGTCTGCAATCCCCTGCCCGCTGACCAGTGGTCAAGGGTCCAGAGAGGCTAACTTACCTCTTGGGATAGTCCTCTGGACCTGGGGGTTCTGGGGATGTTTTCAGGATATCTGGGAAGAGTAGAGACTGCAGAGAAACACAATCCAGGGAAAATATATGCTCACATTCAGTTCCACTGGGACCTCAACCCAGGGCCACTACATACAGCTGTGAAGGCTGCAGAGTGCACAACCTGGACAACAGTGCATGGCAGCCCTGCCTCAGCTCAAGGACTCTTTCCCCCAGTGATTCCAAAGCTCTGACCGCCTCACTGTCTTCTCTCCCTCTGTACATGCAAGTACCCAGGGGTGTGGGGGTGGGCCCTCACCTCCTGTGGGTCATCTTTGAAGGTGCTGTCAGGCTGCCAGCGCTGTGTGGGAGGCACCCCATGAATGTTCTCAAACAAGGAGCTGAGGGAGCCATTATCATATACATCGCTGGTGGGCAGCAGGTAGCTGTCCACAGAGCTGGTTTCCAGCTTGCTGGGGCCTGCGGGGAGGAGAGCTGCCTTGCCCGGCGTGGGTGCAGCCCCCTCCACGCTCATTAGGTTATTCTTCTTGAGCACATCTGGGTACTCCGGGGTTCCAGACACATTCTCTGTCAGGAATTTCATGAGGTGCGTGGGACTTTCAAGGGGGGTGAGGTCCATCTCATATTCCATGCCATGGTAGTACCTGAGGAGAGAGAGGAGGGATAAGTGGGTACACCACTTTTCTCGGAGCCTAGAGGGGGTCCTGGGCTGGATTGCAGGGTGACCACCACACTGACATATTGACTTCTTTAATCCAAGGTAACGTTAGGTCTTCCCAACATGCCTGAAATGAGATACTGCAGCGGGCCCAACGTGTCACAGGGAGAAGCAGGGAGGAACCAGGTACAGGATCAAGGTTCAGGGGGCAAATGCCTGCTTTATCCATTACAGTACTTGGTAATTTAAAAAACTGAAAGTTTATTCATTCCTTATCCAGAGTCAAATGTCCCCACATTAAAATAACTGTACTGAGTCATTCCAGGTGAGGGCAAGACTGGGTATTTGTGAGTACAGACAGTGTACATTAAGAAAAAAGATCTGGAAGGATATACCCCAAACTATTAAGGGAAATAAGAAAGTAGAATTGCAAGAAACTTTTACTTTTTTACTTTATATTTTGAAGCAAAAATAACAGTCTTTAATGCATTTCATTATACAGAATCCAAAGAATTTTTGCATACAGTCCTCACTTTGTCAAAAGAGCCAGATAAACTATTTTCACATCTGAGAGTCACAGAATCAGAGACACTGAGTGAACACACAGACCTCACTATAAGATGATTCTATTATCAGTGGGTGCCCTCCTGTAATTGTGCCAGTCTTCATTTCCATCACCATACTTCTGATTCTCAAGGGCCAGCCTCAATATGGGTATTCATTTTGTTACTACATCAAATTTGTTTTTGAAAAGTAAACTAAATTTAAAAACAGTCTCAACAATAGATAGTTTAGTTGTTATAACTACACAAATATTGTTTGCCGGCTGGTTAAATATTTTACTATGATAAGTTTTCTTAGAACGACCTCTGTCGCTACTGGAGTTATGATATTAACTTGAGCTTCCTCATTTTAGAATTTTCTACTTATTTATCCATAATTTCCCTAAAATTGTCATACACCTATAAACAATTTTCTTCAAATGAACAAATACATTACATAATCTACCAATTCATTCCTCCCTCCTCCCCTTCCTTCCTTTTTCACTTCATGCATTTCTATAGACTTTGAATACTTTATAACCAGCAGGTATTATTTTACAATCAGAAAAGCTAACAACATTAAAAAAAAATTGTTTTGAGGGAAATGTCATGCACAAAAACCTACTGTTTGTAGCAGTGGAGGGCCCTGAGCCAGCCGCAAGCGCCTCAATGCCTGCCTGAGCAGTTTGGGCTTTCCGGAAAGGAGAGAGAGGCCCAGAAGGTTTCCCAGCAGAAGCCCTGCCTACTGGGGGTAAGGGAAAGTAGAGAAAGGGGGCAGTATCCTTCCAGTGCCCATCTGGCCATGAATATGGCCTGGGCTGCTCTCTACAAGAAAAGGAACATTCATGCCCCGAGGCACCAGTGCCAGGCAGAGGCCCAAGACAGCCAAGGGAAAGAAATATGGGAACATAGGTGTCCCCTCCCCTTGAGGCTGCAGGGAGGGTTTTGAAGCTAGGACAGAAAAGCTTCCAGCAGGGCTTTTCCACCACTGTGGCTTTGAAGCGTGTTTTTAGTAAACTTTAGCCACGTGGCCCGCAGGCACTTGCGTCTGTGCGTGCACTTAGGCAGGGTCTCACTGTGACTGTGGGCCCCAGTCTCTTTTGAGATCATAGGTCCCTTCCTCCATAAAAAGCAGTTTAAAAAACCTTTAACAATCCTCAGTATAAATACAAATACAAACCAGGCTGGATTGTATCATTTTCTTCTGATTTTAAAATAGATAAAATACTTTTGTGGGCCCCTAAGGGTACCGTGGACTTCCCTGGTGGCTCAGATGGTAAAGAATCCACCTGCAATGTGGGAGACCTGGGTCAGTCTCTGGGTTGGGAAGATCCCCTGGAGGAGGGCATGGCACACTCCCGTATTTCTTGCCTGGAGAAACCCCACGGACGATGGTGTTGTAGAGCTGGACACAACTGAGGGCCTAAGCACAAGGCTACCGTGGACCCTAGTACTGGCATTATGCCCCCTGTGCCCAGTGGATAAGGGGACCCAGGTGAGGTTGGCGGTGGGGGGAGGGCAGAGGGGCGGGGATGGTGGCGAGGGCGGGCCTCACCTCTTGCTTTGGTCATTCCGGCCCCCAGTGCTGGAGGACAGTAGCCGCTTCTCCTTGGGGCCCTGAGAAGAAAGGAAGAAAGGATTTATGTGTGGCTCTTGGGTAAGATCTGACTGTCACGAGCCTCAACCCCTTCCAGGGGACTCAGCCATGCAGGGGAGCTATGTTGGTCATTGGGAGAAAACCCGCCAGTCCTTTGAGTTAGCAGGCCATTTAGTCTGAGCCCCCAAGTTCCAGAGTGAGAAGAAGTACCCTGAAATTAGCACTTAAGAATCATGGAATTTGGAGTCAGGCAGGCCGAGTTTAAGTTCTAGCTTTACTATGTAAAAGCGCTGTGTGACTCTGGTTAAATGATTGTGCTTTTCTGAGATTCAGCTTCTTCATATGTCAAGTGGGTGATGACAATCCCTCCCTCAAGTGGGTTGTGAAGATTTATTAATAAAGATAATGCTCACTGTTTTTTAATGGAGTACTTCCTATGAACTGGGCCCCGTGCTAAGCGGCTTCTCTGTCTGCTATAATTTAATCTCTACAACCACTCTGTGACGTCTACTAATGCTATCCCAATTACATGCATGAGGAAAACTCAAGTCCAGAGAGGCTTTGTCATCTTAGTGATTAGGAGCACAGACTGAATTCAGATTTCTTGGGTACGGTTCTTAGATCTGCTACATATCGGCTGTGTGACCTTGGGCGAGTCCCTCAACCTTTCTGCACCTTGTCACCATCTTTACGACAGGAATAATAGCAATACCAACCCGTGGGATTTTTGTGAGTGCTTAGACTAGCACCTGTCACAGCGAGAACATTATGTAAATGCTACCTTTCATGATTATACTTTTAATATTGTTTTATCTTAGAGAATTCGGGTCTTTTCTCCCTAAAGCTAACAAAGCCAGAACAAGGTCTCCAGCCAAGTCTAGTGATGTCAGCGCCTGGGTTTTTAATCAGACTGATGGGAGAGCATGAGGAAAGGTGCCTGGCACAGTGCCCAGCATTCAGTAAGAAATAGTAAGTGGTCACCTTTAGGACTATACTGCCCAAAGTCACATGGCCAGCGTGTGGTAGGAACAGGTCTCCAGCTCCCAACTTGGTGCTCTTTCCACACCGTCAGACCGTGCCCTGACTATCAGCGGTGCTCCTCTGACCTAATGCACTCTGGGAAGGGGGAGGGGGGCAAGTGTATCTCCCCGGGATGCTGGACTGCAATAAACCACTACAAGTGTCACCTACCATTCTGGCGCTGGGAGTGGGCTCTTGCTCAGGGGAGACAGTGCTAGATTTTATTTTATGGCCCAGTCTCAAGCGATATATCCCAGGCTGGCGTTTAAGCTCAGACCTAGAATTCTGGCTCCTATGAGGTCCCAGACATTCCAGGACTGGACTGAGTCATTCAACTCAAATTTCTTTTCCATCATCAGTCTTCTGGGAGAAGGGAAGGGAGGGTAGCCATACCACTCCTAGATGAGAACCAAAAGCCAGAGAGATAATTTGGGGTTTCTTTTGTATCTGAGACCACTTCCTCCAACTTGGTCTCTGAATTTGCAGAATTTACCTTCCTTTGTGTAGAATAAACTACTTCTTGGGCCAGTGAATTTGAAGATTTATTTACAAGGTGGCTTTAAATCTTCAACTTCAGATTCAGTTATCACAACAATCAGCTATTCATGTCCCCAGCCTCCAATTTGGGAAAGTCTCTAGCAGCAATAAGCAGGGATAGCAAGAAAGTTTGCTGTCATATGACAATTCAGACAGATGGGTAGGGGCTGCCTGGAGTTACTAGGCTGAAAAAGATTTTGTGGTCCTGGGTATCTTCAGTGAGAATACAGGTTGTAATCCATTAGCAGTGTCTGGCAAAGGCACTGGAAGGGGGTGATGTCATGTGTGTTATGCACTTGTGGTTACTAATAGGTTTAAGCACACTTCTCCTATGTGAGAGGCCTAATTTCTGTTCTTAGGAACTGGCAGTCTCAAAGTCAAGGCCCCAGAAACAATTAGAGAACAATAAAAGATGGTATGTCGGAAGTGGTACAACGTGCATGATGGCAGCAAGGGTATGAACAACAGTGAGATTCTCAGGAGAGGGAGAGGCGATATGAGGGGAGAGCTTCCAAGAGAAGCTGGGCCTTGGGAAGGGCCCTGAAGGAAATGAATGAACTCAAGAGCAGAAGGCATGTTCTAGGAGGTGGGGCTGGAAGAGGCAGGTGGGGAGGACAGGGCAACTGGGATGACCTAAGGGACAGAAAGATGGTGGATTAGAGGTAATCGCTGTGGTGTGTATGGCCAAGGAACTGATCCATTCAATCAATACATACTGAGCATTGTGTGGCAGGCAGTGTGGGGTACTGGGGGCTCAGTCATGACCAGGACATAGTTCCTGCCCTCCAGGAGCTCAGTGTCATAAGTGAGATGGAGGAGTAAATGCACAAACAGCAAGCTTCTGAAGACGGCGTCACGGAAAATGACGGTACTTACTGAGGGTGCCCAGAGGAGGCACGGAATGGGAAAGCCCAGATATCCTTCCCCACCTTCAGGGAATGGATGAAGTAACTTAAAGCTGAGAGCAGGGTTTCACCAGGGGAGAGGGGAGTGTGCCAGGCAGAGGGACCAGCATGTGCAAAGGCCCAGAGGTGTGAGAGAACGTGGTGAGGGTTAGGGGTGGTCAGAGTGGGATGGAGAGCCATGAAGCCTGAGAGCGAAGACGCGTGTTCAGGCAGAGGTGGGGCGTGCCCAGAGGTGGCGGGCATACCATGTAGTAGTCATAGAGGAAGCTCAGGGCCGCAACGCTGTCGTCGTCACCGTTGACTCTCATCATGGCCTTCGTGGCCGCCGTCAGAGGGTTTTCAAGGTAGGTCTTCCAGGCCTCATCCTCGTTAGTGTAGGGGAACTTCTGGAAGTTAACCGGGTCATTCTTTAGCAGCCGAACAGATCTGAAACTGAAAGACAGGTAAGGCGGGTCAAATTTAGGCTGTCCCAGCAGAAGGCATGCGTATGCCTCCCAGGTGGCTCAGTGCTAAGGGATCCACCTGCCAGTGCAAGAGACGTGGGCTTGACCCCTAAGTGAGGAAGATCCCCTGAAGAAGAAAATGGCAACCCCCTCCAGTATTCTTGCTTGGGGAATCCCATGGACGGAGAAGTCTAGTGGGCTACAGTCCATGGGGTTGCAGAGTCGGACGTGACTGAGCATGCATGCACAGCAAAAGGTCTGTGAATGGTCAGCCTCAGACCAACGTTCAGGAATTCAGAGAGCTACCAGCCTTGAAAACTTGAAATGCTTATTCTGTCATCATTGGACAGAGGGGGCAGTAGAAAGTATCTAAACTCGAGCCAAGTGCTCTGGGTCACCACCAAATGTTGCCATGTAGAAGCTGTAGGCTTGGGGTCCCAGTTCCGTCAGCTACAACTGAAGACTGCAATCCCAACCTTGTGAGGCTTGAGAGAAGATTCAAGAAAATGCTTCCATGGTAGATACTTATTCAAGGGGAATCAGTGTAGCAAGGATAGGAAATAACAATGACAAGGTGCAAAGAATAAAATTTCCAGATAACTCAGCATGAGTTCTGATGACATTCTCTTCGAGACTGTGAAAGACACAGAAGGCTGGAGATCATTTCAACTTAGAGCATGTGGCAAGTGACAGAGAAAGCCAGAGTGAGGAAGCCCCTAGGCAGACTCGGTCTTGGTAAATGGCATATCAGACCAACATTTATTGTACAGTGCCCAAGCGGCTGCTCAGATGCCAGGAACTGGAGTGGAATGCTGCAGGGCACAAGGCAGGCAGAACCTGGGCAGTTCACTGAGAACATTGGCAAATACAAGCCACATGGGCTCAAAGGCAAGTGATCAAGAAAGATCAAGAATGTCCTCCTCTTTGGAGGACATTCAACTTGGGGAATTATATCACTATGTAATATGTATGGGGAGGGTCCCAGGAATATAGAATATATATATTTATTCACATACATATATATTCTAAATGTATATTCAGACATTACTTTGCTGACTAAGGTCCATCTAGTCAAGGCTATGGTTTTTCCTGTGGTCATGTATGGATGTGAGAGTTGGACTATAAAGAAAGCTGAGCACCGAAGAATTGATGCTTTTGAACTGTGGTGTTGGAGAGTCCCTTGGACTGCAAGGAGATCCAACCAGTCCATTCTGAAGGAGATCAACCCTGGGATTTCTTTGGAAGGAATGATGCTAAAGCTGAAACTCCAGTACTTTGGCCACCTCATGTGAAGAGTTGACTTATTGGAAAAGACTCTGATGCTGGGAGGGACTGGGGGCAGGAGGAGAAGGGGACGACAGAGGATGAGATGGCTGGATGGCATCACTGCCTCGATTGACGTGAGTCTGAGTGAACTCCGGCAGTTGGTGATAGACAGGGAGGCCTGGCGTGCTGCGATTCATGGGGTCGCAAAGAGTTGGACACAACTGAGCGACTGAACTGAACTGATATATTATATATATATTCACATAATATAGAATAATGGTGATAATAAAAAGAATGTCTAATCTTTACTGAACATTGACCACGTTTTAGGCATTGAGATAAGCACTTTTTTAAGGATTATCTCATTTAATTCTCACAACAACCCTGTGAGGCAGGTACTACTATTGTTCCAATTTTATATATGAGGAAACTGAAGCTCAGAGAAATTAAGGGAGTTGCCCAGGGTTCCAGTTAGAGGGTTAGTGAGTGGCCCAGAGGGGATTCAAGCTCAGGCAGGATGTTTGCTGTAATACAGAATAGTGTTCTCAAACTTTCGCTGCATCAGAATGGCACAGAAGGCTTGTTAAAACACAGATTTCCAGGCCCCACACCTAGGTTCCCTGGTAATGCTGATGCTGGTAGTCTGGGGACCACACGTTGTGAATCATTCGTGTAGAACATGCTCTTAATCATGAGCAAGGGCACAGAGGTGAGGAAGTTCTGGTTATGTTCATTTTAGAGCAAAGAATGTTGGGAGGATAGCAGTAGGTGAGAAACAGCAGACAGCCAGGATGGGAAAAGAGAGCCCCAGAGATGAAGTGGGCAGATTGGTCTGCTGGTGCCCTGATGGCCCCTTTCTAGGTGAGTCTCACAGATTCTCCCGTTACGGGACGCAGGAGTAACGTCAGCTACCGTTCACTGTGCTACTAATGCACATTTTTCACTCATCAGCTCGGCTCCTTACAAGAACATTAGATGTGAGGATCACTTGCTTCATTTTTCAGATGGAGAAACCTGAGACTTGGAGGAAACGCCCCTCAAATCACCCAACTAGCCCATGGCACAACCGGGTTGTTGAGTACACAAGCCACATATTTCCACTAAGGCACACTGCTTTCCTACAGTGCAAGAAGGCAGTCCTTGTCACAACAGGAAAATGCTCTAGTTATGGAACTGCAGGCACTGCGGCAGACTGGTAGGTGGGCGAGGGCCTTCACGAATCACACCGCAGGAAGTGCCCTCGTGCTGCCCGCAGCTCAAGCCTGCATTCTCAGACACAGAGTGGGAGCAGCAGCCGGGCCCACACGCAGACAGGCCGGGGGTGGCTCTCTCCCAGGGCCTTCTTCCAGGGCAGTGTCTCCCATCCCCCTGAGCCCCGGGGTGTGGGGTATTAGGCTCTGAAAGGGAGGGAGAGGGAGCTGTCACACAGGAAAGAGAAATGACAGAAACCTTCCTGCTCCAGGGACATGGAGAGGGAGGCACACCTCAAGTTTCTGCTGCGATAAATCATGGGCCTTAAGATGGAGAGGTGAGAAAAGGCCCCTACCAGCTGCCTCCTGGGCCTGGGGTTACAGGAACTTACAGAGCCAGCCCAGGTGGCTGCCCCCAACCACTCGAAGTCTCAGCCTAAATGGAACTCCCAAACCAACAGGGCACAGAAGGAACAGGGAAAGGCCTGGTGGACCCCACTCTCTGGGTCATCTGGGAATCCCAGCACTTAGCACCGTTCCTTGTTTATAAAATGAGTCAAATAAAAGCACCTGCCATGTAGGACAATGAGGACTGAGTGACCCCGTCACAGGAAGAATGCTCACAACTGGAACATAACAAGTGCTTAATATAAAAAGTAGAGAAGGCAATGGCACCCCACTCCAGTCCTCTTGCCTGGAAAATCCTATGTACGGAGGAGCCTGGAAGGCTGCAGTCCATGGGGTCACTGAGTCGGATACGACTGAGCGACTTCACTTTCACCTTTCACTTGTATGCATTGGAGAAGGAAATGGCAACCCACTCCAGTGTTCTTGCCTGGAGAATCCCAGGGACGGGGGAGCCTGGTGGGCTGCCGTCTATGGGGTTGCACAGAGTCGGACATGACTGAAGTGACTTAGCAGTAGCAATATAAAAAGAATGATGCTTTCATGCCACAGAAAGGGTATATGTTACAGAAAGCTCATTCCAGAATGTCAAAAATCTTGAGTTTATGGAACCTTAGGCTATAGTTTAGACTTCCCTGGTCGCTCAGATGGTAAAGCTTCTGCCTGCAATGCAGGAGACCCAGGTTCGATCCCTGGGTCAGGAAGATCCCCTGGAGAACGAAATGGCAACCCAATCCAGTACTCTTGCCTGAAAAATCCCATGGACAGAGGAGCCTTGTAGGCTACAGTCCATGGGGTCACAAAGAGTCGGACACAACTGAGCGACTTCACTCACTCAGGCTGTAGTTTGGTCTTCAGGTGTTGAAATAACTTTTCATTTATAATTTCTAATAAAGAAGCAATGTGCAAAAAATTAATCGTGCTCTCGGCCCAGCTTGGAGCTAGACATCGAGCGCTTGCAAAGTGGTACAAGACATGGTCACCCTGTAAGTCGTTGGCAGATGTGGAAGTGAAGTGAAAGTCGCTCAGTTGTGTCTGACTCTTTGCAACCCCGACCATAGCTGCCAGGCTCCTCTGTCTATGGGATTCTCCAGGCCAAAATACTGAAGTGGGTAGCTGTTCCTAGGGCCAATTTGCTGACTCTGGTGGAATGACCCTTATCAGCTTTAACGAGCTATCAGTTATCTTACCTTATTCAAAAATTCAATTTTAGAAGACAATGATAAAGTGGCATCAGAAATGAAAAAGACAGGCAATGTTTGCTGTTCTTCTGGCTTGTGAGGGTCTCTAATCCATCCTGTGGAGACCCCAAAGTCTGATTCCTTGATACACAGCAGCTACCCTACCTCAAGCATTCAACAGCGTTTACACCACTCCAACAGCTATTTTTCTGCATTGTCTTATCTACTCTGCACAATAGGTTTGGGGGAAGTTGAGACTCAGGTGATATTACCTCCAGGTCACTCAGCTAGTAAGTGGCAAAGGCGCAACTTGAACCTGGCGTTGTTGGACTCCAAGATGCAGCTCTTAACCCCATGCTAGTTTCCTTTCAAATGCCTTTTTTATTCTGGCAGTTCCCCTCCTCTGGAATACACTGAACCAATACTCCACTGCTAGACAGAAAAGGATTTCCCACCCACTCAAGGCAAGGGGGCCTAAGTGAGGAAGCGAGATGACTGGAAGTTTCTGGCCAGGCACTAAGGGCAGTTGGGGGGGGGGAGCTCCAGAGTTCTGGTTCCCAAGCCTGTTCATGCTACCAATCAATGTCATGTACCAAGACAAAGTATTTGGCTTCTAGAAAGACTTGGCTATGGATAAGGTTAATGAGCATTGATTCATGTGCCAAATACTGAAATCTAAAAATGTTTGGCTCCCTGTTCTCCTAAAGATTAGAAGTGAGGGCTGAAGGCCCGGTGGGGAACGGATGTGAAAGGGTTCCAGGAAGGTGTGAGCCCTCCTAGTGGGAGACAGAGCCAGAACAAAGAGGGGAGACCAGTCACTTTCCCTGGGGGCCTCTGCAAACTCTCTGTTGGTGTCCCTGTCCAAAGCAGAGCTCCTCAACAAACAGAGGTGGAAAGGGGATGAGGGAGGAGAGTGTAGGGAGAGGACATGATTCTGGGCAGCCTTCTTGTCATCAGATCTTCACCAGGGTACAGCACAGAAGAATCCATAGTACCATGGGAGAAAGTATTATAACATCAGGGTCATAGCCTGACAGACCAAAGTAACTGTGTGTCCTTGGGTAAGGCACTTCACCTCTCTGGGCTTATTTTCTCATCTGTTAAATGGGTCTATTGAGTGTATTCTGTGCCAACCAGGGACTCTTCTAGGCACTGGGGAATCAGCCAAAAGCATGGCAGATAAGGCTCTGCTCCCATGGAACTTGCAATCTAATTGGGGAAGACAGACCATAAACAAGTAGGTAAATGAGTTAATTTTAGTTAGTGATAAGCGCTGTGAAGAAAATTAGAACACAGTCATGTGATGGAATCACCAGGGCTGGCTACTTTAGAGTGGGGATAATCTCTGGGTTGTTAGGAAAATTAAGTGTATTAACATGAGAAATGTGCTAAGCCTAGAGCCTGCCAGGGAATAATCACTTAGTAAATAACAGCCATCATCACCGTCATCATCATCATGACCATCATTTTCTTAGAACCCCTAAATGAGAGTAAAAGGGGACACACTGCCTGAGGTTCTTAAATTAACATCCTCTCCCAGCATCCTGTCTGTGAACCAGGTTCCATGTCAAAAACAAAAGAGACAGTGTAATAACCCCTTGCCTTGACTTTCACATTCATTATCTCATGGAGCCTCCCAACATACATGATGTGTTATTATCTCTACTTTACAGACCAGAAGACAGACGACAAAGACGTTAGGTGACCTGTTCCAGGGGACTGGCCCAGTGAGTTAAAAGCCAGCCTCCTGGAATTTAACTCCATGACTAGCCACTTTTCCACCAACCACTAGTTTCTAAGAAGGGATGCAAAAGAGAGGGAAAAGAACAATAAAGCTGGATGGCATCCATCCACCTAACCATCTATGCCTCATTTTAATAAATATTTGTCAATATTTATTATACTACGTGCCAGGCTTTGTCCTGGGCGGGTGAGACAATAAGATCTCTATTGTCACAGAGGTTGCAGTTTAGTGGCAGGCAAGACAAATATGACCACAAAAACAAATGGACAGCTACTATCAGGTGAAGAAAGCTATGACGGGAAAGAAGCCAGAGGACTTCTGACCTGCTTCAACTTTGGGGAATGACTAGATGCTGGTTGAAAAGAGCGGTGGAGGGGAAGAAGAAATGTGGAGATGGGTGTGGGAGGATTTTTGACCTTCCAGATCAAAGGCTAGATCAAGGGCATAAGCCTGGGACAGCTCCCAAAGATTGTCCGCCTACTGTGTGCCAGGGTTTTTGCATATATTGCCTTGTTTCAAGGAAGGCCAGTCCACTGAGGAGGAAACTCAAGTGTGAGATTTGACAATCCCTCATATTTGCATAGTGTGTTATATTTTTCAACATGCTTCTCATACATTTGTCATCATCTCTGATCCTGCAATGCTCCTGTAAGGTAGGGAGGGAGGGTATGACTATCCCCATTTGATAACAGCAAAAAATGAGCCACAGAGAAGGCCACTGGCTTGCCTAAGGCTAATTAGCTGGTATCTCAGGGCACCAGGCATAGAACAGAGGTCTCTGTCTTCTAGCATCAAGAACCTTGACAAGGCTGTCTCCTCAGACACCTAGAGGGGTGAAATGCCTACAGTGGTGAAGTATGGTTTCATCTCAAGTCCTTTCAGATTCTGAATACCCACAGCTTTCTGGCCAAGCCACTTAAGAATCCAAAGGAGACTAAGTAAATGTAAAGCCACTAGTTGAGGGGGTTTTTTTGGTGTTCCAGTTAGTGTGCAAAAAGGCTTTAGAAATCTAGTTTCTCTTTTTTAGTTTCTGTTGTTGTTGTCTGCTTTGGCCACATCACCCAGCTTGTGGGACCCTAGTTCCCCGACTAGGGATGGAACCTAGCTGCTGAGCAGTGAAAGCGCAGACTCCTAACCACTGGACTGCCAGGGAAGCCCCTAGAAATCTAATCTCTGGCAGCAACTGTGACCTGCCGAAGGACACACAGGACAGAGTAGGATTGGGATTCAAGTCTCTTAGCTTCCTGTCCAGTACTCAGCTCAATCACTACTTTATCTCAAAGGCATTTCTATAATTCAGAGATGGAAAAGTAAGGCCTCTGGGAAGAAAACTCACCATCAAGGGGGCAGCCTCAAGCCCCACTAAAGAAGGTCCCTGAAACAGGACAGATCCTGGCATCTGGGCCCCACTTCCCTCCAGCCTGAGGAGGAAGAGTTCCAGGGTCTGCCTGAGCTGGGTGTTGACACCCAGATACACCCAATGACTTGTCAAACCCTGTTGTAAGCCACACAGCTCATCAGCAGTGATCAATCACACTCACTAATTACCCACGGGGAGGCCCTGCCACAGCTGCTCACGGAGGAATCATTTTTCAGTCATCCCCATGGAAGGTGTTCCCTGGGCATGGCAGACTGCTCCAGGGTTGTCGTGCTTACAAGTGGCCCATCTGGTTTCTGGATGCACAGGTTGTGAAATGTGCCTTGTCACCTGCTGGGGGCTCATTTGGGGGCCTCAATGGGGAAATGGCAGTGCTTAGGGAATGGCTCTATAATGACCCCCGTTTGAATAAGGAGGTTAGCAAGAATTGGGAACTTCTGAGGGCAGGGACAATATGGTATTTACCTTTGTAAATAGTTATAGAGTAGGCATCAGAGCTAGGCAGAGCTGGTTCCAGTTTAAGCTCTGCTATGACTAGCTGTGTGGCTTTACACTTGACTTCTCTGTGCCTCAACTTTCTTACCAGTAAAAAATGGGAGAAGATGACAGCAATAACATCAGAGTTACTGTGATAGCTACTATTCATTGAGGGTTTATCAAGTGCCAGATGCCGGCCCAACAATTTCAAGTCATTTTTTTGTTTACTCTTTATTCCTTTGTGAGCCATTACTGTTGGAAAATGCAAAGGGATAATGAAGGTGAAGTAATCAGCATAGTGCCAACACATAATAACACGAGTTATTCTTCCTAATACTCACTTTGTGGGGTAGCCCCCAGAAAACTGCATGACAACTCACAGACTCACTTTCTCCTCCTACTATTGACAGAAGGAGACCAGATACTCAGAGATTCTCAGATAAAGAGCTGCAAGCATCGCCAGCTTCATCATCTGGATCCAGGTGGGCAAGTTATCCAACAGCCATCAGGCTCCAGCCAACACTTTCAGCTGCATGTAAATTAATTATGTGCCATTTTCTAATTATACCAGAAACTCACTTTCTCCTCTTTGAAAATTCTTCCCTCGATGGGAATTTTTTTTCAGGCTATATTCTCCTCTTGGTTTCCTATCCAATTTTCCTATTCTTTCCTGTAATTCAGGTGAGATGTGAAAGAAATTGCACTCCACCTAGAGACCCAAGGCGCCACATCCCTTCATTCATTCATTCATTCACTCTGTGGAACAGGCTCAGTACTGGGACACAAAAAGTAAATATCATGCTGCCCCTGCCCTCAACAGTTCCCCATTCTTGCAAACCTCCTAGGAAGGCCCAAATATTGGTGAAAGCCATTCCCTTCAAGACTTTCACTAGATCAGTTGAAGTTTTAAAAGAGGCAAAAGGAATGGGGTTGGGGGGGTGGGGGGTGGATAGCCAGCCAGGATTATTTGTTCCATTTTATCAATGGAACAAAGCTTCCCTTGTAGCTCAGTTGGTAAAGAACCTGCCTGCAATGCAGGAGACCCAGGTTTGATTCCTGGGTAGCGAAGATTCCCTGGAGAAGAAAATGGCAACTCACATCAGTATTCTTGCCTGGAGAATCCCATGGACAGAGGAGCCTGGCAGGCTACAGTACACCGGGTCTCAATAATTGGACACAACTTAACAACTAAACCACCACCACCAATGCAAAAACCTGAGTTTCAGACAGGGTAAGGAAGACAAGGGAAGGAAAGCAACTAACTTATTTTATAAGTCGGGCCTTGTGCTTTTTCATTCTCATCCACATCCTGTGAGGCTTGTGTTATCACCCCTTTACATATGCAGAAACACTGACAAGGTTAAAGAGCCCATCCAAAAGTTACCCACTCTGTACCTGGCAGGAAAAGTGAAAGGAAAGTGAAGTTGCTCAGTCCTGTCTGACTCTTTGCGACCCCATAGACTGTAGCCTGCTAGGACCCCCCGTCCATGGGATTCTCCAGGCAAGAATACTGGAGTGGGTTGCCATTTCCTTCTCCAGGGGATCTTCCCAACACAGGGATCGAACCCAGGTCTCCCGTACTGCAAGCAGACTCTTTACTGTCTGAGCCACCAGGGGATCCTACCTGGCAGAGCTGGGCTCAAACACAGGTGTGACCCCATAGCAAAGCTCTCAGCCTGCTGACTCAGCAACTACACTGCAGGTCAGCATGGAATTGGGAACCTCCTGCTTTCCCATCCTTTACCAGGTCTTCTAGGCCAGTGGTTCTTAAAACTTGATCATGCATCAGAATCACCTGGAGGGCTTGTTAAAACACATATTGCTGAACCCCACCCCCAGTTTTTGATTCAGTAGCTCTAGGGTGGGGCTGAGAATCTGCATTTCTACGGAGTTCCCAGGTGATGACGCTGATGACGCTGGTCCAAGGATCACACTTTTGAGAATCCCGTTTTTTTTTTTGGTTTTTAAGGTGAACCAATAATTCTCTTTTAAAAAAACTATGACTCTTTCCTCTCTCTCATTTCAAAAGTGACACAGGGTCACTTTGTAAAACACAATATATAAAACATGGAATATACAGAAAAACTGGAATAGAGAGACTAGAATTCACCCACATTCCTCTGCTCAGAGATAAGCAGAGTTAACAGTCTGGCAGTATCTCATCAATTTTCAACATCCATGCTGGTGAGAAGCAGGGTGACACGTTGGTGCGGAGCATCCTTTTGGCCCCTTATAAGATCCCAGCTCTTCAGCGAGATCTGGGGGAATCTGGGACAAGCTGAAATCCCCTCACTTGCAAAACTGTATTTATACTCCCATCCTTCACTGAAGTGTTGAGAGGGTTACAGAAGATGATTCCTTATCAAATACCGGACCCTGTGTCCACTGTAAAGTCAGCGCTCAAAGAAAGACTTGGCTGTTACTTTTGTTTTAACCGAAGGGTGCTTTGGATACGCTCTTTGCGTTTTCAGTCCTGAGACTCTTCCTTCCCGTCGTCCTCCCTGTGGACCCCTGAAGACCCTCTGGGCTCCAGACACCGACAGGAGGCTCCTACTAGGAGAGGGCAGCAGACCGAGTGGCAGGCGCCGCCGCCCTTAGGGTCCTCGCAGGGGCCTCTCGGCCCAGTTGCCTGTTTTACAGCCCGGTCTTACCGAGGGTTTTTAACTTTTCATTCACCAGCAGCGTAGCTCTTTTAATAACACGACAAAAATTTGCTCCTGGCAATCATGGTTTCGACCACAAAACCACAGCGGGAGGCGTTCCTGGTTAACTCTTTCAGCGCTGCAGGCAGTCTGGAGCCCAAGCGCTCTCGGAGCTTGGGTGGAGTGGCGGCGGCGAGGCCTGAGGTCACAGACCGGGATGGGATGGGTCGGGTCCCCCTCCTACCCTCCCTTGAGGCACTCCAAGCTTCAGGGAGGAAGATGGTTTCAGATTCAGACAGCTTCGGGGAGGAAGATGGTTTCAGACAGCTGGTGGGGGCCAGACTGCGGCTAGAGGGGAATCCCGGCGTGCCTCCCTCACTTCCCTCTCTTTCCTTCATTCCACAGACCTACTGCGTGCTGAATACTTAATCTCTACACCCTTCATTTCCTCAACGGACGGGACGGGACAGCACTGGCCAACCAGGCGCCCAATACGCCCTCGCGTTCAACAAAGATGCTTCTCCAAACATGGCAGCCTGACTGCGACCCGTATAGCTCTCTCGTGGAGCCGTTTCGCGCGAGAAAAGGGCGTCTGGCAGCGACTTCCGGCGCCCCCGCCGCCCCAGGATCCCTTGCGACCGGCTCCAGCCCCCGAGGCGCTGGGTAGGAACCACGGGCTGGAGGCACCAGCGGTTTGTGGAGGGCTGGAGGCTGGCAGATGCGCCCAGCCCCAACCACATGAAAAGTCCCGTGCGCCCCACCTGCCAGCTGCTTTGAGCTGGCTTTTAACTCCACTGCTTGGCCTCCATGCCCGCCAAGAGCCAGCCTTCGAAGTGGCCTAGTAATTGGGCTCTCACATTTATGGAGCTCCTCCACCGGATTGGGTGGCCCACCTACGGGTGCCCACTGTTTTCCCGACCAGGTAGATGTCTGTTTCCTTACTGGAGAGACTAGGAAACTGAGGGTCAGGGAAGAGAAGCAGATTCACTAGGATCCTGAAGTTACTAAGTGGCAGACTTTAGACTTTTGTGCAAGTCGGGCTTTTCCCACTATATCAGGGCCTGGCAAGAGGTGATCATTCCTTCAGGATCAAGATGGATGCGAGGACCAGTTCTCTTTAACTGAACTTCTGGGGCAGGGCAGCAGCAAGACAGTACCCGCAGCACAAGCAGCTCAAAACTTGCAAGCCAAGCAGTTGATTCCGCCCCCAACCCCCCTTTATCAGTAAAGGCACTTGAGCCCCCAGGCACTGAGACTCTGTCATTGTAATCTTTAGTGATGACTTCAGACTCTACCTGCAATTACTCAGCAGGCACAGGTTCCCCTCACCCCACCCCAACTGGAGAAGCCTCCACTGTCAGGCACTCTGACTTCAGACTCAAATCATTAAGGAGGAGAAATGCAGGAAAACTTTTTGTTCAAGTAGCCCAGCTTCAAGACACTTAGCCGTAAGCAACACCAATGAATACATTTCTGTCTGCAGTCTCTGCTGTGCTGACTAGCAGAGCTAAATGGGATGGAGACACAGCAGATGTTTGTTTTCAAAGCACAGAATAATAGAAAGCAAGAAATAATAAAATATTGAAAGAACACTAGAAATATTAAATTAGATTTAAAATATTAGAAATAATAATAGAGAGCAAGAAATGCTCATTGATTAGTTATTTCTGTATGAAGTAACAAAGGTATTTTAGATTGCTCCTTAACCAGGATTTAAACCAATTGCTTTTCTAAAGTTATTGGATACCCCAACAGCTCCATTAAGTGAGTACCAATATGACCACAATTTACAGGTGAGGAAACTGACCCTCAGGTGAAGTGGCTTGGCCGAAGTCTCACAGCTGATTAGTGGCAGAGCTGGAACTTGAACCTCGGTGTTAGCTCCATTGACCTGCTCTTATTCCAGTTGTTACCATGTTATCAACCCCAGGAAGCCCATTCCAGAGAAATCTGATGGTGAGTGATTCTACCATGGACATAGATAGCTAACCCGGGAGAATCCAAGAGCTGACTGGTATCATGGAAACTTGTCTGCAGTCAGGCCCCACCACACGCTATGCTGTTAGGTCTTCATGTTCTTAAAATAATCTATTAAGGAGTAGCTAGGAAAAAAAATATTGTTCAATCCTTGACTCTGCCCTCTTACCTTTGAGGGTGGAAGGAAAAGGACAGTCTGTGTTTTAGGAGCCTGGTTTCTGCCAGCTCCCTAAACTCAGGTTACAGCAGCCCAGAATCCCAGCCTCATCCCACCTTCTCTGAGGTCTGGACCCCGAGCTGGGAGTCCATGGTGAAAGTCAGCATCAGCCAGCAGGGATTCTAAATCCCAGCTGTGGGGAAGAAGTCACCTGCGTCCTGTCAGGCAATAGAGATGACCTCACTGAAAACCACAGCTCAGCCTCCTCAGCCTTAGAACAGCCTCTGCATGAAGTCAACCACATTTTATTGAATGCTTCTTTCAGACCTTGGCTCTGTGCTAAGAGTTTATCACACTTAACTCTCAATAATCCTACAGAACATTCTTATACCCATTTTCCAGATGAGGAAAATGAAGCCCAGATCAGTTCAATGACTTGTCCAAATCAAGATCACACAGCACATGAGGAGCTGAGCCTTGATTCGAACATAGGTCAAGCCAACTAAAGAGTGCATATGTTTAACCAGCACACTTAACTTTCCCACTTGGGACTGTTCTAGCTCAACAAGCAAGTCCCTTTAGAAAAACCCAACTCTCTGCCTAAGATAGTTCTTAGAACCACCTCAAAAAAGTTCTTTGGGGCAAGAAAATGGAAAGCCTAGATAGGATTGGCCGCTGTCTCTGACTTCCAGGGCCCCTTCAGTGTATCAGAAAGTGGTGCCGAAAGCCTTCACAGTTTCAGTCCTGTGTTTCCCCACCTGGCTCGAAACTGCTCAGCAGAGAGAGAAAGGAGGAAAAAAAAAAAAGATTTTCCCAGGGAAACACTCAGCTCTCGCTTGAAATGGGGCTTGCCTCAACACGCTAGAGTGAGATCGTCAGCCCATTCATTTACCCTTACAAATTGCTCTGTGAATCTTGGCGCCGGTCTCCCTGCCCTTTCCCCTTCTAGAAACCCCATACAGCCTCCCTGCTCAGAGAGCGCCAGGCATCCACGGTTGTTTACTCACTCAAGTTCATTCGACATCTTCCTGCTCCCAGGCTCCCAGGCTGGAACGATGGATCGGCACCGGGCACCGAGGCTCTGCTGACCGCTCGTCTCTAATTCTCGCCTGACACAGACATTCCCTGCCCAGGGAACTGTTTGATTTATGTTGAGGTTTCAGTGTGGGGATTCTGCTGACAGGTAGGTTCCCGGCAGTGCTGGCGCTGATTGGCTACAGGTACAGGTGCCGGCGACAGCAGGTATACCTCAACAGGTGCAGCTGTTAACTCTTGGCCTGCCGAGTTGGGGGCGGAGCCTTGGGGGGGCTGGCTGGGTGGAACTGGCCAATTCCTTCCTTGGTGAGGGGGTGGGGGTGGAGATGAGGTAGGAGGGAGGAGAAAAAAAAAATGCTGGAGAGAAGATAGCCAGAGGAAAAGTACAGGGACCGACAGATACTTGGCTGCAGGAAATCTCGATTCCTGTTTCTAGTATCCTGGATACTTGGAACATTGGAACATCCTTCCCCCCACCCCCCTCCCACGCTACCACCACCCTGCCAAATTCCCTTGGCCTCCTCCCCTACCCAGCATGGACTACTTCACAGCCACCAGGGAATTCCCAAAGGAGAGAGCAGATCTTCCCTTGAGGGCCTCTGCGCAAGTCCCCTTTCTTTTTTCCTTAGAGCTCTCCCTTTAAGGGAAAACTTATTTCTGAATAGTCTTTTACAGTTATTCAGGTGATTTCTCTTGACGGCTCACAGCAACCCACTGTGGTAGCACGCTCTCTTCCTCCCCCAACACACACACTTCACAGGTGAGGAAATGGAAGCCGGAGGGTAAACGTGACTTGCCCAAGGGCATGAGCTAGTGAGTGTCAGAGCCCAGATCTGAATCTTGTCATCTCACTCCGCATGTGGCTGTCCCTTTGAGCTGAAGTCACTGGCCTCAATTCAGCAGACATGTATGGAACACCTAATGTGTGCCAGGCCCTACTCTGGGTTCTGGGGAGACAGGTCAAAAAGACAGGGTCACTGCTCTTGGAGTTTATGATCTGGGGTGCGTGTGTGTGTGTTGGTGGCCAGGAGTGGGGGTGTAGGAGGCAGGCAGCCTTTTATTTGGTGTGATACAGATCTGAATGAGATGTCAGCAAACCACATACCTCTGGCCAGCACACAAGGGATGGAAAAGTTGAAGTCGATCACCTTCGAAAACTTTAGCTAGCCGGTCATTTCCCAAACTCCAGTAGGTGCTTCATTCTGCATTGGAAACGCAGGAGAAATCAGTTGCCTGTTAGACTAAGTAACTGTGGAATGATTGCCATGAGCTGTCTTCCATAAAGAACAAGGTTGGTAAACCCAGAAGATCCAACAAACAAACAGGAGAATGCTAGAACTTTTTATAGAGCTTCCACCACGAGTAATCTGAGCTGAAGTCTAGGCCAGTCTTGGTATCTTTTGTTTTCCTCTCTCTCTCTTTCTTTTCTCCTCCCCACCCCCCCCCCCACCTCCACCCGCCACACGCACACACCTTTTGACACATCATCCCTTTGCTCTATCTTCCTGAGAGCCTCACCTTGGCCCACTCCTTTCTCTCTCAGGGAAAGGTGGAGTTTCAGCTACTCCTGCCAGTCTGATGGAGGTTTTCAAGGTAAGGCCAGAATCCAGAGGAGCCCTCTTGGGGTGTGGTCAGGCCTGTGGAGAGAGGATACTGGGTTTGAGAATTGTCAGAGGTTCATTCCTCGCTGGAAGCTATGTTGGGGATAACGGAGGGGGTCCTGACAAATAAACAGTAAATAATCATAATAATTGCTAATGAAGCCACCTCCTCAGAGCAGGCCTCTCCCGCTACCCTTGTTAAAGTAGACATTCAGTCACTCTATCACATCACTTAATTCTGGCTCTCTGAATCCCTTGTGACTTTCGGACATCTCTCTAAATTGTTTATTGTCTTTCATCCCTTCTTCTAGAATGTAAACTCTGTAAGAGGAGAGACCTTGTCTGGGTCACTGTTGAATCTCCAGCGCCTTCCATGGTGTCTGGCACACGGTCAGTGCCCAGTGCACCTCACGCGTCAGGCGTTGTGCTAAGCCTTTGCGTACCTTGTCTCCTTAAAACCGCTTATGCCATAGGCCCTTGTGTTATCCCTGTTCTAGAGATGAGGAGACGGAGGTATGAAGTGATTAAATAAGTTCCTCAAGCTGCATGGCCTAGAAGTGGCAGCGTTAGAGTTGTGATCTGATCAGAGAGCAGAGTTTGGATGCCCAAGCCCTTGGCAGGGTTTATTGGTGGCAGGAGGGCCATTTGGTGCCAGCTGTAACTGCAGAGCTTAGTACTGCCCGAAGGATGGCACACTTGTCTGTGCCCCTGTCTGCCCGCCTCCTGGAAGGCTGTGAAGCTTCTTTCAGCTCTGTTGCAACTCCCAGGTAAAGGGCCTGGGGGTGACTCATGCTGGCTGGGCTCAGGTGGAGACTGGGAACCTAGGCAGCGTGTCTGTGCTCGCTGGGCTTTTAAAATGGGTCCTCTCTCTCTACACCTCTGGATCGTGCCTCTTTAATCACCCTCACCCATCTACAGAGATCAGCAGGTTGTGGGGCAGAGGGTTTTTAACGTCTCCACACATGGAATGTCCAGAAGGCACCTGGATGAGATGGAGGGACTGTGGTCCAGGGTAGGTTGGCAGGGTACCACGAGCCAGTTGATAAGGTCGCTAGGACCCTCCAGCAGGAGCTAAGCCTCCCAGTCTGAGGGCGTGGGCTGTTGTAGGCCTTCGCTGAAGGATTCAGAGATGCCAGGTTTCTTAGAGAGACGCTACCCGAGCTTTCCCCCCACTCCTACCCCTTTCCTACTCCTGTGTGGCGTGGGCACAGCCCAGGGCGCAGCTGGGCTGGCATCTCTTCCCCTTCTTGGATTGGCCCAGTTCTTGGTTTCTTGGCAGAGGAGACTGAAAACAGAGACTCACCAATTGTATGTGACATAATGATTGTACTCACAATAATAACAGTAAGTAATGATGACTCCAATTTATTTCATGTTTGTATATTACAAGCATAGTGCTAAGAGTTATCTGTGCTATCTGATAGTATTACTCTGAGACTGGCTGACCTGGGTTCAGATCCTAGCCCTTGTTTACTAGCTGTGTGATTTGGGGCAAATGACTTCAGCGTTCTGAGTCTGCTTCCCCACCTATAAATGGTTATAAACATAGTATCCCCCTCGTAAGGTTCTGATGAGGATTAAATAGGATAATGTAGATGAAGCGCACTGTTACTGTGTAGTCACTCGGTAGAGTCCGACTTTTTGCAACCCTAGGGACTACAGCCCATGTAGTCCAGGCTCCATGTGCATGGATTTCCCAGACAAGAATATTGGAGTGGGCTGCCATTTCCTCCTCCAGGGAATCTTCCTGGCCCAGGGATCAGCCCTGTGTCTCCTGCATTGGCAGGCGGGTTCTTTACCACTGAGCCCCCAGGGAAGCCTGCCTGGCACTTTGTTGTTGTTGTTTGGTCGATAAGTCATATCCAACTCTTGGTCACTCCGTGGACTGCAGCACTCCAGGCTCCTCTGTCCTCCACTGACTCCCAGTAATTTGCTCAGATTCATGTCCATGAAGGCTGGGAGAGATCGACGGCAAAAAGGAAAGGGGATGGCAAAAGATGAGATGATTAAATGGCTTCACCGATTCAATGGACATGAATTTGAGTCTGACACATAGCACTCAGTAACTTAGGAAAGTTTTTGCTCCAGAACCACAGATGGTGACTGCAGCCATGAAATTAAAAGACCCTTTCTCCTTGGAAGAAAAGTCATGACCAACCTAGATAGCATATTAAAAAGCAGAGACATTACTTTACCGAAAAAGGTCCATCTAGTCAAAGCTATGGTTTTTCCTGTAGTCATGTATGGATGTGAGAGTTGGGCCATAAAGAAAGCTGAGTGCTGAAGAACTGATGCTTTTGAATGGTGGTGTTGGAAAAGACACTTGAGAGTCCCTTGGACTGCAAGGAGATCTAACCAGCCCATCCTAAAGAAAATCAGTCCTGAATAGTCATTGGAAGGACTGATGCTGAAGCTGAGACGCCGGTACTTTGGCCGCCTGATGGGAAGAACTGACTTATTTGAAAAGACCCTGATGCTGGGAAAGATTGAAGGCAGGAGGAGAAGGGGATGACAGAGGATGAGATGGTTTGATGGCATCACGGACTTAATGGACGTGAGTTTGAGTAAACTCCGGGAGTTGGTGATGGACAGGGAGGCCTGGCGTGCTGCGGTCCATGGGGTTGCAAAGAGTTGGACACGACTGAGCGACTGAACTGAACTGAAAGGTTAGGACCACTGAGTTAGGTGACTGCTGAGAGCCAGAGCTGCTTTGTACGTCTCTGCAGCTTGTGCGCTGCACACTCACAGCGCTGTTTACAGTAGGGGCCTTGCAGTGTTGAGCGTGGATGCCCTGCTAATAGCTCTTCCTTTTCTAACATGTTAAAACTTTATGGTTGTTCCACACTTAATGACAATTTATTGACCTATATAAAAACATGGAAAGGACAAATGCCCAAATGTCAACAGTGTTCCTCTGTGGGTGCCAAAATGACAGAATTCTATTTATTTATTTGTTTTTTTTTTTGCCATGTGGCGGCTTGTGTTATCTTACATCCCCAACTGGGGATCTTAGTTCCGTGACCAGGGATTGAACCCAGGCCCACAGCAATGAAAGCGCAGAGTCCTAACCACTGAACCACCGGAGAATTCCCCAGGATGACAAAATTTTAATCGTTTCCCTATCTTCTCCTCCCTGACCAAAGTTTCTGCATTGATTGTGCTTTTGTGATTAGGAATTATAAACAAAATCCCAGTTTAAATGTCATTCAGTTCAGTTCAGTCGCTCAGTCGTGTCTGACTCTCTGCGACCCCATGGACCGCAGCACACCAGATCTCCCTGTCCATCACCAGCTCCCAGAGTTCACCCAAATTCATGCCCATTGAGTCAGTAATGCCATCCAACCATCTTGTCCTCTGTCATCCCCTTCTCCTCTTGCCCGCAATCTTTCCCAGCGTCGGGGTCTTTTCCAATGAGTCAGCTCTTCACATAAGGTGGCCAAAGTATTGGAGTTTCAGCTTCAACATCAATCCTTCCAGTGAACAATCAGGACTAATCTCCTTTAGGATGGACTGATGGATCTCCTCACAGTCCAAGGGACTCTCAAGAGTCTTTTCCAACACCACAGTTCAAAAGCATCAGTTCTTTTGCACTCAGCTTTCTTTATAGTCCAACTCTCACATCCATACATGACCACTGGAAAAACCATAGCCTTGACTAGATGGACTTTTGTTGGCAAAGTAATGTCTCTGCTTTTTAATATGCTAAGTTGGTCATAACTTTCCTTCCAAGGAGTAAGCGTCTTTTAATTTCATGGCTGCAGTCACCATCCGCAGTGATTTTGGAGCCCCTCAAAATTAAGTCAGCCACTGTTTCCACATCTGTTTGCCATGAAATGATGGGACCAGATGCCATGATCTTAGTTTTCTGAGTGTTGAGCTTTAAGCCAACTTTTTCACTCTCTTCTTTTACTTTCATCAAGAGGCTCTTTAGTTCTTCTTCACTTTCTGCCATAATTAAATCAAATGCCCTTTGACTGAATGGTCATCATGTCCCATTCTTCCTGGAGTAAAAGTGGAGATAAAGAGAATAAAAGCTCAGAGTCCTTGCTCAGAGCTTCCCTATAAGATGCATGAATGGAGAATAGGGCTCTCCAACCTGAAGGCTCTGGGCAGTGAAATCAGGAATCAGATCAGATGTTAATTAGAATTATTATCATTTATTGAGCACTTACTCTATGATGCTTTCTTTAAATGCTCTGTGTCATTCCTCCCTGCAAAATGGGATCACGTTATTCATTCCAGACAGACAACGCCTAGAGTATTGAGCAACTCCAGAGTCAGCTGCCCAAGACCTTGGACAAGCAACTTCACCTCCTCATTACTCAGATTTCCTCCTCAGTGAAATGATCACTGTGAGAATTAAAGGAGATAACATGGTGTCCTTAGTATGTGCCAGGCACAGTTCTAGGTGTGTTAGTACATATCATGTAATTGTCTTGAGTCCCGTGGCATAGTTGTCATAATTTTCCCCGTCTTACAGAGAAGGAGCAGCCTCAGAAAGGTGAGGTAACTCATCAAAGATCACTTGGCTATCGACTTAGTATTCAAGTAGGATCAAATCAAGCTCTACCTGACCCCAAAGCCATGGGCACAGTCCTTTCAACCTCCTGCGTTCCCTTTTGGAACAAAGTCATGGATGGATGGATGGATGGGGAGAAGGAAAGAAGGAAGGAGGGAAAGAAAGTAGATAGGCTGGTTGATAGCACTTCCAAGGTAAGGACGGATTTGTTAGCATTTGGACTGCAGGAACTATACAAGGAAAAACCTCCCTTGGTACTTTGTCCCAGATCTCAACAAGTGTTCAAGAAATATTTGTTGAGTAAATGAAAAATGAACAAATGTGTATAATTTACACAAGGTCATTGACATTCTGGCATATCAGCTGTTGCCTTCTGTCCCCACCCCCAAGGAAAGACCTCCAGGTTTGAATCCCTGCCCTTCCTGTTATTAGCATATACCTTTGGGCCAGTGACTCAGTCTGTAAATTTCAGGGTCCCCATCGTCCCTCAGTGGGATTGATCTGCGGAGTAAATAAGATCTCCATGTAGACCTAATGGCCAGGAGTAGGTAGCTGCTTTTATAGGTGAGCACCCAGCTTAGAAAGGGATCCCCAGCCACCAACTATTATCGGCCTGACTACACAGTTTATGGCACTCAGCACTCAACCTTCCTTAAAAACAGTTCTTCAGGGAATTCCCCAGTGGTTCAGTGGTTAGGATTCCGCACTTTCATTGCTGAGGCCAGAATTCAATCCATGGTCTGGGAAATAAGATCCAACAAGCTGCTCAGTGCAGTCAGGGGGAAAAAAAAAAAAAAAGGCCTCTTCTATGCGTAAAGCTCTTTTCAGCTTACATAGTGTTTTCCTATGGTTTATCTTCTCTGATAAAGCCACAGAGAGGCAGGGCAGAATGTTATCACTGTCCCCACATGATACGTAAACTGAGGCTTAAAGAAAACACCCCTACTGAAGCAAAGGAGTTTGGATTGGAACTTCAGATTTGGGACAGAGCATCACCATAGATACCATTATGGATCCTGTGGGTCCCGTAATACTGTCCTAGGTGTGCACCTAAAGCCCTGTTTCATCCTGATATTCCTCTCTACCCCATCGCTGGACTTAAGTGGAGGGACAGGCCACACATCCAACATTCAGAATATAGCCCTAACTAGAAGGCATGGAAGGACCTGGAAGTTGTACTCATGAAGAATCAGGACAAGGAGTGGGCAGCCTCCAGGCCCTTTTACACTCTGTACTTTAGATTTTTATCACAGTTCTGCCAATAACACCACCTACATTCCTTCTGAGAGGAATGGAAGGACATGAGGAATCATGGGGTCTAAAGTCATCCTGAGAGCTCCCTTAAAAGAAAAAAAAAAAATCTGGAAACAGAGAAGCAAGTTTTTTTTTTTTTTCCCCCACTTATCAAGTTGATAAAGATGAAAGAAAATGGTGTTGGCAAGGGTGAGAGAAAGCAAGCTGTCTTCTTGCTGGAGGGAGTGTGAATCAGTCCAGACTTTGGAGTTAGATTTCAACTCATCCTTTGATCTTACATTTTCACTCATAGGAATTTAGCCTAAGCAAATAATCTGTGTGTGGAGAGTTATCTGCAAGGATATGCATCAGAGCGTTGTTTATAATTCTGAAAAAATAGAATTAATATAAATACCCTTCAGCAGAGGCTCAGTGAGGTAAATTAAGATCCTTGAATATAGTTGGATATTGAATCACAGTTCAAAAGGATGCTACAGAAAGCCCCTTAACACCGTGGAAATTACTTCCTATGCTTACAGCACAATTATTAGCGTTTTTGAGTCTTTACTGTGTTCGAGGCACTGAGCTCAGTTGTTTTGTCTCATTTAATCCTCACAACAACCAAGTAAAGTAAGTACTATTATCTTTATTTGACAAGCAAGGGAAGTGAGGCCTAGCAGAGAAATGTCTGGTGGTGGTTCAGTCTCTCGGTCCAGCTCTTAGTGACCCCAAGGACCGCAGCACACCAGGCTTCCCTGTCCTCCACCATCTGCCGGTGTTTTCTCCACCCAAAGTCATTTCCGGGGATCTCTGAGCTGGTCTCGAATGAACCTGGGTCTGATTCCCTACTTTTAAGTCTTTCAGCTACTCTTTACCTTTAGTAAATGAGTCCTTTCCTATTTTTAAAACCCATTTCCATGAGTGGAGAAAGAACAGGAAAGGTACACACCAGAGAGTATCGGGGGTGGTAGGATCAGGGGCGATTTATAGTTTATTCTTTTCGTATATCTGTCAACATTATTTCTCCCATTAATAGGGGGAAAAAAAGAGAGAGAGAGAGACTCTTTATAGTTATTAAGGAATAGCAAGTCAGAGAAGGCTTATCCCTGAACTGAGAAGGAAGAAGTGGCCAGACTGCTATCTGGAGATTCTTTCTCTGTTGCCAGGAACCAGCCAGAACAGGAGGCAGCCAGAGAGACCAGTGCCAGGAAGAATGTGGCTGCTGTCCTGGAAGGAGAGGACCCACTGGGAAGAACAGAACCCGGCCGGCTCAGCCCCTGAGGCTCACTCTCTCCAGGGACCTGGCCTCGGGCCCTAGTAGCCCACCTCCTACCACTGTGGGCCATCACCAGCCCACTTCAGAAAAAGGTCATTAAACCAGATACTGCCCGCTTCCAAATAAATGAGAGCTTCAAGTAAAAGTAAGTGAGAAGCACCTTAGTCCCTACCACCACCCTGGCAAGCAAGGCTGAAGATGTGTTTCCTTCTGTATTTCATCTATCTGAAGGGGTCACCCTGGGGACTTGGGTATTCAGATGACGGTCTCCTTGAGGAACTACAGAGGAAGAATGTCCAAGGCCTGCTTTGCACAGAGAGGATCCTGGATCCCCAGTTGCTGAATAGAAGAAGTGAGGGTCTGGGGTCAGGGCTGCCATCCTAGGTTAGAGGGAGCTGGGGTAGGGTGGGGTGGTTGGGACAGGTGTGGCCTGCTCCAGGCTTAGGGAGGTTCAGATAGGTACAATTAACCCATAAAGTCCTTTCCTTTTCCTTAAGGGTTTTCCTTCTAAGGCTGCCTCTGATGTTTGTTTAGATCTCATCTCACTGGAGGAGGGTGTAGTAGGAGGGGAGCTCTGTACCTTCTGGGGAAGGCAGAGGCCACGTGGTCAGAGGTTAAGTGCTTGACCTTGCTCACTGAGGGGAGGGTTTTTCTGAATCCTACGCTGGCCTGCCCAGAAGACTTTTTTAAGTCTCTCAGTTGGGGTTAAGATGGTGAAGCAGTGGGGAAAGGAAAGGGGAATAGTTCAGAAACTGGCCTAGAGGGACCTGCGAACCATATCTTACACCAAGATCAGGTCCCTCAGGCGGGCAGTTAACTCGGAAGGTCAGCAACCACTCACCACGCCTCACTTGCCCCAGCTCACCTTTCAGACTGCGTTCCAGACAGGCTGCCCATATGGCCTAGCCACGTGTCCTGCGGTGGCATGGCCAGCTTTCCCTCCCAGACCAGGCTCATTTATTTGGCTCCGTCACCCCCACCCCAGTTGCTCTGGAGTCCAGCTGTGTTCACATGTCAGTTCATTTGTTCATTCAGTGAGTATGGAGACTTATTTCATCATGCAGTTCAGTCGCTCAGTCGTGTCTGACTCTCTGTGACCCTATGAACTGCAGCAACTCCCCAAGTTTGCTCAAACTCACGTCCGTCACATCAGTGATGCCATCCAACCACCTCATCCTCTGTCGTCCCCTTCTCCTCCCACTTTCAATCTTTCCCACCATCAGAGTCTTTTCCAATGAATCGGTTCTTTGCATTAGGTGGCCAAAGTACTATTATAATGATTTTTTAAGTTTCATCATTAAAATTTATAATAGTAGCTCTCATTTTTTGAACACATAACTATATATCAGACTGGGCTAAGCATGTTACCTACCCTGTTTCGCTCAGTCCTTACAACTGCCCAAAGATTGAGGTACAGTCATCACCTCTGCTTTATAGGTGTGGAAACAGGCTCAAAGGAGTGAAGGAATTGAGTGACCAAGCCAGGATTTGAACCCAGGCTGTTTGGCTCATAAATTCAATCCCTGAACCACCATTTTCTGTTGCCTGAAAAAGCAGTCATTCCGTGAACTTGATGAGGGCCAGCTCTGGCCAAGCATCTATATACAGGGTGGGGAGAGAAATGAACAATGTGTCTCTTTCTGCTCAGGCAGAAGCCTGGTGGGTGAACCTTCATCAGATTCGTCTGTTGGGGAAAACCTTTCCACCTTTCTCTGTCTGTGGCTGTAGTTTTGTGAAATCGGTTCTGCTCTCAGATGACAGTGATTCGTGTGTGCCGGAGGATTCCATGAGCGTTCACTGTCATCTGCAGACGCACCCGCCTCGGTGCACACACACGTACATAGCAAAGCTCCTCTGGTTGAGAACTTCGATTCTGGAGATGAGCTACTTGAGTTCCGGTCTTGAGTCTGCCGTTTACTACCTGTGTGACCTTGGGCAAGTCCTTTGGTCTCTTTGATCCTCCGTTTCTTCATCTTTAAGCTTCTGCTTTGTAAGGCTTTACATGAGGTAACACATGCAAAGCGCTTACACCACTCTTGTACACTCAGTCCTAGTGATGTGAGCTATTGTTGCCATCGTTAGGGATGGGCCTAGCTGGCCTCCCCAGGGAAACAGTGCGTTCCTGTCTCGTCTCTTCCTTTGCTCCTGCCACCCAGGACACTCAGCCCAAGGCAGGTGTGCCTGGGAGTTAGTCACCAGGCTCCCCAGCCTCACAGGGGACGTGAGCATGAACGTTCCCCTCTGCCCAGGCGCCTCTGAAATCTGAGTCATGCCTCAGCAGCTCTCCCTAAAGAGAGATTTCCTTCAGCCTCAACCCACTCCCCTTTCGCAATAAACTCCGTCCTTCATACCCT
This sequence comes from Ovis canadensis, assembly GCF_042477335.2. Taxonomy (NCBI): domain Eukaryota; kingdom Metazoa; phylum Chordata; class Mammalia; order Artiodactyla; family Bovidae; genus Ovis; species Ovis canadensis. The sequence continues at coordinate 247,894,058 of NC_091246.1, forward strand.
CCTAGGTCATGCGCAGATCCCCACAGCTTTACCCACTGGTGGACCCTAGGGAAGTCTCCCTGGAGATCAGAATCTTGACAGGCAGATGATAGAAACTTGACTCTCTAGCCAGTGGCTTTGACTGTTTGTACTTCCAAATTCCTAGTGGTCTCTGAATTGACTGATGGCTCAGTTTAGGGTCACAGGATTTCATCTGGCCATCCTTGAACTAAGTGACAACTCAGACACAAGCACCGTCTGGATGGGACAAGCTCGGGAGCTTATGTTTGTTTCACTCTCTTCCACTCTCCAATTGCTGGAGGTTCCTTGCGGCCTGTGAGGTGGTTTGGGGGATTGAAAGTTAAGGCTGTCAACTTAGAAGGTTTGTTGCTCCTTAGATAGTTTCCTATGAATGGTGACCAGCTACAGGTCTCAAGACCCCGGTTCAAAACCTGACTCAGCCTTTCGTTAGCTGGGACCCTGAGCTTCATAACTTGTTTCTCAGGAGTCTGTTTTCTCATCTGTAAAAATGGGAATAATAATATTATTTACTTCATAGGGTGGTTGGAGAAGGCAATGGCAACCCACTCCAGTACTCTTGCCTGGAAAATCCCATGGAGGGAGGAGCCTGGTAGGCTGCAGTCCATGGAGTCGCTAAGAGTCGGACATGACTGAGAGACTTTCACCTTTCACTTTCATGCATTGGGGAAGGAAATGGCAACCCACTCCAGTGTTCTTGCCTGGAGAATCCCAGGGACAGAGGAGCCTGGTGGGCTGCCATCTATGGGGTCGCACAGAGCCAGACATGACTGAAGCGACTTAGCAGCAGCAGCAGCATAGGGTGGTTATGAGGATTAAATGCATGTGAAGCATTTAATATAGTGCCTGGTACATAGTCCTGTTGTTATGCAATGAGGGAGAAGGTGCTGAACCCAGAGTCAAGAGATTGGGGTATGAGTTCCAGCCCTGCTGCTCTTTGGCTGTGTAGACCTTAGGCAAGTTAACTCCCCATCTCTGAGTTTCTTCAACTGTGAAATGAAAGTCTGGGGTTTGAAGGTCAGTTGGGTTCTTTTTACCTATGTACTATCTGTGAACTGTGACTTTGAAGGTATATATACATACACCTTATTATATATATATAAACCCAGAAGGGAAAAAACGTACCAGATGTTTTCATCTGCCAAAATTACATTTCCCAGGACTCTTGACACCATCTTCAAAAGCCATCCCATCCAGCAGCCTCTAGGCTGAGCCTTCTCAACCCAAGGAACTGTTAGAAAGAGCCCAAGAAGCTTACTAGAGCCACAGCCAGGCCTCAGGGAAGAAAGCAAAGCGGGCATCACAATGAACCGCATCACAATGAGCCAGCCAGCCCCCAACACCATACCCCAGGATTTTACCCTTCTGTGCCTTAGGCAAGAGTCTAATCAGAAAGGATTAGTTTATGGCAAGGGATGTTTCCTCTGTAGCCTGAAAATGTTCTGATTTGTTGTAAAACAGGCCCCGCCAGGGAAATAGAACAGTTTCTTCTAGGTCTAGCGACCTCTGACCCTGCCCCCCTTCCTGGCCCGCCTGGCTGTCTCAGCAGCCCCCTGCAGGAGGCAGATGCTGGGAAAGGGGGAGGCGGCCAGCATCCCTAAGGACTGGGGAGTCCCTCCCCAGAGAGTCTCCATGAGTGCAGAGTCCCACTGAGTTATTCTTATGCTCTGTTTGAAGCCGCCAGGGGATGAGCCGGGTGGGATTTGCCGAAAATGAAAAGCAGTTTGTTTCAACTCGTTCTACCAGTTTTTACCCTCTACAGTAAAACATCACTTAACCATTTTAACGGAACAAATTTACCTTTACAGAGACAGTGGGTCTAAGAGGAATTTGTTGGTGGTAACTAGCAAACAGAGGGACCTTTTATGAAGTCTTAAGTACCCAGCATTGTGCCAAACATCTTACATCCATTATCTTACTTAAAAAATTACTGGCTTCACTGTAGGGGGAAAAAATATGGTTTTAATTTTTCAGGTGAGAAAACTGAGGTCCAGAAAAATAAAGTGGCTTGCCCAGAGTCAGTGGCGGAGCTGGCGCTTGTATTACTGCAGGGCATCCACCGCAGCCGTGACTTCGTGCAGACTTGAGTGGAGCCTTATTGGTGAAGCTGTGCCCAGGCCGAGATCTGCCCACCTTTCATGAAACCTCAGGCTCAGTTTTCTAGAAGACCTACCTGATCGCTTTTTAGTCCTTTGATAGCTCAGGGCTCTTGGGGCTTCCGTTATAGCTCAGTTGGTAAAGGATCTGCCTGCAACGCAGGAGACCCCAGTTAAAGGATCTGCCTGCAACGCAGGAGACCCCAGTTCGATCCCTGGGTCAGGAAGATCCCCTCAGGAAGGGATAGGCTACCCACTCCAGTAGTCTTGGGCTTCCCTTGTGACTCAGTTGGTAAAGAGTCTGCCTGCAATGTGGGAGACCTAGGTTCAATCCCTGGGTTGGGAAGATCCCCTGGAGAAGGGAAAGGTGAAGGCTACCCACTCCAGTATTCTGGCCTGGAGAATTCCATGGACTGTATAGTCCATGGGTGTGACAAAGAGTTGGACATGACTGAGCGACTTTTACTTTCACTTCTGTCTGTGGAAGAGGCTGTTTCCTGGTCACTGGCATGTCCAACGGCCAGTTACCATGGACTTTTCCCCCCTGCCCAGCAAATACCAGGTCCAAATACAGCCAGTTTTGAAGATAAAGAGTCTGGAGGAATTCTGCAGCATGGATGCCCTTTCCAGCTCTAGTCCAACCCTGAGACTGTTCGTTCCTTCTCTAGCTGGGAAGTGTCTTCCCTCTTCCTGCTCCTGTGTAACCGCTCTGCCCAAGGCAAGCCTGCTCCCTTCCCTCCTGTCCCTGTGCCTTCCTGAGGAAGCAGCTGTCTTTTCTTCACAGCAGGTGGCTCTGCCCTGCTCTGGCTCCAGTTTCCTGTGCCGTTTGCTCCATAACTCTCCTGGACCCAAACTGTTTCCAAATCCTCTGAAGTCATTTCAGGGAATCCCAAAAATGTATCCTGGGAGACACAAGAATGCCCAAGACGCTCCAGGCAGAAAAGGTTCTGGGATCGAAACATTTGGGGGAAGCTTCATACCAGACTCTTCTAGAAATTAACCGTATACTGCTATCAAGCCAAGTCACCAAAGAGTTCTGCAGTGAGAAAGCCTGTTTCGTTTGTTTTTTCAACAAACTGAGCTGACCATGAAATCATCTCCCCCCATCTCTACTGTATACCTATAAAACCTGTAGCACCAGTGATCCACTGTGGAACATACTTAGATGCTACCCTCAGCCTGCCACCAGAGTATAAAGTTGACCTTCCTATTTCTCTGGGCTGATCTAACATAATGTGCAAAATAATCTAAGATGACATCTGATCAGCAGGGTCTTCAAGAAAGACATACTCAATGGGGACGAAGAGTCTCTTAACATAATTTGATGAAGATGCTACTTCCAGAAAAAATCAGGGGTTTTGAAGGAAGAGGAGGAGTAGAATTTGAAACAACCAGCAGACAGGGATTACCAACTTTTATTCACTTCCTATTCTGAGGACCAAGCCAGGGGTGGAATGCAATGGAGAAAAGTCAAAGTCCAGATCCCAGTATCAGATAAATACTTTTAGGGTGAAGGAATGAATGATCTAATAATTGGTCTCCTGGCCTCCAGGCTCTTCCCACTCCATTTTTATGCTACCAGCTGTATATATATGGTCTCAAACCCCAGATCTCATCAGTCCACTTTGTTGTCCAGGAATCCTGTACCCTGCTTCCTTCAGGATAAAGTCTATATGCCTTGACCTGGCATTTAAAACTCTGTAAAGCAAAACTCCAACCTACCTTTTCATCCTTCTTTCCTACTCCTTCCCATTGGGTATTCGTTCTAGTCGCACCCACCTCCCCAAATACAGTGTTTCTTCCGTCCTGCCTTTTCCCGAGCGATTCTTTTTGACTCAGATTTCCTCCCCTGCCCCCATTGTCATGTAGTCAGTCAGTCCTAGCAATGCTTCGAGGCTCAGTTCAGGACCGGCCACCCGTGTTAAATGAAGGCAAGACACAAAAGGAGAACATTATGAATGATTCCATCTAGACAAAAGTCAAAAATAGGCAAAAACTAATCTGTTGTGAGAAAAAAAACAATCAGAGCTGTGGTTGCCTTTGGGGGGTAGGGTTTGATTGGAAGGGGAAGAGTGCATAGGGGCCCTTCGGGTATGGAGAGATCCTCTACCTTAATTCCAATGGTGGTTACACGAGTGTGGACATTTGTCTGAATTCATTGTATTGTACGTTTAAGATCTGTGCAGTTCCCTGTGTTGCAAATTTAATCTAGAAATAAAAATCTGGGAGTTGGTGATGGACAGGGAGGCCTGGACCCCATGGACTGCAGCACACTAGGCCTCCCTGTCTATCACCAACTCTTGGAGCTTGCTCCAACCCATGTCCATTGAGTCGGTGATGCCATCCAACCATCTCATCGTATGGAGTGGGTAGCCTTTCCCTTCTCCAGGGGATCTTCCCAACCCAGGGATAAAACCCAGGTCTCCTGCATTGCAGGTGCATTCTTTACCAACTGAGCCATGAGGGAAGCCTGATATATGTGTATATATATATATATATATATATATATATATATATATAAAATAAATATATACACACACACACACACTTAATCCCCATGAGATACCGGGTAGCCATTAAGTCTGAAAACAGAAAAGTCTGCATCACAAATGTGAATGGTTTCGCTATATTACATTATGTACATTAGCTATACTACATCATAGGCAAATTAAGGGTGTCTCAGACTGTAAACATAACACCTGCAATGCAGGAGACCCAGGTTCCATCCCCGTGTTGGGAAGATCCCCTGGTAATCCACTGCAGTATTCTTGCCTGGGAAATCTCATGGACAGAGGAACCTGGCGGGCTACAGTCCACGGGATTGCAAAGAGTTGGACATGACTTTGCAACTACACAATAGTATCTATGTGCAGTGGACGAGATGGTTGGACGGCATCACTGACTCGATGGACATGAGTCTGAGCAAGCTCCAAGAGCTGGTGAAGGACAGGGAAGCCTGGCGTGCTGCATTCCGTGGGGTCGCAAAGAGACACTACTGAGAGACTGCAGTGAACTGTCCAAGCTTTATGTGATTATGTATGTGTGTGTATGTATTACTATTATCAGTCTCCACTTTACACTAAGAATTCCGAGGCCTAAGGTCAGAGGAATGTATTCTGCTGCTGCTGCTGCTGCTAAGCTGCTTCAGTCGTGTCCAACTCTGTGCGACCCCATAGACGGCAGCCCACCAGGCTCCCTCGTCCCTGGGATTCTCCAGGCAAGAACACTGGAGTGGGTTGCCATTTCCTTCTCCAGGGCATGAAAGGGAAAAGTGAAAGGGAAGTCACTCAGTCATGTCCGACTCCTAGCGACCCCATGGACTGCAGCCCACCAGGCTCCTCCATCCATGGGATTTTCCAGGCAAGAGTACTGGAGTGGGTTGCCATTGCCTTCTAGAAATAGGATATAAATCCAGGACTGCCTGATCTCAGAGCCATTAAGCTGGACTAGCTCCAAAGTAGCACACTTAAATCCAGGTGAAACGTGAGACTTGAAAACAGCGGTTTCCCTGAAATTGAAAGTGTGTGTGTGTGTGTGTGTGTGTGTGTGTGTGTATTTCTGGGAAGTGTAAAGTCTTTGGAGGGCTCCCACAGCTCCAGGAAGTGGGTGCTTAACTAGAGGAGGACTTGGGTTTGTAACTCTGACTTCACCATTTATCAGTTGCATGACATAACCATGGGCAAATTGTTTCATATGACCTAGCATGGGTTCTCCCACCTTCAAGATTGGTATAACAGTGCCTACCTCATGGCTTTTAAGGGAGGATTCCTTCAGTGAGATAACACATATAAACCTCTCAGCATGTGTAAGTTCTCAGTAAATGTTGAGTTTATTAGTGTTATCATTTTGCTATTATGATTACAACTCCCTGTCTCCTCCTCCCATTCCCCACGTGCTACAAACACACACATACACACACACACACACACAGAATTCTTTTGAAATGCAGGATATAGTCATCTAAGCCATTTTGACAGATACTTCTATCACAAGCACGTTAGAGTAGCCAGTCAGCTCAGGGAATAAAAGAAAACAAAACAAAAAATCCCAGCCAACTCCCTGGTGGGAAAGACTCCAGGGAATCTTTATGATTTGGGTCAAAAAAAGAATCTTTGGCTCCTTAATTGGGCTTCTCCTTGCCTAACTCTTTCTGAAATGGATTGGGTCGAAGCCTTACAACACAAAGAACAGGGCCACTGTGACCCAAGTGCCCACCTTAGAACTGCAGGTGAAGTCTAGGCCCTGGAGTTCAGGGGCTGATGGGCCTGAGGGGGGCTGGCTGAGGATGAGGGTCCCCCTTTGTAGTTTTAAAGACCAGACCTTAGGGTGTTCTGCCTTCAACCTAAAACAACTGTCTGGCAGGTGGAGGAGTTGCCGGGGAAAAGTCTTCTCAACAGGTCATGCTTTTCGTCTCTGATGTGTAGAATTCAACAGGTCAGGTTATTTGAAATTTTAAAAAATGATTTTTTTCTTATTTCAGAAGAAACCCATGGTCTTTGAGAAGGAAAAAAAAAATCAATGCACATAATGAAGAAATTTTATCCAAAGAGAACCACCTTTGTTCTTCCCTACACTTTACCTGTTTAGAGGAAGACCACTGCCCTGCAATAAAATGCACAACTTCCCCAATTGGACTCTAACCCTAGCTGTATACATGTGGGCTAGTCTCTTGAACCCTCTGAGCTTCAATTCCTCAATTGTAAAATGAAAATTAATATATATATATATATATTTAATTTTAAAGAGAACATCTATGTTATACGATTGAAATAACACCTAAAAGTGACTCAACAAATGTTCAGTTCAGTTCAGTTCAGTTCAGTCGCTCAGTCACGTCCGACTCTTCGCAACCCCATGAACTGCAGTCCACCAGGCCTCGCCATCCATAACCAACTCCCGGAGTTCACCCAAACTCATGTCCATTGAGTCAGTGATGCCATCCAACCATCTCATCTTCTGCCATCCCCCTCTCCTCCCACCTTCAATCTTTCCCAGCATCAGGGTCTTTTCAAATGAGTCCGCTCCTCACACCAGGTGGCCAAAGTACTGGAGTTTCAGCTTCAGCATCAGTCCTTCCAATGAACACCCAGGACTGATCTCCTTTAGGATGGACTGGTTGGATCTCCTTGCAGTCCAAGGGACTCTCAAGAGTCTACTCCAACACTACAGTTCAAAAGCATCAATTCTTCAGCACTCAGCTTTCTTTATAGTTCAACTCTTATTTCCATACACGACTACTGGAAAAACCATAGCCTTGACTAGGCAGACCTTTGTTGGCAAAGTAATGTCTCTGCTTTTTAATATGCTATCTAGGTTGGTCATAACTTTCCTTCCAAGGAGTAAGTGTCTTTTAATTTCATGGCTGCAATCACCATCTGCAGTGATTTTGGAGTCCCCCAAAATAAAGTCTGACACTGTTTCCACTGTTTCCCCATCTATTTCCCATGAAGTGATGGGACCAGATGCCATGATCTTAGTTTTCTGAATGTTGAGTTTTAAGCCAACTTTTTCATTCTCCTCTTTCACTTTCATCAAGAGGCTGTCTAGTTCTTCTTCACTTTCTGCCATAAAGGTGGTATCATCTGCATATCTGAGGTTATTGATATTTCTCCCAGCAATCTTGATTCCAGCTTGTGCTTCTTCCAGTCCAGCATTTCTCATGATGTACTCTGCATATAAGTTAAATAAGCAGGGTGACAATATACAGCCTTGACACACTCCTTTTCCTATTTGGAACCAGTCTGTTGTTCCATGTCCAGTTCTAACTGTTGCTTCCTGACCTGCATACAGGTTTCTCAAGAGGCAGATCAGGTGGTCTGGTATTCCCATCTCTCTCAGAATTTTCCACAGTTTATCGTGATCCACACAGTCAAAGGCTTTGGCATAGTCAATAAAGCAGAAATAGATGTTTT